>NC_041719.1:12938233-13268233 GCF_900700375.1 Denticeps clupeoides | reverse complement strand
TATTTTAATAATGATTTGCTATGCTAACAGAATGTGGATCTGTAATCTGGACATTTTTTTTGTAAACCCTTACGTTGACAGAGGGACTGCACCCGTCTGCTGATCCCTGGGCTTCTTCTGGGCCGCTGGGCCAACCGGGTTATTCTGTTTTGCTGGGCAACTCCCCACACATCAGTCAGCCAGGCTCCTTTTCAGCCCTCAACCCACAGGAGAGAATGGTGAGAAATGTATTAATTATTAGTATTGATTTTTGGCGTGTTTTGTTTCAGTTTATTAGCTTCAAGAAGGCAGACATGGGTGTATTTCACAGATTAATTGTAACAAAATGAGGGGATTGTGTTTATTATGCTTCAATGTGTAACTTTGTGCTAACAATGTGGTCACTCAACCACTATTAGATCCAAGATATACTTGCTGCTCAGACAGAATACTAAGTAAATTCCATTTAATATCTATTAATCTCCTGAGATTAATCCAGTTAAAAAATGTCAATTTACCTTTTTTATAAATGCTAAAACAGGTGGGTGAGTTATTCAATGAGCATGTTTAATGCAAAAGCAGGTTCCTTAGCTATATGATGTGACCCAAACTTATTTCTCCTGTCAGAAACGGCAGACGCTGCCTCTGTCCCCCCAAAACTACCCACTCCACAGCACTGAAGTCAATGGCTTTCACTCCAGTTCTGGAGGTTACAACCAGACGCCCCCGGTCAATGGTGCTGATGGTATCCTCGGTAAGACTCTCAATCCTTGCAGGTAGATATAACTATGTTGTAATGTCATGGGTTTGTAATCTGTGGTTTATTAAACTCTGAGCAGCCACCCGAGGGTCAACAGGCAGCTCTGGTGATGAGATTGGGAAGGCTCTTGCATCAGTAAGTATATATTTTAAATTATTTTATTCCATCAGTCATTTGTTTTACAGTAGTTGTTTGACCAAAGCACATATGTGATCTTTTCAGATCTACCCTTCAGACCACAACAGCAACAACTTCTCTTCCACACCTTCTCCTCCTGTAGGGTCTCCACAGGCCATTCCAGGTACTGTTCACTTTCACATATGAAGAATAACTGTAGGACTGTATGCTGTAAATAAAAGGTCCCCCACAAAGTGAAATTTTCAACATTTAATATCAGTTCCCTTAGCCTGTTTGTAGTCCTGCAGTTGCATTGGCCATTCATAGAGAGGCAGCTCTGATGGCCGGATCTGGGATTTATTTTTTTCTGGAAAAACAGACACTACTTCCTCGGTGCCAAACTTTGTGGTTCGTGAATAGTGTTGTTGATGTTTTTTCTGCAAATGCCCTTGGAACTTCTGTAGGCCTCTCTCCTCCTCATTAGCATTTAAAGCTACAGACACTGAAACATTGTGGGACTGGCTAAAAGTGGCTGTAATTCTGTACAGAAAGAGACTTAAAATACAGTATTAGGGGACAACCAAGAACTATATAAAAGCAAAAAATTCAATGCTTTGGATTGGATATACAATTAAGTTGACTTGAGCACTACAGCTCCATCTGCTGTTGCAGGGGAGATGTTGCAGGTCTGTTGAATAGGTTTGTGGTATTCACGCCTCTACTTCCTTTTCCCCCCTCTCTCTCTAGCTGGTGCATCACAATGGCCAAGGCCGGGAGGTCAGAATGCCATGTCTCCAGACTATGAAGAAGGCCTCCATGCCCTGGTAACTAAGGTTTCTTTTGGTTTTCCTTCCTTTTGTTAATTTTCAGCATTCCTGAAATTCTGAGACTCTTGTCTTTGTGATGCAGTTATTTATCACATAATTCCTTCTTGCAGCACCAGAACTTACAAACCTCTTGCTGTGTCTCTGTTAGCAGAACAAAATGGATGACCGTCTAGAGGAGGCCATTCACGTGCTGCGCAGTCATGCTGTGGGGCAGGGTCCAGGCCATGCAGGAGCCCACTCAGACATGCATGGCCTGCTGGGAGGTGTGTCCTCCGTGCACAACGGAGCTCTGGGTGGACTCCCACAGCCCTTCTCAAACGCAGGCCTGGGCCTTGCCAACAGACACCCTGCCTTGGTGAGTTTCATTCCAGCACCCTGTGTCATGCTCCAGCAGTCTTTATTATGTTTTAGAGTGGCTGTTCTCACTCATAGATTGTCTGTCAATAAAAAGGTTGTTTATTTATTTAATTTATTTAGCTGTACTTAAGTTAATTCCCTTTTCCATTCAGGTTGGAGGTCACCATGAAGAGCTGACTGGGCTTCCTCCCAGCACCGCCTTACTCCATGCTCACCCAGGTACCACACAGTCTAGGGCTCAGAGGGCTTTACTAATGACACTACAGCACTCAGAGTACTATTGTGTGCTTTCAAATTTCACCTGATCCAGCATGTGTCTTACAAATTGACCTTTTTCCAAACTCTATTTTGCTACAGACCTGCCAGGAAGCGTCACTCGCTCCAGTCATTCCTCCAGCAGCTCCGATGTCAAGAGAGAGGACAAGGAGGATGACGAGACCTCATCTATAGCAGACAAGTCTGACGATGAGAAAATAGAAACCATCCAAACAAGGTAGCCGATTGCTTGGGGTTATTTTCTTATGTCTGATGTGTTAAACTTATTTGTGCATTGGAAGAACTTTTTTTTTTTTTTTTTTTTTTTTTTTTTGTCTTTTGTATAGCTACGTTAAGTGTTTCTGTATCCATTTGTGTACCTCTGTCGAGACAATTACTCTTTGCCAGTTACAACCATTCTGGTCATACTGTCTTTTCAGACTCTGACTTTTTTTGTATTTTCAGACATGAGGTGTTTAACCTCACTGTCCTCTCAGGTGTTTCGTACCAGTAAGGTACACAAAGTAAGTTCTACTGACTGAGAGCTCACTTACTCACCATGGGGAGTCTCTATGTACAGGCACCACTTTACAAGTTTATATGTAAGCTCTCTTTAAGCCATTAAGTCACAGTGCACATTTTATTGTACTTTTGGTGGATCAGAAAGAAGCAATGTTTGTGTTTACAATGCTGGGAGCAATGTCCATGCTACTTATTTTTTTTTTAACTTTTAGGCTGTATATCCAGTTTTCATGTAGTTAATTTTGTTCCTGTTGCTCTATCTTTCAGTCAAGATGAGAACACAGACGACCTTCCAGCTGAGGTGAAAGTTGAGCGCGAGAAGGAGCGGCGGGTGGCCAACAATGCTCGGGAGAGGCTGCGGGTGCGAGACATCAACGAGGCCTTCAAAGAGCTGGGCCGCATGTGCCAGCTGCACCTGAGCAACGATAAACCTCAAACCAAACTGCTCATCCTCCACCAGGCCGTCAATGTTATCCTTAACCTTGAGCAGCAAGTTCGAGGTCAGTGACTGGGTTTAAAAAGTGGAACACCACAACTATTGTTTAATTTACATTTTATTTATTTTCTAATTTTCTTCTTATTTGTGCAGAACGTAATCTGAATCCCAAAGCGGCGTGCTTGAAGCGCCGTGAGGAGGACAAGGTCTCTGGGGTGGTGGGGGAGCCTCAGGTGCCTCTCTCAGGGGCCCACCCTGGGCTGGGTGGAGATGGACACAACCCTGTCAGTCACATGTAAAACTTGGGTATGTTAATAGAGAGTCCCACTGAAAAGCTATTCAAATAAAAATGTCATCTACAATGTTAAGTGATCATAGCATATAATATTTTATACTTTTCAAAAATATCTTCCCTTTTAATATTAGTAACTTGATTCTAAATTTTAACTCTGATCTGCTCCTAGAGAACCACTGCCAGGACTTAAGATCAAATGCACACTTTTACAACCTTCATTATTAAGCCATTAAGAAATATCTTGAAATTTAAATTTATCTTTGTAGTATTGTAGTGCTCTTAAGAATCATTCTTTGTTATTTGTTATATTTTTAAACCATTTCTTCCCTCATTTCTTTTACAGATGTGGTGTTCCCATGGCTTTCTGAAGATGTGGCCTTTTTTTATTCTCACGTCATTTCTATCTATGTCTGTGTACCCATACTGGACTGAATTGTCAGTGAAATTAAAAGGTGTGCACTTACACATGCACACACATATTGCAGAAGGAGACAGACAGTTTGCCGGACTCCAGACTACCAGCACAAATGTGAACTGTTTTTTTTTTTTTGAGGGGGTGGGGGTAATTCTACGTACCTTTTCTTCCATAACACATTGGAACACTGGAGTAATCATTCTTTTTCACGATGGACATTTTTGACTGCCGAGTGGTACTCTGGAGGAAGAAAGGAAAAACAAATAGGGAAACCTAACTGAATTTAATCAAGGATTTGTGCCTAAATGTTATGTTTTTTTACACACACATATATATATATATATACATTCAAGCAAATTGCTTTCATGTGTGGAACAAATTTGTTTGTGTGTGATTTTTCCATTGTTGCTTGTATGTTGAGCAATTTTATGTACTTTGTCATTCCCAACATTGAGGTACAGTCTTATGTGGGTTGTGTAACCAAATCTGGCGTTAAAACACGTGCTGGGCTGGGCAATTGACCCATGGCTATGTGGCTCTGGATTGAAGTGGCTATGTGGCTCAAGTTGGCCGGCTCAGGTATAATAGTCAGTAATGTGGCTTTGATAAAGGTGCCCTTTTTGTGTTTGCAGTAAAACGGGGGTGTAGTGGAACACTGGCTCTGTTCTGCAGACTACCTGTGTAAATCACTTCTCTTATATACACACACTCATTTATACATTATTCTGTGGATTGGTGGCGCTACATAAGTAATGTGGATTTTTTTTTTTCTCTCAGCACCACTTCTAATACCTTTTTGCTCCAAGATTAAACACTGTTGGGCTCCTTACTGCCACATTTTGGTGCAAATTTCCCATTTCAAGACCCACAATATTTAGAGGAATCCTTGCTAATGTTAGCAGGTTTTTTCTTTCTTTCTTTATGTTAAGTGAAATTCAGCTTTAACATAAAAGCTGATCATGTCTGCTTTGCTGTATAGAGTACCTGCTTCAGCAGGCCCCCACCTTTTTTCCCTGCTGGTTTTGTAAGGATTTTGGAGAGGCAAAAACTGGTGCCGGACAACCGGTTTCATAAACAATACAAAGAATAAGAAGCATTTAAAGAGGTCTTACAGCCCTGTAAGAGTTTCCGTTGCCAAGCAAGTGAACAATGTGCTCATATGTCCACGTCAGGCTGTGGCTTTTCAGCAAGCATCGAATATATATATATATAAATATATTTTTGTTAGTCTATACAGTGTAGATTTTTAAATAAGTGACTATTAGCTTATAAGACTATATCATAAAGGCAAGGAAGCAAAGTGTATTTACAGAGAAAGTGAAATGAATTATAAGGATATCACATGGTCATTCACCATTTTTTAAAAATCTTAATCCTTTTATTGTAGTCTAACAGAGTTAGGCGAAATTTAAGACTGTTTAGGTTAATATTTACCCCACCCCCCCATCATTAATATTTTAATTATTTTTTTTTTTTGTGCAAAATTTTCAAAAAGATTCTATTAGAAGGGAGTTCAGGGCCATTGTTTATTGTCTATTTTGATTCATGGCAGTGTCCTTTGTGAAGGATTGGTATAAAGGCCACGCCCAACCACAAGATTGATTTGAAGTTTCAAGTGTTCTTACTATCTGGTGTACCTTCAGAAGGCAAGGTTTGCTCTGTGACTGTCTTGCCAATACCTTTTTATGCAACTTTTGTTGAATGTACCATTCAAATCAATTGCTCTCATGTGGAGGTTTGCTTAATTTATCAATACAATTTTATTGTATTAATTTCATGTTCAACACTCCAAGCACATTCTTTGATAGAACAATTGCCAATGTGCAGCTTCACTATGCTGTTTCTGCAGAAATTGGGTAGATTTTGTTTTACCATCTTCCTGGTGTAAGCATCAAATGCTACACATTTTCAGCAGTTTGTAAATGAAAATTGTAAAATTGAGTGTGAGGCGATCATTCAAACATAGTGGCCTTTTCATTCTCAAGACAAACTTTTCGAGAGTGACTTACAGTGCCTATGCTTTTAAAAATTTATTTTATATTAAATGATCCACAGGTACATTTAATTATTTTGCCATTTCACTTTTTCAAAAGAAGCTGGAGTTGAATATTTCTGAGCTATATTTGAACATTAACATTTGTAATATATTGCTCCCCCTAAATCTACTCTGTGGGGAGCATTTGTCACGTTCTCATTTGTTTTGTGTGTTCTTTTCCGCACCCGCTTGCTCCCCATTTGGTCTGTTACGTCCTGCCTCTTGACACTGGTGTGTCAGATGTGCTGGTGAGCTGTGTGTGCACCTCAGAATGTAAATGTTGATGGTGGAACGAGGCTGGATTCGCTCTTTACACTGTTTCAGGCTTGTATTTTAATGTTTTCATTGTCTGTGCTTTATCACTGTCCACTTCTTCAGTATCTTTAAGTCAGCTGCTTGAGTGTTGTGCTCTAGTAATGGATTGCAAGATTATTTTTTTCTTTTTTCGTTTACAGATGTATTCTTTTACAAAAGTAGTTGCTGAGAACATCCTGAGGAAAATGTAATGGAATATTGTTCAGTCACTGCACATTCTGTTTGAATGATAAGTCTACTGCGTATACAATTTATTTACAGGATAATGATCTCTCCATTATATTATACAGTTTCTGAAGCATTTTGCAGAAGGGACTTGAACAATACCGCTGTTGTGACATCAGAGTGCCTCCAGTTTGTCTCTTTTTTTTTTTTTTTTTTTTTATTATTCTGTTTTATATATAAATATATAAAAGTAGGTATTAAGAACTGTCTTGTATATAACAGTAATGTAGCAATAAATGTGCCATTTTTGATAATAGAAAATACATTTTCCTATGTCTGCCTTTTGAATCTTGTCTTCTTGAAGTTACTCATGTTTAATTTTCCCCAAATCATTTTGAAATAGTTCATTCAGTATAATTTTTATATATATATATATATATATATATATATATATATAAAATGCAATGTTTTATGTGTGTGAATATGGAATAATTTCCTTTCTCTTCCTAGTCTTTTAGCAACAAGCAAGTTGATAGCTATGATTACTCAGCTAGGAAATTAAGATGCTCTCATATTTTCACTCAATTTGTTTTACGACCATTAGATGGTCTGTTTTTTAATTGTTTAAATCTATTGAGCAATGAACAAATGATCCCAAAAATTCCAATGCTGAAACTTGGATTAAATAAAATGTCTGCCCACTTAGGGTAATTTAAAAAAATATATTTTTAATGGGGGAAACAATCAAAGCAATCAAATGTCCAGTCATTGTTAATGTTATAAATTAATCTGGTAGCTGGAAATGTCTGTTTAATATTTGAGTGCATGTAGAGAGCTTTAATAGTCTGAGTGCATGTAGAGATCAACAAATAGTCTTCAGTTCCAATGGAATGCTGTGTTCATTAACCAAAGTCTTTCACTTTTAAAAAAAAAAAAACAAGGCTTTTCATTTTTTAGCAGAGCCTAAAACAGTTGTACTGATTTAAAGAAGCAATTAAAGTGGCCAAATTCACATATCCAATGCAATAGCAGATGTTGGTTCGACTACCATCATTCCTAACTTGGGTGTGGAGAGACATGGAAATTGCAGACTGCACCCAAACTCTACTTGCTTAGCTCCTTTCTACCAGTGCATCTATCCGGGCTTCTGTGGTTCTGCGGCTGGTGATCCTGACGTGACGCGGACGGCCAGCAGGCGGCGACAGAGTCCACGCGTTTTTTCCGCGCCTCCGTAATGAACTCGCTGCGCCTGCAGGCGGCGCTGTGGCCGTCGTGGAGAACTGCGCTGTGCGCCCGCGTGTTCTACTGGATGCACGTTGAATTATTTCTGCCAATTACCGTTTGTCTTTTACACAAACACTAATTATCAGTGTCACGGGGCGATCAAACGGACCTTCAGAACATCCAACAAGCGCACGAACTTGGGCGCAGTCCCTGAGCCGGGGAGGTATCTTAAATACAGCGTAGGAAAAAAAACAACTTATACTAATATAAAATATGATGCAACATATAAAATTTAAAGGGCCATAGGGTGGGACGAATCCGAATGTGAAAGTCCTCCAATATTTCCCTAACGACACCGATTTTTTTTTATTCTTTCATAGTTACGAGAGTGTCGGCGCCCGCGCCGAGTCCAGCTCCGCAGTAAATCTGTCTTCGCGTCTCTCGTCGGAGGGGGAGGGGAGCGAAAGAGGAGCCCGGAGAGGGGATTTAACCAAGACCCGAAACGGCGGCGCCGACATGGACAAAAACGAGTAAGTTTTCGACGCGAAGCAGCGCGGCGGTCGCGCTTTGAACGCCGCGGATCCGTCGCGTCGTGCGGGCTCGACTGGGAGGGAGCTCGGCGGCCGAAACGCAGCGTTTTTTTTCGGCGCGGAGAGGCGAACGCCGGCGCGGCGGACTGTTACGCGAACGTGTCCAGTTTCGCCCGACAGGCTTTTGATCGAGACGAGGTGTACAGCGCCTTATAAGAAACCGCGGCGCCGTTTACATTTGCAGTCGCGGTGCTGTCTCGGTGACCGCGTTCGATCAACAGCGCCGGCGACGCGACGGGAACTATAATTTATGCGGCAGCGCTCGCACGCGTGAGATGAAGCCACCAGGCTCGAAACCACCTAGACCGCCGTCCAAAGTCCCTCGCAGACACGCACGGTGTGGTCGAAGTAACACCGGTGCGGTAGTTCGCAACGTTGTGTTTTAATGTGTCGTCTATAGAAACGTAATTACGTCGAACGGCGTTTCTAATTCGCCGCGCATCGTTCGGCTAGTCGCTTTTAAAAGAGAGAGCGATACGCTAACTGCTAGCATTGTGGGTTATTATGATTATATTTTTAAGCCGCTGCGTGCTGCTGCAGAAGTGACGGCGCACTACATTACAGTAGAGTCGAGCCGCGGAGTAGCGCGGCGGAGCGATATCAGCGGTGAGCAGGTAATAATGGGCCGTCCTTTGTTAACGCGCTTTTCCCGGAGAAGAAGGATGCGCCGGAAGAGGTGGGAGTCCGGGCCGCGGAGGCAGCGGCCAGAAAGTCGGCCTGGCCCGCGGCGGAAGTGCCGGGGAGTGGGGACAATGGTGCAGAAACACTGGCTTAAGTAAAAAAAAAAAAAAAGGGGAGAGAAAAACTATAAAGAACATCCCAACCACGTCCAGTGTCCGAAGTGTCATGTCGGTCCCTGTGCACATTGTTCTTTTTCCAGCAGAGGTGAGGAAGAGGAGGAGGAACAGAGGCGCGACAGGGGGGAGGCGGGTCGTTTGTATAGTCTGTGGTAATGTCGCATTTCTTTCTTTTTTTTTTTTTTTTGCTTGTTCAGACACCATGGTACTATGCACGCAAGACCCTTGTTTTATATACAGTAGAGGCCAAAAGTTTGGACACACCTTCTCATTCAATGTGTTTTCTTTATTTTCAGGACCATTTACGTTGGTAGATTCTCACTGAAGGCATCAAAACTATGAATGAACACATGTGGAGTTATGTACTTAACAAAAAAAGGTGAAATAACTAAAAACATGTTTATATTCTAGTTTCTTTGCTCTGGTTACTGCTTTGAACACTCTTGGCATTCTCTCCATGAGCTTCAAGAGGTCGTCACCTGAAATGGTTTTCCAACAGTCTTGAAGGAGTTCCCAGAGGTGTTTAGCACTTGTTGGCCCCTTTGCCTTCACTCTGCAGTCCAGCTCACCCCAAACCATCTGGATTGGGTTCAGGTCCGGTGACTGTGGAGGTCAGGTCTCCACTTTTTGTTAAGTACATAACTCCACATGTGTTCATTCATAGTTTTGATGCCTTCAGTGAGAATCTACCAACGTAAATGGTCATGAAAATAAAGAAAACACATTGAATGACAAGGCATTCAATTTTGGCATGTACTGTATATCACGAGCCAGTGGGTTGAATTTTGCATGGACTGTGCTTTTATAATATTGAATATATTTATTTGTTGATCACCATAAGACAGCCACATGCAGTTTGCTTGGGTGGCTCCAGAAGGCCTCCATGCGTCTGCGAATAATATCCAGTAAATAAGTGCATTTTAAAGAGGCGTAGGACGCCATGCCGTCCCTCGTAAGCGGCAACAGGTGACAGCTGTGCACCCTGACTGTCATGACAGTTGCCACTGTCACCATCAGTCATGGCCCAGTCTGTTTGCTGCCCTTCGACTGTCTGCAGTGTTACTTGCAGACATCGGAAACTGTAACTAGAAGATAATTATCTTCAAATAAAAGGCTTTTTATAGCATACAAAGCACAGCAGTCAATGCAATAATAATAATTTCCATTTTATTAAAAGTTGGCAGCTTGGTTCTTAATTCTGAAAGCTTGTTATATTCATGCATGAAAACATTAACAGGCACATATGCTCACCTGCTGTGGTGTTCTGCATGTTCTGCATTGTACCTGTGCTCCTGTGACATGACTGCTATTGATGAACTCACCACTGATGTAAATGCATGTACTGCATGTATATTTGCAAGTGAGGGTCTCATGTTATGGTTGATTTTATTATTATATATTTTTCTCTCTTCTTTTCTCAGTCCCACCGGAAAAAAGTTCCGGAGCAAGCCGCAGCTGGCCCGCTACCTCGGAAACTCAATGGATCTCAGCTCCTTTGATTTCCGAACGGGGAAGATGCTCATGAGCAAACTGAACAAAAATCGTCAGAGGCTCCGCTATGACAGCAACAGCCAGACAAAGGTGTGGATCACCGTGACGTGTGTGCGAAGGGGTCACAGGGAAAAAAAAAATTAATAATATGTTGCTGGTATCTTGGGCCATAAACTGAGGTGAAGTAACATCTAACTGCAAAACAGAAAGATCTATGGTAAAAAACGGACTAACTGCATCTAACTGCAAAACAAAAAGATCTACATCTAGACCTAAATGCTGACACACTGTCCTGTAAACCAGAAGACCGGAAAGTCCCAGGTTCAAACCCCACTTACTAGCAAGACACTTAACCCTGAGCTACTGATTCTAAGATTCTCTGGATAAGGGCATCCTTATGCTGTGGTGTTGTGATAACATACAATAACAATTATGTTCATTGTTAAGGGTGTCCTTGAAAAAATTCTTCCCCCCCAGCATGAAAAAGTACAGTTCCTGCACATAGCGTGGTGGTGCTAATGTCAGTGCTTTTGTTTTTAAGGGCAAACCCGATCTGAACACGTCACTCCCTGTTCGACAGACTGCCTCCATCTTTAAACAGCCCGTCACCAAGGTTACCAATCATCCAAGTAACAAGGTCAAGACAGATCCACAGAAGGCCGTCGACCAACCAAGACAGGTTTCTTTTTATCATCATGCTGTGTCCCCTTCAGCTTCTCCCGTTAGGCGTCGCCACAGCAGAACAACCGGTCTGGTTGTCCGCACCACAACTATTTGGGAGAAGTTTAATGCTGGATGCCCTTCCTTACACAACCATCCCCATTTAGCCAGGCTTGGGACCAGAACCGAGAAATGCACAGTCACATGCGTCCACAGTGGCTGGGTTTTTCTTTTTATCATCGCATCGGAGATAAAAAAAAATAAAAAATTCCCCCTATCAAATTTTGCTCAATATGGCGTTTCTTGCAACTCTTTTACTCAGTCTAGTTGTTTTTTGTTTCACAAGCAGCTCTTTTGGGAGAAGAAGCTGAGTGGACTCAATGCATTCGACATTGCAGAGGAACTGGTGAAGACCATGGATCTGCCCAAAGGCCTGCAAGGTGAAGAAGCTGGTAACATTGGAGAGAATGTCTGTTCGTACCAGAGTACAGCGATGACCCGCTTTTACCTTTCTCCAGGTGTTGGTCCTGGATGCACCGATAAAACACTCCTGTCTGCTATTGCCAGTGCCCTGCACACCAGTGCAGCCCCAATCACCGGCCAGCTATCTGCTGCCGTCGAGAAGAATCCCGGCGTGTGGCTAAATACGGCACAGCCCCTTTGTAAAGCTTTCATAGTCACAGACGAGGACATCAGGTTTGTGTAAATTCTCGAGTAAATCGGCCAAGTCAGTCTAAGGTGACAGGATTTTTCATAACACAGACCTCACATCAATGGTGTTTTTTTTTTTTTTTTTTTTCTTGTATATTTGTGCGTACTTGTGGTACAATTCGGTGAAGGTTGATGACCAGCAAATCTCCCTCTTCTCCTTGTGTCATAGCTTCTTCACGTACCCCCACACATTTTTAGTTGCACGCTTGTGATTCCCACAAGGCCAGAATGAGAAACTCCATAGTCATATTCACAAGCTGACCAGTTCCACTTGCACCGGAAGGACACTTTAAGCCGGGACAAGATGTATAAATTCATTTTTCAATGAAACCTTCATCTGGATTTCACTAAAGCTGTTGAAGGACCGGGCAGTAGGTTTTTTTACTGGACCTGCACAAAATGTGTCTTAACCCCATACAGAATCTGTAATATAACAGTAATTGTTAAAATAATACGGTTTTGGATGCTGTGTCACCCGGTGATGTAACTGTATGTACGCCTCCAGGAAACAGGAGGAGCTTGTGTACAGCGTGAGGAAGAGACTGGAAGAGGCGCTGATGGCGGACATGCTCGCCCATGTGAAGGAGGCAGCGACTGAGGGGGACCCATTAAAAGAGGAGGGGAACTGCAATGATGACATGGAGGCGGTATAGCACAGGTACCAGAAGAGCTTGAGCTGCCAGAATGGTGTTGCTAAGAAACGACTGGATCAAGGTTCTTGAGGTTGTGCCATTCCATGAGAAACCAGCATTCATACGCACTTTTTAGTTACAGTGATATAATATCTATTTCACAGCATATGTTATTGTGCAACATAATGTGCACTATGTATGTTCTGAATAATTTTCCTTCTTGTTTGTAGGGTCAGTCAGGGATGCCAGAACACCCTTGATGACCCTTCCTCTACTTATTGTTCGGGCCATGACCAGAACTCATATTGCCAGAAAAACCACTCACTCACCTTCGACCCCCAGATGATTGACACCTCACACTGGTTGCGCGTGACCAAGAATCTCAGTCGAAGATGGATTTAACTGATTAAGCTCTTTGTATTTAATATCGACATTAAAAACAGGACAAAAAATCTTTGAATGCATAATTGAATTCAAATAATATTATTACATACAAAACGACATTGTTTTTTTTTTTCCAGTTTTAATTGTATTGGATTTTGTGACAATCAAAAGTCAAATTTCCATCACAGATCTGTGAGAATGCTGACGCAAGACGCACAAGTTCTTTTATGTTGTGTGAGAGGGCCTGTGGCGGTTTAATGTAGGGGGGCCAGATCTTTCACGGTGCTGTCCAGAGATCTGAGAGATACTTGAGGGGAACAGAATTGAACTGCACTCAAATATAACATGTCTTGTTAAAACTAGAAACACTTGTTTGTCCTTTAAAAAAAAAAAAAAAAAAAAGTTGTGACAGTTTGTTTCTCTTTCTTTCCATTGCTGTTGCTTTTCTAAGAATTTGCATTGAATGTTAATGGTGCTGTTTATTATTATTTTTTATTAAAAAAAACTGTTTTTCATTGATCAAACCAGAAATAATCTGAATAACTAACAGGAACAGTGTATAGTTGCAATTTCATACAGATGTCAGTTGTGGTTATCGTTTTGCTTACTGCAGACTGACTGCTGGTTTTTGTCAAGCAATTTAGATATTAAAAACCACCTGTAATGCTGGCAAGTCCTGTGTTCTTTTTTTGTGCACGTGTGAACATTCAGAAATTCACTTCATTATAGGCTGTGTTAACACATAGGCTTTTGTAGCCCTTGCCCTTCTTACACCATTGTTCCAGTAAGGAATGTACCGTACTATAATAGCATATTTATCTACTTATAAAGCACTTTACATTTACATTTACGGCATTTGGCAGACGCCCTTATCCAGAGTGACTTACAACGTGCCTAAGTTGCCATCGATGAAGAACAAAAGAGGAGCTGACCAAAGTGCTGTAAATTAAAATTGCCAGGGACATGGCAGACCTGGAACGTCTTTAAATAGCATAGTGACCATGAAATCTTCATAGATCAACCCACCCTCCACTTGTTCCATTTACTTTAATTTCTGATTATTGGGACAATATGATTGTGCCCCATGTCTTATTCACAATAAAAGTTATAAAAAATAATAAAAAAAAAAGACAGTCAACTGTTCATGTCAGTCATGTCAACATTTTTGCCAATGACTGAACCCTTACGGCATGTAATGTTTTAATCCATTATTTCTTAGAAATAAAGAACTGCAAGAATGAATAGAATAGATAAGAAAAACTAAAAAGACTGTGGAAGATGAAGACTACACAAAAATGAAATTCTTGATATCTAGAATGATATTATTTGATATTTGGAGATCTGGAACTGTAAATTAATGAGTGATCTTCTACAAGCAGAAGTCTACAGACAGAAAACAATTGAGGATAACAGAGTCTCTTTCGCTACATGATTTTGTTTGGTAAAAATAAAGAGATTCACAGTTTATGTATGTCAATATCTGATCAAAATTGCTTGCGGCTTAGATGAACGCCGGTTTGGTTTTCACTTTTTGAATTGTTCTGTAAACGCATTTGTTTTTGTCTAAAATAAATAGTGAGCAACAGAAGTTAGTATGGTCACCAACTTCATGACAGGGAGGACACTGCTTGCACCACTTCAGGCTTTACAAACTACCTAAACACTGATTTGCACCTTCTCGGTTTGACTGGTTTCTTTTCTTGTTTTTTTTCTTCTGTCTTCCTTTAATTTGAATGACCATGGTATGAATGGTCCTGACCATTATAAAATGGTATAAAAATGGTCAGCTAAAGGTGCATCCAATCCGCCACGGTGCCACTGAGGTGCCACCGGGCAAAGCACCGTCCCCACACACTGCTCCCCGGGCGCCTGTCATGGCTGCCCACTGCTCACCAAGGGTGACGGTTAAAAGCAGAGGACCCATTTCTTTGTCACCATGTTTACATTTACATTTACGGCATTTGGCAGACGCCCTTATCCAGAGCGACTTACAACGTGCTTTCAAGTTACCATCGATGAAGAGATCAATTCCGGTTCACTAGGACCCTCAACTATGAATACAATCTTTTTATTCACTCTGTTGTAGATTCTGTACACAAGTTCGATAATAAGAAAGTTACAATTTAATCTAAATATTCTTTAGAGAGGAAGGTCTTGAGCTGTCGTTTGAAGGTGCTCAGTGACTGAGCTGTTTTGGCCTCGAGGGGAAGTTCATTCCACCACCGCGGGGGCCAAGACGGAGAAGAGTCTAGATGAATGTCTTCCTTGTACCTTCAGAGATGGAGGGACCAGGCGAGCAGTACTGGAGGCTCGGAGTATATGAGGTGCAGTGCGAGGTGTAATAAGGGCTGTGAGGTAGGATGGTGCTACTCCATGTTTGGCTTTGTAGGCCAGCATCAGTATTTTGAACCTGATGCGTGCAGCTACTGGGAGCCAGTGGAGGGAACGTAGCAGAGGGGCGGTGTGGGAGAATTTGAGAAGGTTGAAGATCAGTCGTACTGCTGCAATTTGTATGAGTTGTAGAGGTCGGATGGTACATAGTGGTAGACCAGCTAGAAGGGAGTTACAGTAGTCCAGTCGTGAGATTACTAAGGACTGAACCAGTAGTTGGGTGGTCTGGGTTGACAGATAAGGGCGGATTTGTCTGATATTGTAGAGAAGGAATCTACATGTCTGGGGAGTTTCCTGTTTCTGAGTGATCACGTGACGTGGCCGACCTCCACAGACTGTCCTACTTGGCCCTCTGCTGACCCTCACCTGCTGGGACTCTAACACTCTAAACTACCTGGATGTAAATTCATTATACTCAAGTGGACTGCAATAACCTTCATATGCCATCATTTTCTGGATGTATTTCATTGTAATCCAGTGCTGACCAGAGGAGGATGGGTTCCACTGGTCACCAAGTCTAGGTTCCTGTTAAGGTTTTCTTCTTGTTAGAGGGAGTTTTTTACTTGCCGCTGTTGCCTCTGGGGCTTTGAGCACTGTTCTATTTGTTAGTATCCTTGTGACAATGTACAATGTAAAAAGTTCCATATAAATAAAGATTGATTAATTTATAAGATGTGCAGGGCGCCATCTAGCTCTTCTTCTGCTTTCGGCCTTCCCGGGGATTAAATGTTAACCTCAGCCACCTCAGGCTTGACTGTCCCTGACAGATCAAAGTACAGTGACACAGTCACCCTCTCCGTGAAGGAAACAGCTGGGGTGACATCCTCAGAGAGGATCTACCCGCTCTCAGCTCTGGATCCTCCTCATTGCTCCCCATTCCATCAGTTCTCATCCACCCAAAAACTCACATGATGGCAACAACTAACCTGTACACCAAGGTAAGTGTCTGCAAGAGACGTTTTTTTAAAAGTTTTTTTTTTTTTTTTTTTTTACAACCGACCGGTCACTTTTACTTATGGCGATAGTGGGAGCACTTTCAAGGATTTATCCACCAATTCTGAATGCATTCAGTAATAACAGATTTAATTACAGTAATAACACATAATTGTTGCCAGCATAATGTACAGCATATGTAAATGTGCATTCTTGTCGGGAAATCTTTTTGCAAACAGAAGCACTGAAAGAAAACAAGTTTGCAAAAAAGTGGAAGAAGAATGAATGACCGTTGTTAATATTTAACACGTCAAATGAAGATTTATGCTGATGTCAGGGAAGCTCCCGGGTTGGGTGCATTCCCTGAGCTATAAAAATTAGGACACATATAGCGCAGAAAATATTGTTAATTCTTTTAGTTGCATTTCTATGGATTAAAAAAAAAGATTCTCTGTGTTTTTTTTTTGAGTAACTTTGTATCTGACACCAGGGTGCATGTGTTTGGGTGCCAGACCCAGAGGATGTGTGGGTGTCGGCTCGGTTGCTGCGGGACTTCTGCCCAGGCGATGAGCAGCTCCAGCTGGAGCTCAGTGATGGGAGGGTGAGGCTGAGTTATATCACACACGCATCTGAATATGGATCACACACACCGACCTCCTCACAACCTTATCTTGGAACATTTTTTTCTGTAATCCAGCTGCAGACCTGCCAATTTTGTTTAGTGCGCCCAGTGTTCCAAAATGGACTTTTGATTAAAACCGAGCAGTTATGGGAAGTGAGTGAGTGTGAGTGACAGTGTGTTTAGGCTGTTGCCACGTATGTATGGTTTGTATTAGGAGCGGTTGCAGTGCTGCTGTATCTGATAAAATCGGTTATTGACATGATGCTTGGTTCCACATTTTGGAAATTTTAGACTTGATTATGATGTCTCTCCATTTTTTAGGAGATGTCCCATCCAGTCACCCAAACATCTGGGCTCCCTCCTCTGGGTAACCCAGATATTCTGGAGGGAGAGAATGACTTAACTGCCCTGAGTTTCCTACATGAACCTGCGGTGTTGCACAACCTTCATGTGCGATTCCTGGACTACAACAGCATATACACCTACTGCGGTGAGATAAGAAAAAAGTCGTTTTCGTCATGATTCTTAGTCGCATCCATACTCATTCTACTCAAGTTTTAGTCAACTAAAACTCTCAGCATTTCACTCATATTTTAGTCAGAATTATTTAGTCTGGTTTTAGTCAATGAAAACTGTTGACATTTTAATCTAGTTTTAGTCTATATGAAGATTTTGTAATGCATCTCTCGATGAAGATTTTTTTCATATATTCCGTTGCATATATTCTGAAATGCATATGAGACAGGAAAAGTCGTACCAGACGAGCTCAGTGCTGGTTGCTTGAGCTGTATTTTTAGTATCTCTTCATGAGGATTCCTCTCCTGGATATGCCAATGGCCACACATCTGTATAGGGCTCCTTCATTTGCATTTAAATTTGTTTTATTGCCAAACAGCCATTTTTAACTGCGTGCAAAGTTCAGAAACGTGGCACCATATTGTCAGTGAATTCCATTCTTTTAAAGATTCTGAGTAAATATTAACCCCAAAACAAGGCTGACGCATGTTTTAGACACAAAACTTTGTGTGTGTATTTTGAAATGGGAATGTCATGCGATTGTATGTCAAGTGTGACGATGCCATTCTGTTGGGTGGGGCATCCTGGTATGTCCCTCTCATCACCACCACATTCTGCTCACAGGGATTGTGCTGGTAGCCATTAACCCGTACGAGCAGCTGCCCATTTATGGAGAGGAGGTAATAGATGCTTACAGTGGGCAGGACATGGCCGACATGGAGCCTCATGTTTTCTCGGTGGCCGAGGAAGCGTACCGCACCATGACCCGGTGAGCTGCCCCAGCTAACGCTATACCAACACTGTATTCACTTTCGGGGGTTTGAGTTTAGCGAGGGACAATAGTCTGCTCCATTTTCATATGACTAATGATATTTCACTTCATTTGTCATTTCCCAGGTTAAAAGCTGTTATGTGATCGTTTTTATACAATATAATTATCATATACAAAATGATACAACACAGTAATTACAAACAGTATGTGATAAATGATAACTGAATACATTCTAATATTTATTTGCAGTTGGAGACATTATGGTCATATAACATACACACCTCATAATCATTAAGTATTTGTTTAACCCTTTTTACAACTACTGCCACTGAATGTTGTTGAAACACCAACCCACAGGTTTCAATGTTTCAGCATCCCATCATCACTCTTTGGAACATTCTCAAGTCTAAACTGGCATCCATGCAGCTAACTGCAGATTGGAGAACATGGAAAAATTCTAATTCTGAAATATTAAACACAGTTACACAGCTGTGCAAAACAGAGATTACCAAAATTAATGAGCAAGTTGTTTTTGTTAAACTTTTAATCTTAGACACTGGTCTTTGTGCTGCCATTCTCAGACAATTTCATTATCTACCCTTTCAGTGAAGAGACGAACCAGTCCATTATCATCAGTGGGGAGTCAGGCTCAGGGAAGACTGTGTCCGCCAAGTTCACCATGCGCTACTTTGCTGTAGTTGGGGGTGCAGTTCAACAGACCAGCGTGGAGGACAGAGTCCTGGCTTCAAACCCCATAATGGAGGTGAAGTATATATCATTTAGATATTACAATATATCTGGTGAGATTATACCTGGTTTATACCTGATTATATCTGGTGATTTCTGCCCTCTGCCACGTTATTCAGGCTATTGGCAATGCAAAGACAACACGTAATGACAACAGCAGCCGGTTTGGGAAGTACATTGAGATTGGATTTGGACAAAACGGTGACATAATTGGAGCAAATATGAGAACATACTTGCTGGAGAAATCTCGAGTTGTTTTTCAGGTATTTTCAGCTACAGCCTGTTTCTACAATACACTTGCTTCTGTATAATTAAACACAGTTTAATAGCTTCATTATCATTTGGTAACAGATAGATTCCAGATAGAAAAAAGTGAGTAGCAGAAACATGAACAGCTATTTTTTTGGCTGCATTTATCAATCAGTTAATTATTTGATCAGATAATTATACTTTCCAGTATAATATAGTTGTGCAGGCTTTGTACACACATGATATATTATAATATAACTGAAGTGAGGTTTACTATAACCTGCAACTCTGAAGGCTCCCATGGAGAGGAATTATCACATCTTCTACCAGCTCTGCGCTTCCAGAGACCTGCCTGAGATGAGAGCCCTGAAGCTGGGTACATTTACCATATCTCTGGTCACATCAGATCAGACCTTCCTCAGAAAATTATGTTTACCCTGTTGTAAATTGAAGCGAAGCACCTCTGCATGGCATGCTTATGTCTTCAGGGCCTGCTGAACATTTCCGTTACACCAACCAAGGAGAAGAAACACAGATTCCTGGCACTGACGACGCTGTGGAACTTGATCGTACCCGCAATGCTTTCACCATACTAGGTAGACACTCAGTCCTGCACGCATCATGACTGGAGATGATTGTAGGCGCTGGACGTCTTTATGAGAGGTGGTGTTTTTGTGTTTTGAACGGCAGGAGTGCAGTCTGACCAGCAGATGGAACTCTATCAGATACTGGCTGCTGTTCTGCACCTTGGCAATGTCAAAATTCAGGCCAGTGGTAGGGGAGGAGACAGAAGCTACATTGATGTATGTCTCTGCTCATTTGACTGGTTGAAACTGAATGTTGGTTTGTGAAATAGAACAGGCTGGGCTGTAGAATGAGGAGCTCAGATCTGGCGCAGTGTCTCCAGCAGGCCTGCTGGTTTCATCCCACCTGCTGGTGGGTTTGTGTTTGTGGCAGGCGGACGACCGCTCCTTGGCACTCTTCTCCAAGCTTCTGGGTGTGGAGTGTGCTCAGATGGCCCACTGGCTCTGCCATCGGCGGCTGGCCGTGGGAGGGGAGATGCTGGTCAAGCCTATGTCGGGGCAGCAGGCCAGCGATGCTCGAGATGCCCTGGCCAAACACATCTATGGCCAGCTGTTCACGTGGACCGTTCTGAGGCTCAACGCTGCCCTGCAGGGCCAGAGAGAGCAGCCTAAATCCTTCATTGGGGTCTTAGACATTTATGGGTAAGTGTCTGGACAGCTCTCACTTATGATGGTCCTAATTTAATGTGTGTTTTTACACTGTAGTTCTGTTTTTCTTTCTGGTTGTTTTACTGAATGATACATTTTATATCAAATTTCTCATTTAATTGATTAATGGGGCTGTAAGATGGGACGTCGCGGAGCCATGACATTTCTGTGCCTTTGTTGTGCATGAAGATTCAACACCTCTGTTTTTGCATGTCTTTGCCGAACGGCTTTGCAACATTTGCCGGCCCTCCCCTGAGCCAAACGTGTGAGGTGCCGGCCGTCGGGACCGCCTACTCTCTTTCTCTTTCCCAGACGGGAGGCACCGGGGGGCGTGACGTCAGAAACCACAGGTTCTGATTAGTCTGTGACAGCTTCCTATAGGCCAGGTGTATAAAGATCTGTTCACATGTGGGGAAGGGGCTGGATCTTTGCAGGGTGGTAGTAGCCTAGTGGGTATCACACTCGCCTATGAACCAGAAGACCCGGTGTCATGATCCGGACCGGCAGGGGTTGACTCCGGATCCGGGATCCGGACCGGAGTTTCATGTTTGTCCTGTGATCATGCGAATGCGTCCTCCTTCACCGCCATGTCCAGCCCACCCGTGACAGAATGACCCGACCACGTGGACGCAGCTGATCTACGCCCTGCTGAGATCCAGGGAACCGTGGATGGTCGGGAGGACGTCTGCTCCACAGATCCATGTCCAAGGTTCCATGTACGGACGTCCCCCGACGCCGCCGTCTCGTCCGGATTCCAGCGACGCAGCTCCGGTAATCGCCAGTTCCCCGCCATGATCCATGTCAGGTTTTTTAATCAGTTCCCCAAGCGTGACAGACTCTCGGCGGCCTACGAAAGCTACCGTGGGGTCGAGAGGATCTGTCACGCTGTCCATGTCCCCCCTGGCGATTCCGGAGGCGGGGGAGTACCGGTGAATCCATGTGACCGGACCTCGATGGCCTACGAAAGCTACCGTGGGGTCGAGGAGACCGGTCGCGCAGTTCAGGTGCTCCCAGCGTTAACTGAGACGGGGGAGGCGGCGAACTTCCCAGCGGGGCGTACCGGAGACTGACCGGAGTGACGGTGCCTATGGACGGTGGACAGGACGCCGGTCCCCCACGGACGAGCCGTGCTTTGGCCCGGGCCTGACGCCGCCGGTGCAGGACAACCGCCACTCGTCCTTATGGACTTCTCCCCCCTTTCATGGACCGTTTTGTGGGCACTCCCTGGTGGTAGTGCTTTTAGGGGGGAGTACTGTCATGATCCGGACCGGCAGGGGTTGACTCCGGATCCGGGGTCCGGACCGGAGTTTCATGTTTGTCCTGTGATCGTGCAAATGCGTCCTCCTTCACCGCCATGTCCAGCCCACCCGTGACACCCGGGTTCAAATCCCGCTTACTACCATTGTGTTCCTGAGCAAGACACTTAACCCCAAGTTGCTCCAGGGGGGACTGTCCCTGTAACTACTGATTGTAAGTCGCTCTGGATAAGGGCGTCTGATAAATGCTGTAAATGTAAATGTACTCTTTCTTTCTCAGCTGATTTTCCATCGGAAGCCTTCCGAGTCTTTTCTCTCCTCCCATTTTTCTCCTGGATCAGGTGATGTCTCTGAAACTTGGTTTAGGCTGTGCTGTCCTTTTCTATCTTTTTCTCCTGTCTTTCATTTTGGTTTTCTCTGCAACATTGGTACCTTTTTACATACAATATTCACATGTAACTGCAATAATAATTTACTGGTGTTAATAAATTAGAAACTGTTCATTCTTTTAACCTCTATTGTGCCATGCCTCTTTCTGCCAGGAAACATCAAGTTGGAGTGGTTTGAATACAGTGCTTTTGTATGTGTAGAGAGAGAGTTTTTTATTCTGTTCTCCACAGTTTTTACAGGGCATCAAGGCATACATTTATTCAACCTTTAATCAATTAATTAATTGATGTAGGCCCCTTTGGTTCTAACATGATTGGGAACCTCTAATACAGATTTGTTATGTTGCAGTATGATGATGTATGATGCACCACTGTAATCCTTTCTGATGTTTTAGAGTTGGTCTGATCCTCTATTTCAGATTTGAAACCTTTGACAGAAACAGCTTTGAACAGTTCTGCATTAACTACGCCAACGAGAAGCTCCAGCAGCAGTTTAACAGGGTATGCATCTGCTTATGCCTTCTTTTCCATGAGTCTTCAGTTTCTTCTCTCCGGTCCTTCCCCTGACATTTTCTCCTCCACCACAGCATGTGTTCCAGCTGGAGCAGGAGGAGTACATGAGAGAAGAGCTGCCCTGGAGACGCATCGAGTTCAGCGATAATCAGCCGTGCATCACACTCCTCGAGGGCCCGCTGGGGCTGCTGGACCTATTGGATGAGGAGTGCAGAGTAAGGCCCAAGTAGCTGTGGTCACCTTGTGACATATTTTCTTCTGCTATCAAAAAAAGACAAAGAAGCCATAACATTTCCTCCACAATCTGGAGGTTCCACCTCACAATGCAGATGCTATCACTTCATTCTCAAGTGTAACCACACCTTTGTGTGATATAGTAACAGAATGATGATGGGCTATCCATCATCATGCATTATTGCGTTGTGTGCTTGTACGTTGTGTCATTCCGGTGTGTAATCTGCAGATGCCAAAAGGCTCAGATGAAAACTGGGCGCAGAAGCTGTACGACCAGCACCTGACGCGCAGCGCCCACTTTCGCAAGCCACGCATGTCAAACACGGCCTTCATCATCCTGCACTTCGCTGATACAGTGAGTTTCCTGCAGTTTACATGAAAAATAACATAAGAATAACATAGAAATCATGAATAAATATCTGATTGAAAATGTCACTCTTAATTGTACTGACCCTTAATACTGTGTTTACATGATTATACGCAGTGTACTAAAATATTCTTCAGGTATGGATTAGTGCAACAAAGGTATAGTAACATAAAGTGTTACCAAAGAATGACATATGACATTTAAAATTCTGTTGTTCTTTATGTTCCGCTTTTTAGGTGCAGTATGAGTGTGAGGGATTTTTAGACAAAAATCGAGATACAGTGTTTGAGGAGCCAATTAATATAATGAAAGCAAGTCAGGTATGAATGCACAGTATACAAACTGTCCGTATAAACCTATTTCTCACTTAAATTGCTGCCATATCTTACTGGTTCCCAACATTCCTCCTCCCAGTCTGAGTTGGTTGCTGAGCTGTTTCAGCAGGGTGCTGCAGGGGGCGCTCTCACACTGTTAACGCTCAAGTCCTCCATTCCCAATGGGAGTCTGCGCTCTGGGAAAAGACCTCACAGGGAACACAAGCTGACTGTGGGCTTCCAGGTGAGTCTCAGGAAGAACAGGGTTCCATTGGGTTCTATTAATGTATGTGATAATAATAATATATATATATGTATATATATATATATACACATACATATATATTTTGTTTCTATGCCAACAGTTCCGTCAATCTCTTCAGCTCCTGATGGACACACTGAACAGCACCACTCCGCACTATATCCGCTGCATAAAGCCTAATGACCTCAAAAAGCCCTTTGAGTGCGTGAGGCCCAGAGTGGGTGTGGCCAGTTATGGGAATTCCTGGAACTGAAATTATGAATTCAAACCAGAATTTTAATTGTGAATGGGCAGTGACTCCATCAATGTTTTCCCTACTCAGCTTGTCAGTTGGTACAAAACCGTGGTCTGGATTTGCTGTCTCAGATCCAGGCATGGCCATCACTGGGTATAGCTCTAAATCTTTTGTGACCATTGTGGCTAAATCTCTCTTACCCTCAGGTTCGATCCCAAGAGGATAGTCCAACAGCTACGAGCATGTGGCGTACTGGAGACAATCCGAATTAGTGCTGCAGGATACCCTTCAAGGCAAAACGTCTACTTTGAATGCTTGATGCAAATTGACGTGGTTGTAGATTGTTTGAGGACTTGGGGTAGCACAATAAATCCCTCCAGCGATGTATAATCACTGGTGTACAGTAATAATCATTCATATGATGTAAAGTATTCTGTACAAATCTACGCACATGCACACACACTGCACAAAATAAAAATAAAAAAAATAAAAAAAACTTTTCGTCTAGCACTTAACAATTCCCTAGCATGTTCTATTCCTGACAAGTTAGACCTTATCAGGGCTCTTAGTTTTGTAACTCAAAATCTATATAAATTGAATGAGAATTTCTGGAGTCTTCCTCTTGTAAGTCGCTTTGGATAAAAGCATTTGCCAAGTAAAGTAAAGTAAAATAAAGTAAAGAATACTTTACATTTCTTTGCATGTAGTTTTTGCAGTTATACAGAAATTATATTAAATCTTTTTTTCCCATTTTTCGAATTTTTCTTGAGACCTTTATTCTCACCTCTTGTTTTTTTTTTTGGCTGGTTTAGATGGACCTATGAAGACTTCTTTAGCCGTTACAGAGTGCTACTGCGTCAGTCTCCAGGCCAAGGGACCATTAAGACCGACTGTCAGAGGGCCCTGCAGGAGCTCATCCCTGACTCAGAACTGTACTGCTTTGGCAAGACAAAAGTATTCTTCAGGGCTGGACAGGTGGCTGTGCTGGAGAAGCTGCGAGGCGAGAGGCTACATGCGGCTGTGGTCACCATCCAGAGCCGGGTGAAGGGCTGGATGGCCCGCAGGCGCTACCTCCACATCTGCTGGGCAGTGCTGACCCTGCAGAGATACACACGAGGACGCCTGGTCAGGAGGTGAGTTAAATGTGTGTCGTCAACGCTTACACTTCCATCTTTTTATTTTTTAGTATTTGACACAATTGTATGCATATAATGGACATCATTACCACTAACACATGAACGTATGGATGCTTGAGTGTTTTGTGTGCTGTGGATTTTTCCCAGAATGCTGACTGTGTTGCAGGCTGGCCCACACTCTGCGCTACACTCATGCTGCTTTGGTGGTACAGAAGACCTACCGCATGCTGGTGGTCAGGCAGCTCTATCTGATGATCCGGGAGGCTACCATCACCATCCAGGCCTATATCAGGGGCATGCTGGCACGCAGAGCCTACAGAGAGGTGCAACAATTCTCTCCATGAAAATTAATGGGCAGGATTAGATCTCATTAAAGGTGGAATGTATAAGATTTAACATCATCAGACAGGGGCAGTATTTCACCATATCTCAAACGTCAAATGTCCATGTATCAGTTCAATGTTTAATGATCGTTGTTTTATTTCTTGATTGATTGGCGGTTGATAGCGGTTAGTGGATAACGATAGTGGTTGGTCGTGGCATGAACATATTTCATCTCTCTTTTCCAGCTGTTGCAGCAGCGAGCTGCGATTTTGCTGCAGGCCACAGTGCGGGGGTGGCTGCAGCGGAGGGCGTTTGGACGCATCCGGGCTGCAGTGGTGCTGCTGCAGTGCTGTGTGCGCCGACAGGCTGCCAGGAAGGAGCTGCGAAAGCTGCGAGCGGAGGCGCGCTCGGTGGAGAAGTACCGTGAGCTCAATAAAGGCATGGAGGTCAAGCTGATGCAGCTGCAGCTGCGTGCTGACCATCAGGTCAGAAAGGAACACTGACCTTTGGAACATTCTGTTCACCAGTTTTTTGGTTTTCATTTGCAGCTATAAAAAGGCCAATATAACATCTAATAGTTGGCCATTATAGCATGATATTTAATATATTATACAACGGTTTATTTTTCGACATATTCCTTTTCATGTGAAATAGTCGAAACTAGCAGTGGTACAATACAGTGCTGTGCATATTCTATCATATGAATATATAAAAGAATAATGGAATAATGTACAACGTGCTTGTTTCGTGTGTGTTCAGGCCAGGGAGAGTGCCAGTCTGCGGGAAATGCTCCATACGGAGCGCGAGGCCCATGTCTCAGAGCTGGAGCAACTTCGGGCAGCCCTGCGCAAACTAGAGGCACAGCTTCAGGTGAAACCACAGAAAACTCCCGCTGTCTCAGTCAAAGAGGAGGAAGAGAGACAGAGGACTGAGGAGCGACATGCCAGTGATGTCCTCAGACTCACACAGGTGAGGTCTGACTTCTGAGCATCACCCCGCGCCGCAGTCTCCCCTCCTAAGAACGTCCATAATCACGCTGCAATCATTTTCGGCCTGTACATAGGAGCTTCAAGCTCTCAAAGTAGAAGGTGAATCTCTGAAAAAAGAGAAGGAGGACCTGTCCACTCATTTACTCCAG
The DNA here is from genome assembly GCF_900700375.1 of Denticeps clupeoides. Lineage (NCBI taxonomy): Eukaryota > Metazoa > Chordata > Actinopteri > Clupeiformes > Denticipitidae > Denticeps > Denticeps clupeoides. The sequence goes on along the minus strand of NC_041719.1, from coordinate 13,241,636 downwards.
CAGGAGAAATCACAAGTGGGTGAGTTTATATATATATTTTTTTGACAGACCTACTTATTTCTGTTTTGTACAAAATTTAAGATGCTTCTCTCAACCTCCTTAAGTGCTGAAGGATTTGTCTGTTTTTCTTTTACTTATGATAGACCATTTCATAATACTGGTAATGATAATACCTGTAGTGTCATGAAGCTAAAGGTGTTTCTAGTATTGGATTCCTAGCCGCCATACAAAAATAACGTCAGAAACTCTGTGTGTATTTTCCAGAGCGCATGGCGCAGGCCATATCTAATGCCGGCGCGAGCATGAAAGCAGAGCTGGAGGAGGAACGGCGGCGCTATCAGGGTTTGCTCAGAGAGTTCACCCGCCTGGAGCAGAGATACGAGAACCTGAGGGACATGAGCGCGCTTGCTGAGGTACCCACATGTCAGCAAAAACAACACAAGAGTGAGAAAATCAGACTCAGAATCAAAATTGTGCTTATTGGCCAAAGTACGTGTGCGAACACGAAGAAGGGATTTCCTTCCCGTCGATGGTGTCTCTCAGGCACAGCATTATAAAAAACAACATAAATCGTATATACATAAAATACAAAGATTGAAAAAAAGATATCAACTATTTTGAAATTGCCTGACGTTTAACAGTTTATCTCTGGGAAAAGTAATATGGTCCGAGTGACCAAATGCACAGAAAATGAACTAAAACAAAGAACGTATGAGAGAGCGCAGTACCAAGGCTATCATCCATGACACCATCTAGGCTCTTTTAGACGGCTAAACTGCTGATTTGTACTGGTTTTTAAGCGATCTCAGGGACACAAGAGGACAGACTCATCCCAGGGCCTGGTCTCCTCTCCAACAAGCCCCTCTTTCCCATCACCTGAGGACATGCGCCGGGCCAGTGTGACCTCAAACACGCCTGAAAGGAGGCCTGTCGGCACTGACACCTCACTGGTGCGTCTTGAGTGAACATTATGTACTACCCAGAACCTACTGTGTTCAAATCTATTCCGGTCCAAAAGCTTTCTTGTATTGTCAGGGAACGCTGATGGAGGACATGGGTGTGGTGATGGAGACGGCTGAGAAAATGAAAGTTGAAGACCTTACACATGCATATGATGCTCTGCGTGTGGCCAACAAGTGAGGGGGGTTTAATATTTAGTCTTTAAAGGCTTACTAATAGTCTTTACGTTTAGCTTCTGCAAGGAATCAAATCAGTTCTGTTTGAAAGCTCAGTTTTCTACCTTCACTACTGTGTGTATTAGATAACGGTTGAATTTTCTACTGTGTTGGTCAGGTTTCTGGAGGAGCAGATACGTTCCCAGGGTGCCCAGTGCAGGGAAAACCTGCCTGCTCTGAGTGTACATGCTGATTGCTATACGGCAGAGAACCCAGAAATCCAGGTAACCCGAGAGACCACTGGAACACCATAGTTATTCGGCTCTAGGGAGTTTCCAACATGTGTCTCCGTTCAGGAGCTGATGGAGCAGTTGGAGGTGAGGGATCTAGAATGCTGGCGCCTGAGGAAGGAGCTCAAAGACCTGAGACACACCGTCACATTGAGGAGCAGCTTGTTATTGTCCGGTTGGTACCCTGATAACAGAAACCTGCAAAACCACTTAATGCAATGTCCCGGTTCTTAGACTGCATACTTCATGGTGTGCATTAACAGACAGAATCAGGCTGTTCTAGATCAAAGACTCCTTCAAACCCTTCCATCCGTTGTTTCCATGGACAAACACCACTCCCGAGATTCAGTGCATGACAGTGACAAAGTCTACAAAGACCTAAACTTTGTAGACTACAGTTTCTACTAACATAGAAAGAAAGCCAAGTCAATGTATTGTCTTCTATTGTTGTCTTCTATACACAAGTATTACGAAAGACGAACATTTTAGGCTGTGATCAACATGACAATATTCAGTTTGCTATTACAATTTAACCTGGTTTGTCGGAGACTGGTCAAATTAATTACAATGTTAAAGAGAAACATATGCATATTTCACATGCGCTTTGACTGATAATGTTCCTGTAGAAGACCAGATTAGGCCCGGTGAGGTCTGCCCTGGTTTCTTAAGATTATGAAATACAGCTTAGATCTTTTGTAGGCCCTGCTGTGGCTTCACCTCCACTCCAGGCGAAGGCAGGAGATGTCACAGGCTTGCTGGAGTGTAAGAAGAGGGACGAGGGAAGACTCATTAAAAACCTCATCACAGGTTAGTGGGTGGCAGGATGGTAAAGGGTGCTTGTTGCCGTGGAGACAATGAGAAGTGATGAGAAGTATTATTTTACAGACCTGAGAGCAAGCCTTGCGGCATCGTTGCCATTGGGTCTGCCAGCGCAGGTTCTGTTCCTTTGTGTGCGACAGGCGGATTGCAGTGGGGAGCCGACTCGCGCCCATGCCCTCTGCAGCACTTCAATCGCTGCCATCAAAGCTTCTCTGAAGGTACCCGCCCATGGCCAGACAACACTAATGACCAAAAGGATGGGGTGGTAGTAGCCTATAAACTAGAAGACCACAAAGTCTCCATTGTGTCCCTGAGCATGCACCGAAAAGAGGTGGGGACATACTTTAGATAATGTATGGACATTTATATGCGGAAATGTTCTGTTACAACGGACATCATCATTTAGACTACTGTCTTTGCCTGTCTGGGAATGATAATACTACATAATCTTTATTTAGGGATGTAATGGGTAAAGACAGGGGATGCCCATACATACTATAAAAATAAGATGTAAAAAGGCTTTATTAACTGTAATGAAACACTTGTTCTCTGTTTCAGACACACTGCAGTGACCTCATTATGACAGCACTGTGGCTAAAAAATTCCTGCCTTTTAGCTGACCTTCTGAGTCAGTATTCCACTCAGGTCAGTCGGGCCATCATATGCACCAATCAGCCGTAAGATTATGAAAGGTGATAGACAAAATTGTGATGACTTGGAGGTTGGGTCCAAACTGCAACTGACTGGCTGGTTTCCCGGTCTACAGTGGTGAACTGGAGAATTTCCAATTAAGTTAATACTGATTCTGATAGAAAGGTGTCACAGTGGACACAGTGCATCAGTTTTTTTGCTTACTTGCATAGGCACCATGTTCTACACTGAGCATGGTTTGGACAACGTTCTGCTGAGAAACCATGGGTCTTCCATTCATGTGGATACTGTATTCCTTTTTCACCACCACCACCCTTCATAGAAAGATGTCATGAATACATGGCGTGGCAGGAAAGGACACAAAGCTCGATTCACAAAGAGGGGGTCACAAAGATATCAATCCAATCAAGCATTTGTAGGATGTCCTAGAAAAACAAATCCAATCTACAGGGGCATCACCTCACAACATACAGTACTTACAGGAAGGATCCATGCCTTGATGGGTCAGGGCCTACTTAATGTGGCTGATCAATATATATATTGATCTCTCTCTCTCTCTCTCTCTCTACATATATATCTCTGAGAGAGCTGTTGTGTGCTCATGATCTCAGGACCAGAGTGGTTTGGACAATTTTGTGCCATTGACGTTCAATACAAGTGAACTGAATCGTACACTAAGTGACCTGTGCATCCAGGCCTATCAGCAGCTGCTCTCTATCACTGAGAGTCGTCTACAGAGCCTCATTGGTAGGTCTTTGTCTTTAAGAGCTCAGATATCCACAGCAGTGTTTCTCCTGCATTCTGCATTAACCTCTCGCCCCCGTATCTACCCTCAGTCCCTGCAGTGCTGGAGACTGAGACCATCCCTGGGCTTTCAGGATCAGGCAGTAAGCTGGTGGGCTCACGGAGGCGAACAGGATCCGACCCCAGAGCGGCTGGGGCTGAGGCACCGTCCATGGTAATGGTGCTGCGGGAGATGAGCGCCCTGCACACGGCCATGAACCAGCAGGAACTTCCGATCAGGCTGCAGGAGCAGGCCTTCCGCCAGATCACGTACCTGCTTGTAGCCACTGCGCTCAACAGCCTGATCCTGCGCAAAGACCTGTGCTGCTGGAACTGTGGCCTGCAGACCAGGTAGACTATGAGGAGTAAATAGCACAGACCACCTCCATTTCACATTAGCATCATGCGTTATCACTGCTGCCCCACAGCGGTGGTGACATGCTCATTTCTAAGGTTGGATCACTGTTTTTGGTGTGTCTTTGCCATGATCATGTACATGCTTTAATCAATCGGGCTTCATTTTTTAACGCTGCTAAATCAGACCAATTATTTCCCAGAAATGTCTGGTAGCTAATTAGCTGTGAGATGGAGAGCTAAATTTTTTTATATATATATATATTTTTAGTCCAGCCTCCAAAACAGAAAAACAAGCAATTTTTCTTTTAATTTACAGGAATGCATGGCTGAACTCTAGAACTCATGAACTCTAGAACTCATATGAACTCATAGGACGCTTTCCCATAATGAGCCGATATGTGGTAGAAAACAAATGCAAATATTAGGTGGACCTCAGACAGTCTATAACCAGACTCTTCCGTTTTTGACCCCAAAATAAAGATGCAAAAATTAGATGCAATCCTTTTAAATGAACTGAGAACTGAAACTCATGGACAAATCGGAGAAGACTGGAAGCTTGCTAGAATTCACAGGGGTTGGTTGAATGAGTTTTAATTGTTGCAATCACAGCATCATGAATTTCTGGAGAGACTTATTTAGCACTACTTTATCTGCATTAGATCATCTCTAAAACCTAAAACTGATTAAAATCCATCCTCAAGACCAGGCCCCAATGGCTGATAACAGCATTATGTCTGATTTCCACTTTTATTTGAACCATGCTGGTGGTTAGGGTGCCATGTTTGTGATTCAACTAGGTACAACCTGAGCTTGCTGGAGGACTGGTTGAGGGCACGGGGGCTGCAGGAAGGGGGAGCTGTTGCCACACTAGAGCCCCTCATCCAGGCCGCCCAGCTCTTGCAAATGAGCAAGAACTCTGACGCTGATGCCAAAGCCCTGGTCCAAACATGCCATGTGCTCTCTACTCAACAGGTGGGAGGCTGTCATTCAGAATACGAAACACCAACCGTGAATTTCATGTGAATTCCATGTCCTTCTGACCCGGTTCCATTTGCCTCTCCTAGATTGTAAAGCTGTTAACCCTCTATAGCCCACAGAGTGGCGCTGAGGAGAGGGTCACGCTCAACTTCATCCGTATAGTGCAGGTACAACTAGAAAGTGTCATTTATTCTGTCTGTGACGTATTATTTTGCACCTTTACGTGTCCCCTTCCTTACTTGCTAGGCCACCACTGCCCCATTAGGGTCATTTAGATTACCCTAAATGCAAAATGTCATATTTGGCCGTATCATCTGCTATTGTGTTTTTGACTAAACACCGAATGTAAGACCACGCCCCATTGTCAGAAAACAGGAAGCTCTTCTTCAGATGTTTCTTGTCTCTGACCGGATGTATATGCTGCAGGGCCTGTTGAAGGAACGTTCGGGTGTCATGCAGTCATACCTGCTTCTGGATGTGCGCCGGGTCTTCCCTGTAATATTTCCACGCCACACCCCACCACTTCTAAACGCGGAGCAGCTAGCAATCCCAGAATGCCTCAAGATCTCCTTCCTCCGCAAGACCTGAGCCAGAACAATAATTACAGTCCAAAGCCCCTTTCATAGCCTTTCATTTCTGTTATAGTTTAGAGATCTACTGCTTCTGATTATGGGATAAATTATTTAAACATAGTAAAGTTTTGTACTACTACTGGTACTACTACTAATAATAGTAAGAAGAATGTACTTAAAAAAAAAATCTGACCATTTTATTCTAAAACCATGTTAATTTGTGTGTACTTTGTGTGTAGACTCAGTATATATGAATATTTGAAACACTTTTGAAACAGCACATCTTTTGAAACAGTTTATTGGAAGTAGAAACGTAGCAGTGCTGTAGTCCGTCTCACCTCCACCCGCAATATGAACAATCATTAAAAACAAAAAGAAAAAATTATAAACATCTTAGTATAAAAAAAACTCTCATGCGAGTACTTGGTACCACTACACATCAGTAATACATATTTATATATTCACAAGCCTTCGAAAAATACAAAAATAATACAAAAAAATAAATAACTAAAAGGAAAACCAACAAAAAGGACAACAGTAGGAAATTACATCAAAAGACACATGCTTGCACAAGAATCTTTCCCACCATGCACTGCTTCCTATTTACAGGGCTGGAGCCTACACATGTGAACACGGGCTGGATACCCTGCGCTTCTGGTTGTGCTTTTCGATTGCACTTCCTCTGGTCAGTGTCTGTACTCCCGTCTCGCGAACCTCACAGTATCACAAAGGCCAACGATCCCCACTGCGTTTCATTGTCAACCGCAAGACCATTTATCTCTTACTGCAGATGCTGTTAGCTGCTATAGCAACGCTGCGTCTGGGAAGTGTGGGTTTTGTAAGGGGCAAGGCTGAAACCATGGGGTTAAGCCCCCTCGCGGCAGATTATACTAAACAGAATGCTCAGAGGCACAACCATTAAGTCAGGAATCGATCATACCTGACATATACAGTTTTTTTTTTTTTTAAGAAGATACGGGACTCGCCGACCAGTTTTCCAAACAGCATTTACAAGACAAGGAACGGTTTGTGCTGATATAAATCACACTGTAAACATCACCTCTAGAGCTAAACTTCATATAACAAATGCATAGACTGAAAGTTTAAAAGTAAAACTATAAGGGCACGTACATTTGTCTATTCAGAATGCTGATTGGGCACAGCCTGCGCTCTGAGATTCCTAAATTCTCATTAGACGGCGTGGCAGCTACTTCCAGGTTTGACGCAGATGTATGCTGACAAGGCCGCGGAGCATTCGATCAGATCCGTCCTTCGAGTGGTGCCATTAACTCAAACCTGCCATGGCAACATGATACACACACAAACAGGGGCTACCTTGTCTGACATTGAAGGACCACGCTGGCTCCTGACATGCCATGTAAACGTGTGTCATGGTCCCAGCTCCCCGTGCTGGTTGTGAAAACGCCAATTTGCTGGCATATGAGCTGTGCAAATGTGATGAGCCCTCAGTTCAGAAGCACTACGGAGATGGACAGCAGGGTTGCGGCAAATATCAGCTTTGAGTTCTCGGCACAGCCCAAAGAAAAGCCCCATGGCAGGCAATATTTGATGAAGCATGCCAAAACAAACCTTTATCAGAGGCCACAATGGCAAAGCTAGACAATTCGAAAACACATCAGTTACTGTCCATAACAACGCCACTGCCCACCTGAGCATAAGGTCATAAAATTTAAAAGCCCTGTGGACATTATAGTGGAATGTTGGGGTCACTAACTTCACAAGTAAGAGAGACTTAAGTGGGAACAGTTAAGTTCCTGCTAAACATCTAATGATAAAGAAAATCAGAGCCTTTTCCCTAGAAAAGGCAAAAAAAAAAAAAGTGGATCCCTCATCCATGTCTTGATTTGGCCCCACCCCCCTTAGAAATGGGCTGGAAGAGCATCAATGGCTGTACATGTGCAGCACTGAGACTTCAGTGAGACTAGAAGACCTTTTTTGATTATAAAGGCAGCATTAAACCATTTTACTTAGATCCTGAACTCACTGAGGTGGTGAGGAGGGTAGACCTGGTGTAAAGACACCTCTACTTTTGTGCGATTAATATATGTATATTTACCTTTAATCATACATATTTAAAGGTGCAATGTGTAAAAATAGTATTTTTTTTAAATTAAAATGTTTGAGAGAATGTAAAGAAATAAGTGTTTTGAAAATTTCATTGACCAGAGCCCCACTGTGTCTATTAAAGTTGACATTGCGTTACTGCACTGAGACCCATTTTTGAGGAAAAGAAGTAATAACAACCCAAATGTCTATAGGGCTGAAGTGATCCCCTGTCAGTACCCAGTCTGATCTGTCTGCTGGATCCATTGTTTTCATGCAAATGCTTGAAACTTAAAATAAAGATTTGTAAAATTCATATGTACTTTTTACAGTGTAAAAAAATATGTGTAAAATACACTGTAAAATGTACATGTGGGCGGGTCCAGGTGAAGGAATGGATCAGGTACTGGCTCCACCCTCTGATTATATACAGGTAGTGAATGAATATGTGGAATGTGCAGTGTGGTGGTTTGTGCACTGAGGCAGCGGCTCAATATATTATTTTTCTTTCAAGTCTGATTTTTAAAAGGAGACTGGTATGCCCTTTACCAGGATTAAGATGCCTGGGTCTTCTTGTAATTAAACACATTGCATCTTTAACGGGCCTACACTGAAAGGAAGGGTAGTTTTAAGGAGAGATGATTACAGCAAATGGAAACAAGTTCTCTCTCAGTGTGCTAAATTTATTTATGCCCCTTTTGTAGCAATTTAGGAGCATTTTAGCCATTACAATTCAATTACTTTAACACAATTAAGCCATGGCATCTTTCCATGTTACTTATGATGGCTAGATTTTTATGAACAGGCAACACTGGTTTACAAAGGGTGGAGACGCCTCATGGCGTCACATGGAACCTGCAGATGACATCAACATCAGACAGGTAGGCAGTGTGCTTAAAAGAGGTAAAAGGTACCGCAGGAAGGTTCTCTTGAAGTCCACACAAGTCCTCAGGTCTTGTTTGTCATGTGACCTGTGCAGCTGGCACATGTAAAAACAGCCACTATACCTGCCTGTTCAATAATTAGTCTTCCCGTGGGAAGTGCAGGAAGTGCTGAAATTCATAGCGAGGTCAGTGTAAAACCCTCTCTGACTCACACTGTTTATTTGGTCCTAGCAATTTAGAGCATAAGCCATGATCTTTACAATTATTGGCCCATTTGTGCTTGATCTGCATAAGAAAATCACTGTTAAATGTCTGGTCACATTGACGTTGTACAACAGAATGTTATAGGCAGAAGAAAAAAGTTAGAATATTAGTGTAACTTCTGTAGAAATACACTGGAGTCCTTGTGGACAGGCTGGGGAATCATGTATCACAATCATATATGACAACAAGTGTCTGGGTGGTAACTCAGCAGGGATGGAAGAACATGGCACTACATGAAGCAAACCCTACTCTTGACAGAATTACACATCTTTGCTTTAAACAGCTGTTTTTTTTTCCTGAAACACTCTTCAGTGTTCCACCAGACAAAAGGTACATCTGTTCACATTACAAAGTAAAATAACCATATCATACAATAGAACCTCTGATGCTTCAGCATATACATCTTCAAATTCACATATTTCATATATCTATCTTCAAAATAATCATATATCATATATCTTCGTATAGTTTGATATAAATGTCTAGTTATGACATATTGTTTATGAACGAATATTAGAACACATTTAAATAATTAAAGACCAGTTCAATCCTTCGTTTAGAAAATAAAGGTAGCAATCTCGAGACAGGGCTCTTATTAAGAGTATTTTGGCAGTGTATCCTGTCTATAATTGCTGTATGTAGATAATAATGGTGCCTGGGTGGGACTGTATGTGTGTATGGTGTAAAGATTGTGTGTGTTCAGAATTGTGCAACTCTAGAAAGATAGAGGGCAGTGTTGTGCAGCCTACACAGTTTTAGAGAGAGGAATGTGAAGGGGCGGAGGGGCAGGGCATCTCTCTTAGCTGCCGCGGCCCTCCTCGGCAGAACGCTGGTCGGATTTCAGCTTGACAAACTCCTTGGCCACGTCGTCATTGTTGCGCTGGGAGAGGATCCGGAGAACGGTCAGCCCTGTCTCGTCCATGTGGATGCGCTTGCCCAGCGGCAGCCAGCAGGCCACGCTGCCCCGGGACACCACGTCCTTCAGCTGCAGCACTGCCATGCCCACTGTCCGGTCCTCACGAGCGAAGCAGTAATCCTTCACACAGACCTGCAGCTCGTAGCACTCTGGTCCCACTTCGTTACTTAACGTACTGGAGGAGATGCAGTTTAGCAGAATCACTTTACTGCACTCAGTAAATGAACATAATCATTAAAAATAAAGCATGAAAGAATAGACCAACATTTTCAGTAGATCAGAAGTATAGTAAAAAAACAAACAAAAAAAAACATTTATTGCAGACTGGCCATAATAATTTCTTTGGGACTACATAATGCTTGTTAGATCAACTCCAAAGTAGCATGACACCATGATGTAAACACTGAGCTTTTTCTGAGACTTTCCACTTGCTCAAAGGACTTCATATAAAACCCATATTTGTGGGTAATAATTATCTAGGGTGCACAAATACAGTTAGTCAAACTTCATATTGAGAGCAGTTGTCAATATTTTTCTAATAGACATGACATGTATGGTTGTTGCATACCTTCTTTTTTTGCAGTAGTAGTAGTAGTAGTATGTGTGTGGATGCCATGTGTCAGTGTGCCTATGTGTGTGTATGTTGCCTATATAGCTACTGGACACCTACATTTCCGGGATAATTAAGGTCTGTTTATCTTGAAGTCTTTCAGAGTGCAATTCTTGTTTCTAATAATTATTTATTAAACTAATTATTTTAAAATAACATTCTTATCTAGTGCTTATTAAAGACTAGGCTTCACATACTTAATGATGCCTGGCCTGCTGTTATTGGAGACTGAAATAAATGACTAATAATGCTCTCAAAGTTTGTAAAACTTACAATGTGAAGGTTTCATTGTATTTTGGAGCCCAGCTGTTATTCTTTGACTTGGTTGCATACTTCCTCTTCTTATCACTAAGATGAGGACCAATGATGAAGACTTCTACGAAAGGTCGGAAGATCCCTGAAGTCTGCCACCGCAGGTCATTCGCAGCCACAACTGCATGTAAGGAGAGAGTGTGAGGAGGACGTGGACTTAATATCGGATTACATTTTTTCTGTAGAATAATAAAGTCTCACCTTTGACAGTAATTTTGTGTTCGCCTGTGTTGGGGTGGGTAAAGATCTCCACGTGAATAGACACCTCGCCAACTGCATCCTCTACCCCTGAGCCTGACAGGATGTGAACAGTGACAGATGAGCCCAGCACATCACTTCTGCCTTATTTGAAAAGAAAGGTTATTTCTAGATATCCTGCTTGTATACCAAGATCCCTTGCTTTAAGTGTTCTACGTCCTGCTAGACGACTGAAGAACAGATTTTTTGTAATGCTCTGCTCAGGAAGAACACACTTGAGGCCAGATATATTGACCTGTGACTGGCCCCTCAGGGTTCTGAACAGAACTGCAGATTCATTAACAAACTTTAGAAGTGTAAGCACCCGTGATCTCACAGGTATTGTGACAGTATTCATCTGACTTTAGGTAACATTGCTGTTGGAATAATGAGACTAAAGGTCATGGTAACCACTGAAAGTGGCATGGGAGAGCTGGTCAGTGTGGGTCCATCCATCTGTCAGAACAAGCAAGTGCGTGCTAATTTCGGACCTTGCCCCAGCCATTCAGTTGAACCCGTCTCCAGAGCAGGGCATGGACATGGGCGGAACGGGTGGCCGAGTCCAGCTCCACGGTCGGTGTGGTCAGCACCGCAACGGATATCCTGAATGAGGGGGTGCATAATCCCACTGCAGTGCAGCAGCAATGGTTGCTGGGAAAATGAATGTGTAAAACAAAGCTCAGTGGGTTATGCGCGTCCCTTGGTTCAGGATGTCCTTTCTTGCTCTGGGCTCCATGCTGCTGGTTCTGGGTGGAGGAGGTGGAGGCATGCAGGCCCACAATGGGGCTTCAGTCACACTGGGGCTCAGTTTGACCAGGAAGAGGCAGGCATTTCACACACACGCACACACAAACTCACACACAACCGTCTTAAGACACTCCTTCAATTTCAACAGAACAATCTGGGTATGTGGATTAAGACACGTCTTTTAACTTTCACCTTCATGGAGTGAAGCTTAATTCTTATTCCTCATTCTCTCTTGTTTAAAAGCCTTTCCTGCCGTGCTGTTGATCAGTAGGCGGTCTTTTCTTTATAGAGATTCTGAGTCACAGTCTCACTGAGTCTGGCATGTGGCAGAAAAAAGAAAAACAGGCTGATGTGGCAATTTCACTGCTGTCTGGCTCGCCTGCTGCTCCCAGGCCGCTGCCACTTGGTGGTTGCTGCCAGAAGACAGATGGCTGTGCTGCCGCTCATAGAGAGACAGAAACAGCGCCAGGTACAGAAGAGAGAAAAACAGACCCACTATTTCCTTCTACCGGATTGCATGCTCATGCCAATCTGTGAGCTTTAGCCCTGCATGTTCTCATAATAATGAAAGTAGCCACAACGTGCCAGACTTGAAAGGAGAAGTAACAGAATGGGGGAAATTTTCGGAAGCTTTTCAGAATTTTTGTGCTCTTGTATTGGTTCCGGTAGAGGGGATTAGTAAGGAATTCTCTAAAATCTGATAAAAGGAGAAAAACAACTGTCTTTTTTCATGAGACAGTGACTCCCCTCAGAAGTGAGGAGTCTAGTGAAAAAGGAAAGTGGGTGTGGAAAGTGGCTGCTGAGTCTGTGACCCGTGGGAGAGTGTGTCAGTGCATGGAGGTTGTGTGCTTCATCGTGAGATTTGATTCATTCTGACAGACACTGCTCCACCTAGCCCAGGGCCCCAGCTGACATGCTGAGTGGGCAGGAACGTGCCTGTATGTGTGTGTGTGAGATAGAGCTTGGCCACGTCCACTACTATGGGTGAGCTTCCCTGGGGAAAAGTGACCAGTGAGAATGTTTCAGAGGAAAAGTTTAAAAAAATTACCATGAGACATAATTTTTTTACTGAAGAATGAAGAAAATACGCACACACTTCTAAGGCAAATACACAAAGCATGAGTCACGGCTCCCATCCTTCCTTGCTCACTTCCTCTCCAATTCATCTCAAACACACACTTCACACTCGGGAAGCCAACAGTGGTGCTCCCATACATACACACATCCAGTATGTATGTGCACACACTTGCTCACACACGCATGCAGCTCATATGTGGGTCCAGTGAGAGCTCATGTGATGCTCTCCACAGGGGAAATGTGGGAGGCATGTGTGCATGCTGTCGGGCCGTAGTCTGTCATCAGAGGGCTGTTTTTTTTTTTTGGGAGGGACCTGTTGTCAGGTGTGCACATACCCTTCTCTGGGTACACATCCTCGCTATGGGTAAACCTCACCCCCTTCCCTCCGTGGACTAGCGGAGGGGAGGAGGGATAAAAGAGAAGGGAGAGAGCACACAGAGAAAAGACAGAACAAAAATAAAACTGAGAGAATACAGACACAGAGCAAACCATATTCATATCCAAGCTACCCTGTGATAACGTACAATATGGACTTCAGTTGACAGACATATGTACCTACACATTTTTGTCCAAATGTCAGGTGAATAACATCTTAAATCTGGAAAATTGGGTGGGGAACATTTGAACTACCAAAGACTGAAATAGGGCCCTCTTTCTCGCTCTCCCACACACACACACACACGAACACACAGAAGACTATTTCCAATTTGTAGTGTACTTAAACACTTCTCAAGAAGCCCACATTTTTCTTGTAATTAATTTGGCAATGATCATTCATTAAAGGACTCTGTGCCAGAGGCTCATAGAAGTGAAGTGTGTCACTGCAGCAAATGGGCTCCTATTTCTGGGATGAGGGGACGTGGGGAGAAACAAGTCTCTTCATCACTCACACCTTGTGGCTCATAAACTAAACTATAGTCTGTTTGAATGAAAACGTTTTAGTGCTGCAAATAAAATTGTAAAAATCGTTAAGGGAGGCTAAAAGCAAAAAAAAAATCTGAATAATCAGACAGGGAGACATAGGACAGTGAAGACAGTGGAAGAGATGCATACCCTGTGTGTTCTGCGATTGGACAAATGTCTTGATGAGCTTGTCAGTGGCCTGTGTGTAGAGGGACAGGGCATAGTGAAGGGACTGCAGGTCAGGACTCTTCTCCAAGAAGGTCTTCTTCAGACCCACCCCTCCTGCATGGAAGTATTGCTGCCAAAGAAAAGAGTCCAGTTTTACAAGCTGGAAGTGACAGACAATGAAACAGGGAAGACATCCAGACAGAGACATGAACACATGGACAGTGACCGAAGGAAGTCTTGGACAAATGTATGTTAACCAAGAGAAATCATATTAAATATTGGTAAACAAGAAGAGGCATTTACAAGAGAAATAGATAGATGGGGTAACCAAGGGATACATCAAAATTCAATCAGTGTAACCTGGGACATATGGATCATATCCTGGACCATAACTTTACCTTGATGGTGTCCAAGGCCAGCTCTATGACAGCACACTGCTTAGGAGAGAGTGCTTTAGCCTCCTCACGCACCATATGTTCCTATTGGGAAGAACCAGTATGGGACCAGTTATATTTACCCACAAGCTCTACGTACACTTTTCATACCATGTTCTCAAGAGCAACACAGTGAGAAGGTGTTTGCGGACAGCGGCACCTTTAACTTGGAGAGCTGTCCGAGTTCCTTAGCAGCATTGAAAATGAGTTGTGTTCCCTGGAGGAAACAAAGCAGAAAGAAAAAGAAGAGGTTTTAATTACAGTGACAATTCATTTTCCTGTTTTAAACAGATATCTCTAAAAAAGCTCACACACACATTATTAAAAACATATTACTGGAAATAGCCACACTCACCCACATTCCTACACACACATTCTCTGACCCACTGTGATTTCTCATTCTTAGACACACACTGACACACAGTCATTGAAATGCGAGACAGGCTACTACATAGAAGAGACATAAGAAGACAGACAGTGCTGAAAGGTTAATTGGGTAATTAACTCCGCAGACTAGACACCCACATTAGAGTGATATATCATGTATCTTTAACTGCGTGATACTGGATTATGAGGATATATCACTACATGACCAAGGCTTAAGGACCAATCACAGCAGCCCTGTCTTATCAACTACCAACCTTTCGATGACATTAACATATGCCAGGACTGTCTTGAGATAATTCCACAGAGCAGGTTTTCTCTACACCCCTCCCAAAGTAAAAAATGATGCAAGCAGTTGGAATCTTTTGCCATAGATAAACTATTTCATGGCAAAGTTTCCAGATATTTCAACTAAAAATCCTCAGTGACACTAAGCTGGTACAGTAAAATGAGACATGATTAAAAAGGCCTTTTAACCATTTATAAATACCCGTCATGGTCACTTGATACATAACCATAAACTGAAAACATGCAGTATTTACCCTACCCTGAATGTCCAACTTGCCCTGCACCACTACACGGCTTTAGCAGCAGTGTATGGGTTAAACATGCAGGTAGTTGCATAGAAAGGGAGTCTAAAGGAGCACTATACGAACCGGCAAGCATAACACCTTTTACCAGAAGAAAGGTGAGAGACACGCTTTTCACCAATTCGTTTCACCAAAAGACCATTCAAAGAAGAACACAGAAGAGAGGGACAAAGAGAAAAAGAAGACAGGACACATTGAGCTAAAGTATTGTCCTTACATCACTGTGACAAGCAAGCTTCACCCTGCCCTGCAAAGAGAGGACAGGTGTTAATACGTAGGAGGTGGTCCGGCTCTGCTCCGGCTGTCTGAGCATCTATCTAATTAAAGGTCCGCCGGACATTGAGTGAAGTGTAAAAAACGTTATTGCCCCCTCCGCTCTGTGTTTGTTAACGTTCTGCAGGAGAGTCAGCAGTTCGCTAAGTTCAGAGTTCATGTCATCTTGGCTTTTGCTCAGAATGGCGGGAGCAGTTTTACATATGAACACTGGGAATAGGATAACTGGGAGTAGCGTGAATCTGCAGGATGTCTACTGCCCAATCTAAAATATCCCAAAATGGAAAAAACAGGAAATGCAAATAAGCTTTTATTATTATTATTTTTACAGGTTTAATGTATTTTGTTTTTCTATACATATGGGATCTAACTAACCTAAGGAATCCTATCTTATATAACTTCTTCCTACTTTTATCTTTTATATGATAAACAGTCAATCCAACATCAACGTCTATGTCTGTTAACTTGAACAGACCTGACGTCTTCATTGTGTGCCTAGTTAAAGGGTCTCAGTTCTTATTGCACTGATTTTCTATAGCCACTTAGTCCACACCTAGGATGCATCCCAAGTGAAAGCATCAGAGTCATCCTAAAGCTTATTATCATTGTTAACTTGAATAAGAACGTTTCTGTAACATGGCTCATTTAATCTTGAATTTTATCATTTCAAAACAAGAAAACACCAAAACCAGGACAGCGCAAAACAGCAGGCCCGTAAGAGGACGTACTGGGAGACTACAGTGCAGTGGAGGTACAGTCATTTGTATGCAAGCAACAGAATCCACATGAGGAAACACAGTTCATACAGGGGGGAGCAGGAGAATTCAGGAAGGCCACCAGAGAACTACAATCAGAGTCACCCAGATAGGAGCCCCGCCACATGATGCAAGAGAGACAGGAGGCAACACCAGGACAAAGTGTGCCACTTCCAAGACGGAAAGTGTGAGGCAGAAGAGGAGACAGACAGAGAGTAAGGGTCAGGTTGAAGAGGGACCTCAGGGCACCAGATTGAGGTTTCAGAGAAGGACCTGGCCAGAATCAGGAATGCACCATGCTGCAGTCACTTCAGACTGAAAAAAAAATGGCGGGGGGCACAGGAGGAGGTGAAGAAATGAGAGAGCAGGTGAGAGACAGGGAGGGCATCCTGGAGGTGAAAGACGCTGGTGACATGGACAGGACAGAGCAAGAGGCACTGAGGTAGACTGGGAACAGGGGGCACTTTTTTGCAGCCACATATAGCAGAAGGATTGAGTGCCTGGCACTAACGGACTGCAGACAGACACACACAGACCAAGGAGTGCCGTACTTACAATCATCTGTGGTGAAGAGCAGTGGGAGCGGGATGTAATAACCAGAGAGAAGGGTCAGTGAAACCACAAAGAGCCCCAGATCAAACAAGCAGCATCAAGACACACTCACAGGGGTCCACACTCGGCCCCATCTGACCCCAGCCTCTAGGGGACAGGTCATCTGTGAGTAACTGGGAATATCACGGATCAATTGTACCACTACCCAATAAAGACCCTTTCAAAGGGGTGATATGGGGCTCTTTTGTTTAAAAAAAAAATATACAAAAAAACTATAAAAAAAACAAAAAACATAAAACACAGTTATATCAAAAGTAATTAACAGAAACACTCTCAAACTGTTCTCAAATCCCGGCTGGTCTCAGATCAGTCCTTCGAATCAATTTGTGAATTATAGATCTAGGTGGGAGCTGCCAGAAAGATAAGAGACAGTGCAGGACTGGAGAACAGCCTTGAGCAGGAATAGAATGAAAATGGTGCACTCCCTTTCTCCTTGAAGATCGCTTTAAATGCCCCTTTAAGAATGGGGCAGGTGGTCTTTTTTGCACAATGGGTTCTGGGCCCAGGATTGTGGATACATTTCTGCTTGAAAGACACGGTCTTGAAAAGAACTTTAGTCTTCTATGCACGCAAAAATTCAGAACATTTTAATTATAATAAAATGCAACGATCAGTGAAATTGTGAAAATTACGTTAACCTGCATAAATTGTAAGGTGTTAAGTGAATTTCTGTGTTGGGGGTTTTCTCACCGT
The DNA here is from genome assembly GCF_900700375.1 of Denticeps clupeoides. NCBI lineage: Eukaryota > Metazoa > Chordata > Actinopteri > Clupeiformes > Denticipitidae > Denticeps > Denticeps clupeoides. Next base: position 13,224,148 of record NC_041719.1, on the reverse strand, counting down.
CTGGTCAGTAAGTGGCGGCAGCACTATGGTCTTCTCCATGGTGTTCATTACCAGCTTCCACAGTTCCTTCAGCACACGCTTCAGCACCGTCTTCTCACAGATCTTGGCAAACAGTGTCAGACTGTACAGCAGAGGCATGAGAAAATGTGAACGTGAGCATGGACACATCACGTCCTGTTTGTGAGGGGTGTTGGCTGAAGGATAACAGGATGAGGATAACGTCTAATCAGCGTGGCAGATGCTCACTTGCTGTCGAGGAATTCCATGATGGGCTGCAGAACATTGTCAGCATCCTGTGCCACGCTGCTGCAGGCGCTCGCCGGCACATTGCCTGTGCCCTTCACCTGGCTCAGGATGTCGCCCATCTGCTTCACACACTCCTCGATGTGGGGCTGGAAACTGTCACCAAGGAAATAAAGCTCAGAAGGTGCCATTCATTATGAAAAATCATAAAGTCAAACTTGACTTTCAAAATTGCCATATTGCTGTAAGAGTTCAGGCTACTTTCAGTTAAACTCATTTCTGATTGGGTCATACTATATGACTGACAGGTGTTGAAGGGGCAACACACTATATAAAAATGTCACTTTCAGCTGGTCCATTGGACCATGTAAGAACAACTTAAGTCCTCTCAATTTCCCCCATCCTCATCTTTGACTCCCTTCACCTGAATCTCTTACTTACAAAAAAGAACTGATTGGCATAAACGGGCATTATGCCAATATGATTTGGAGGTCCCTAGCCTTCAAATCATCCCATGTCCTTCACTCAAATTTACTGTAGCTCATCTGAGACCTGATCAGATGGTTTGCTTGCTAGATGCTACATGACAAATATTTTATCCACTTTCACCTCAACTGCTGGTTTGCCAATTGGGGGTTTTGATTGGTTTCCATCGGTCTTAAAATCTGTCTTGAAATGTTGAAAAGTCTATTTTTTTATAAACTAGGTTTAAATGGCATTCTTTGAGGCACTGACCCAGTGGCAAATATCCTGCTCAGGTCATCCAGGACATTGTTAAGCTTCACCTGCAGCTCCTTCAGAATGTCACTGGCCTCCACGTTCAGCTACATCAAACACATAAACACATTAACTCAGAATACATACTGTGACACAATGCTTCCCTGACACACACACACACACACACACACACACACACACAAGAAACTCTGCTTTTAGGCCCCTCACATCTTTGCCACCCATGGCCTCAAACATTTTCTCCAGTTGAACACGGAGCTGCTGGATGTTGTTGATCAGGATGCACGGCTGCAGAGGACATAAAATGGCCCATTAAACAGCTGATGATGGTACCTTTTTGGTAAATGAGATTTATGGGGCCAAAAGTGTGCCACCTGATGGCGGATGAAGACACTTACCACTTTCTCCTTGTTGCAGTAACTTGGGAAGTCTCTGGAAATTATGTCAGCATAAGAAAGCAGGACATTGCTGATAGTCTGATGGGAAATAATATATAACAGTAAGATATTGAAGCTAAAGGTCTCCATTTTGCAACCATTAGGTGCTTTACATGTTCGCTGAATCAGTACCTTTGCGAATCGTTTCATATAGTGGCCCACAATCTGGGGGTCTGGGCACTCCAACTTTTTAATGATCTCAAAACTCTGGTTGAGCTGTGAGAACACATCCACCACAGAGCAGGAGAACAGGGCATGTTCAGATGTCTGCTGGAACTGTGAGATGAGAAGAAAGGACATGGGGCGTTAGACACCCCCCTCCCACACACACTCACACAGGGCTATCTGTGGCCAGATATGTCCAGGTGGAAAGGCTCTCTATGTCTGGTGGTAATTGGGTTGAGGTGAGTCTGTGGCCGTTCCTGACTTATAAAGGAAACTGTGCTTCCATTGGCTGTGGACTGCGTCTAGGCTCATTAAATAACGTCCTGTGACAGCCCACTTGGCCAGGGAATTTCTCATCAGTACCATTTTTTTCTTATTACCTTTGACAGAAAGCAACAAAGTCATGCACTAAGGAGAGCGAGCGAACAAATTGTAATTACCCCGTCTTTTTTGTCCCGCTCCAAGGCGCCATGCAGAAAATCTCTAGACACCTCCTCGTTCTCATCTAGCCACTGGATAACAAATGGCTCAAACCACCTGAGGAACACAGAAGGGGTTGAGGCAAAACCTTTCCCATCAGTTATCACTCACAAAGAGGAAAAGGATGACTTTGCATTAAACAAAAAAGCCAGAGAGCAACTCAAATGCACGGAAATTGAGTGAGTAGCCCTCAAAAGCTGACCTTGACTGGCTATGGGTATTGTGAGGGGATGCCATGTGTGGGAAGGGGTACACTTACGCTGGGTATTCGGGCACCCGGCTTTTGAAGAATGGCAGGTCCTTGCAGTACTCATTGTACAGCCACTTCACTTTGAAGTGCAAGTTCATGTAATCGGCACTCTTGCACAGGCGGTTCTTCTCATGCTCTGGCGGGGGGAGAGTTGAGGACAAAACATTACATTACACCCTGAAAACAAAGAGGAGTTTACAACCAAAGTTACTGCACTGCAGCATTTAGAAATGCTACCAATGCTAGACTACCAGTCAAAAGTCTGGACACACCTACCATGTGGTGGTTATGGAGACTAAGATGGAGCCATTTTAAAGAAGCCAATTTTTTGTAGCAGGAGAAAGTGAAGTGTGTTTGATTAATCTGTTTTGTCAGAGTCGCCAGTTTTTACCTTCATGCCTGCTTTGTTCACTATTGTTATCACTAAAAGCATGACTAAATGACCAGAAAATGTTTGGTATAAGCCTTCAGGACAAATGTGTGAAAAGCTACATTGTTTCTGTTTTTTTCAATACATAACATCACTTGTAATATTTCATAGTCCTGTGTCTTCAGCTTTGTTCTATCGTGAAAAATGCAAGATCCATAAATGAGTTGACTGGTAATGTACAATGAAATGAACGTTTTTTTCTCTGTAAAATATTAGCTACTAAAGAACATGGAAAAACATGGACCCCCTCCTTCCGCCCCAAAGCTGAGACTGAATTAATTGCATCACTAGAAAAGATTCCCAGCTAAAATTGTTGCACTGAATGAGTACAAACTCACCCTCCATGGCATATTTCATGTCTTGGGCAAACAGGTTCCACATGACTTCCGCACTGATCTTCCCCACGTTCAGCTCCTGTGGAAACCTTCGGGGAAGGACAGAAATAACTGCTTCTCCACAAACTGAGGCAAACCTCGCATCATTACACAGCACTAGTAAAGGACACTCACTGATTAAGGCAGGGTGTGTAGGAGTTCTTGTCTTCTTCTATGATGGACACTATCAAAGTGATGAGCTTGGACCAGAAGTCCAGGTTCTTGATGCTTGGGCCTTGCTCCTCTGGGGGAACCTCCCCTTTTTTAGACTGCAAGCAAATGTAGACAAACAAAAGTTCTTCTCTGCACTCACCATGGATGGACACCTCTCTGTGCCAGAGGCGGAATCTGCCTAGTTTCATTCATAGTTAACTTACATTCTTTTATGGTAAATTCAGTATTAGACAGGAGTGTAAATCATGATATACCAATTCTGGATATTCTCATATCCAGTGATATTTTTTTTTAATAGTCAGAATATATTGTCAGCTTGAAAACTGTCAGAATACCGTTTTAGATTATTTTAATCAATCTGATTAAACACATTTATGATATTTGATGTGAGCAGAACATTGTCCAAATGAATTGTGTCCAAATGAAAGGTGCACATGACTGGCTAAAAGTAGATAGAATTTTTATTATTTTAACGTTTTATTTATGACTCTTTTTTTTGTTTATTAACTGCACATTTTAATTGGCACATGGATTTATTAATTACTGCAGGTTATTACTGGACCAGGACTGTGTGGCCATGAGGAGCCATCCTCACCGGATCTGTCTGGTACTCGCGGCTGTACAGCTCGTGGCAGTTGTTAAAAATGTACTCATAGGTGGAGTTGAGACAGGCCTTCACACAGTCCTTCACCACCTGACTGGCACGAGGTGGGCTCTGCAGCTCCTGGACCTAAACACACAAGAGAACAACATTCACGAAAGAGACCTAATGAAACAAGACCTTAATTATAATGGAAGCTAAATTATGGCTAATTAGTGATGAAAGGATGTACCTTCATTCTGAAGAATGTGATGCTAGTAAGCAGATCTACAGTTGACTTTAAGTCCTGCAGCCTCTCTGGGCTACTGGCTGGGAAGTTATTCTGTGAGACACACACACAGACTTAAATGAGCAAAGTCAGACACCAACAGCACAATTTTCTTTCATCACTTCGAATCTTTATTCTCCCATCAGTAATCCTGTAAATGGGGTGAAGATGTCATCCCAACGAGCCCATTGCCCTGCTTTCTTGACTCAAATGAAGGCAGGGCGGAAGGTTTCCCTGTCCGCCCACACCCTGCTGTCACCCAGTGTTGGCAAGAGCCACCGCTCAGCATGGGCCATGCTGGAGTAGAAGAGAGAGAAACCCACGTTACCCGATACATGGAGAGGTCGATCCTCAGGGAGTTGTGTAACTGGTCCAAGAGTTTTACAAAGCGCTCTTTCTGTGGAACACACACACACACACATATTCAGCAACATGCAGCAAAGAAAAACAATTTTAGTGCATGAGCTGAAATATGTAAGATGCACTTTGCACACTTAATGCCACTCAGCCTGATGCAAATGCAGCCGATGTGTATGAGATAAAAGCTGCTTGAAAGAGATTGCTGAAAGCTGCTTGATGTGTTTAGAAATATCGGGTTCCTTGCATATATAATCAGTCTGTCTTTCAGAAAGCCAAGCAGGACAAAAATGGTGCCCTATCAAATCCAAAAAGAAAATTCCCAACAGCCTAACAAGCATTAATTCACAAACGGGTGCCTGGAACCTCCATTTATGTAACACTAGGCTGCATTCACAGAGCGAGGCAAGGCAGTTTGCGAAATCTTTGCTCTTTGCAAACCCCATGCCCTCTGAGTCATGCGGCATCTGCGCAGGCCGGCCCACCCACCCCGAAGTTGGAGGCAGCGAAGCGGTCGGAGGCAGAGACATTGTTGGTGGCTTGGGTAGTGTGGGCGTAGTAGGCATTGATGTTAGCCAGCAGGGTGCTCATCACTGCTGGAACACCGGGGCACATATACTTCGATGACAGACAGGCAAAGTGTCTGAAACAAAACACAGATATTTCAGCTCCAACACAGAAAGTTCTGTTTTTGTTTCTCTGTGCTTGCAGTGTTCTGGAAAACGTGCAAAAGCAGCACTATGCAAGCACAATGCAGTGAAATGGAGCTCACGTCATAGCCTGGTATATGGACTCCACTCCGTAACGCATGGCAAATTCATCCACTATTTCCTGTGGTGTCTCTTCAAAGTAGACCTTCCATGCGTCATCTCCCTTGGCATCAGGAATCTTGACCACTCCATTGTTCTGAACGTCAGTTACATAGTGGAACAGGTTCTACATAATGCAAACAAACAGAAAAGACTGACACCCCACAATAAAACATTACATCACACTGGCTGTTGAGGCTTACTGACAGATGTATTAATGAGTGTTTTGTATTAGGTAGGATTCTGGTTAAGGTTCGGATTACATGATTTTTATCTTGGACATGATTTTGGTTAATATTACAAATTTCTTGTTCCTGTTGTTTTCTAGTGGTAAGAAACTGAATGAATTTTTAGTAGACAATTAAGTTTTACCAGAAATATTCAGGGTTTTTGTTGATCCATGCATGCATTATAAAAATCTAATCCTTGAGAGGTTTGAAAAATCTGGAATATTTTTATTTCTCACTATATTACAAGATCCATTTGTTTGATTGAAATACTGACCTCATGTAGACAAGTATATTGGACATGGTATGGAGCAACTGTCTCTTCTCCTTTGATTTCTACACTGATTCGCATCCGAATGGCCCCAGACACTGCAGACTTGTCAGTTCGCTTGTCTGCAAATGAAGATCAAGTGGGGGATTAAACTGTATTATTAGCTTAGTCTGCATTACAAAACATTCACTGTATTGGTAGGAACAACGACAGTTTGATGTAACCCATGGACTCACCGAGGTTGTACCACACATCCATCTCTCCACTCAGCGTTCGCACCTCGATGATGGTCTGACCCAGAAAGTCATCAGACTCCCGCTTAAATTTTTGCTTTACTCTAGATTTGATGTCGTCGTCCTCATCCCACACTCGCACTTTTATACGGTCTGAAGAATTGTGACATTCACTGGACACAAAGGCATGATCCAAATTTAAAATAAAGATAATTCATTTACACTAATATTTGGGGGTTTGGGGTAGATTTCGAGTGCTGTAAGGCTTTAGAGTTGTTCTACTTACAAATTAAAGCTTTCTTCCCATACAGGGTTAAGGTTGCCATATATGGTCTTGGTTCTCTTCTTGGTTTTGCCAACCTGCACAGTGACGTAAGGGTCACTGGAACCTGTCTTGTCTTTAGCCTGAAGTCCCTGAGCACACAGCACTGTGAAACAAGGGAAATGCCATACACTCAGTTTCACCAATGTAATGTTCAACTCCAGTAGAAAGAAATGTTTAATTTAGCTGATAACAAGAACAAAAATACCATAATGTCAACAACAATAAGCAAACCTACATCCCCTAATAATGTTGTTAATTTAGTTTATCAGCTACCTGGACTTTTGATTGAAAGAATCACAGTAGTGCTGGAATCTCATTACTACAACAATCCTTAATAAAACCAACACTTTAGTAAAAGCACTTTGTGTAAACAATGTCTCCTAGCATAGTCATTTTATATATCAGACTTTTTAAGCTGTCCATTATATGAATCAATCAATCAAGCTTCACCTGTGATGCTGATTTTGGCCGACCATTTGGATGTGCCATCAAGAACACTCTGCTTGATCTGCTTCATATGTGTCACATGAGTGGCTTTGATCACTCCAAACACATCCTGGATCATCTCAAAGATCTCTGGCTTGTTCCTTTCACGGATCTTCATCCGATCCTTCAGAACCATGATGATGTTCTGAGTCCGGTCTTCAGCCCCATGTTTGGAACTCTTCTCCGCTGCTCCTGTGAGTGAAAGAAGGTTCTATTGTGTCTCATAGCAGCATGAAAAGACAGACACGTCTTCCCCCATGCCACAATACCTGTTTGTTACGCTCTTTAACAGATAGGGAATTGGAGGAATTGGTAAATTGGACCTGTTAAGTGTTTTCCTGTTTTCCTGTTTCCTGTTGACCTAGTTTGCAGATGAAGCCGCTCAATTTCCAGGCTATTACTGGGTGCAATGTTACAATGATGTAGCCTGATGTAGTGTGCGTTAACTTCTATCTGGGGATCTTCTCTGCTGGTAAGGTAGGACTGTTTTGAATATCTTTTAGCTGTAACTTTCTGACCAAGAGTACAAATAATAAAAAAAAAACAAGGGATATTCCTTAAAAGGGATATACCTTAGATCATGCAAGTTTACATGTTCACAGACAAGAGCTCCATATCCTACATGCTGCATATGATCGGTATATTACCACTGAGTGGAAACTTATATTTGTTGTTTTACCTGGTTTTGTGTATGGAAGGGGTGAGATAGTAAAAGAAGAGAAAAGCAGCCTCACTCTGCAAGCAGTCAGCGTTCAGTAGGTCTTGACATTTCTCATGGCATTTGACCCCGCATTCGGTGCAGCGCATTCCCTGCCGGGCAATGCCCCATAGTAGTCCCTCACACTCATAGCAGTAGGTGGGCGTGGTGGCCGTCCACACCTCAAAGTTATGTGGTGTGGTGCAGGAGATGGGGTAGATGAGAGCCTGCAGGGTCTTCTTGTACACGTGACTCTTCTACAGTGGGGTAAAGTAACGGAAAAGCTCTCAAAATTAAAGTAACACCCATACCGGATTCGGAGAAACCACAACTCACCAGTTCCTCGTTGTTCAAGGTGCTGGAGGCCATGGCTGAGGTGATGCCAGCTTTACGTGAGTTCTGGACCAGAGACTGAAATTCATCACACAAGAATGAGTTGGAACCAAGGGTTGATCATTACATGGACAACACTGGCAAATAAAATGAACTAAACTTCTAAACAACTTCTACAAATGAGTTATTTTTTTCTACTGTGCTATTGTGCACAGACAATAACACTCACCATGGCCTGTCACAGCGCAGACAGATGGCAAGCAATAAAAAGAGACAAACTGATTACAGAATGTACGATTCATCAAAATTCCAACATTAACACTGAACATCACTCGGAACCATTTTCAGAATTCATCTATTAAGCCTAAGGCAATAAACATTAAAGACAATGGATTTCAAGAAAATGAAAAGAATCTCATTATAGGGGAGCTCTGTGGTGCTGAACATCAAATGGCTGGATTTTATTGTCAAACATTTGATGTCAAACAGTGAAAAAAATCAGTAAAGGAAAAAAATATTATTAAGGCCTAAAGGAATAGTTCTCTACACTGGTTGAGGACAGTTGAGCACATCACCAAGAAACAGGAGAGACTGAAAGATGAAGAATGATGATAAAGGCCAGCATTTTGCATCAGTGATGGATTGCACTTGACAAACATTTAAATTCAGTTCCAGTCAGCAAATTACCTTGACAAGTCAAACTGGGCTGCTTTCAAATGTAACGGTAAAATGGATTAATGCAGACACTCGGCAGGGATACTTAGCGCAGTATGGTAATTTCTCATTTCAGCAGTAATTTGAGGAGATGTGGAGGAAACAGGGCTGCCGGCCTGGTCTGACAGGTATCTTGCAGACGCTGCCAGAGGGAGTCCGAATCAATTCAGGCCTGAGACTCAACAACACCTTTTCCTTTACACGGCTCCATCTGGCTGCTCACTGCAAACTCATTACCAAGTCAGCAGCCATTCCTAAAGTGACTTCTTCATCGATACCACGATTTATGATTCTGCATAAGAACATTCATAAAATTGCAGGGCCACAAATGGGCCACACACTGTTTCTGGGTCGGACACCTTGGACACCCAGTTTTTCAGAGCCTGTGTTGTGGCCAGCGGTCATTACAAAACATGTCACACATCCGTGGACCCGGAGGAGCAGGACTGGGGGTGGACGAGTCCGTGGTGATGTGCCATCATAGGATTGGAAGGCTTGCCTCTGACAGCCTCCAGTTTCCCTGTGCTGTCTGTCACAGCAAGTTCCTGAGATGATGTCAGCATGCACCGACATCAAAGGAGCCACACCCTCACTGTGGACATCTAGTTACCAGCTCTGAGTGTCAACATATACAGTCATTATATACACTGGACTATTTACATCACTGGCGAAAGGCAAACACATTTACCCTACACATTTCAATGGGAAAAAGTACTACTCAGATCAAAGTTAAATATAAAAGTGTAAGAGATGGCGGATAGCTTGGATCAGGATCACCAGAGAAATGCAGTGGTATGGATTGAGAGAAAGCCATCTAAGGTAGATGGGTGCGGATCTCTGAGTCACTCTGAATGTAGCCAAGGGACCTGGTACCCGTGTCTCCAGGGCACCACACAAACAACATGACCACAACACCAAAGAGCCAGGCTCATTAGCGTGACAGTCAAAGTGCATATTCAACTGCACTCCTTCTCAGCCAGCATCATTGAAGGCATCAATGGTTACAAATGGTCATACAAATAAATCATTTTCAGAACTTTTTTAGATTTACTCAGAGGGCATTTGAGGAATGAGATGTCACGGTCTAATACATGCATTACTGTGATACAGGAGGCATGATCTGATCCAAACTGATCCAATCCAAACTTTTCAGTTTAAATGGTAATGCAAACACACTTCACATTTATTCTCATATGCCCTTTTCATTTCAACACAGGTTTACCTAGAGGGCTTCAAAACATGACAGTAAATGGAAACATTTCTGTACAGAAAGAAATTAAATGAACCCCTGTGAACATGAGACCTTCTGGTCTACAAACAGTGCATTTTTTTATCTAGTCCATCAGTGCACAGCATAAAAAAACACAGATGATGGTTTCAGACTCACCAGGTCCCTAACAAGAGGGATGGCTTTTCGCTTTCGCAGGTCCGGCATGCTGTCAATGCTGTACAGAGCACCACCAGGCCTGCAGAAAACAACAATACCACAAAATGAGGAAGACAATAGCCAATGCTCTGAGCTGAGATGTTTATTTAATATTTATGGTAAGCAATAAATCTTAAGAGTTAAGTTAAGAGCTGAATTAATTGAGCTTCATTCACAGATACTAAGAGGAACAGTTTAAAAAGTGACTTTATTTAACCCAATTATGTACAAATACATTTAATTTCACACTATATTGGTATTGACATTTCCAATGCGGTTCTCATGGTAATGTTCTTAGACAGGGATACTCACCCAGCCTGCAACCATAACGACTGAATCCCAGTGGTCTCTCCACGTGCCTGAAAGGGAAGGTGAAAGAGTCAGGTAAAGAAGAAGTTGTTCACTTTTCCTCTATGGATGATTCTTTTGCAATCCAAGCATTCTGTCATACCCTTGAGCAGGATCCCCCTGCCGATTTTTGGATTGGATCTAGCCACATTTATTTTTTTTTGCGTTTTTTGTGATGTATAACCACAAGGCATTTAATTGATGACTTTAGGGGTATGGATTATGTATGAAGCTGCCCATTGCAATCTCCTAAATCTAAATGAGGAGCTTTGTATCAAAACAACATTCTGCAAAGCACAGTTATGAACACTTTGTTACATGCAGTGTTATGGGCAGGTGCTGCTTTTTTTGTTTTTGCTTGTTCACTATGGAGATTTCATAATTATCACACCATGCACAAATATGTTTCTTAATTCAGCAACAAACTTTGGAGACATTTGATTAGCTACCCTTTGAAAAAAAAAGTGAATCTGGCCCAATCAGGGAAGTTTCTAAAATCTACAAAGAAATGTAAGAGTATTCATAAGGGTATATAGAGTGGTTTGTAAATGCAGGTTTATCGGTTTGTGAATAAATGTAACTGCACTGACATTTGTGCATTGCGTAAATTTTTTTTGAGTCAGGATATGCATTATTGTAATAATTTGTAAGTCATAAGTTATATTTGTGAACCTTGTCACATTTGTTGCTGAATCAAGAAATATATTTGTTTTATATTTGATATTTATTCATGAATAGGGTTCCATAGGGTTCTCCTCCCCATAGGGTTCTCCTCCCCAGGCTCTTCTCTCAGGCTCCTCCCCCCCAGTCTGATTACAACTGGCAAGCAGGGCGGAGCTTCATGTTAATATTGCCTCTGAAAATGGAGGAAAGGATCGGCTGGCATTCATGCTGTTGACCTTGGAGTGGAGACGAATCGAATCGAATCGGCTGTGTATAGTAACTCAGCTGTGTGGTTGTCAGATTAGTGTAGTCGTGTGTCATTGTTATGATTATTAGTTATACTAGTTAGTAATCACTGGACTGGTGAATCTCGTGTGCAGTATGTGCATGCATCTACATATTACCCAATATATAAGTCTATTTATACACACTAGGAGTTTTTCCAGGGTCAGGTAGTCAGCCAATATGTTACTAACAGTTAGACTAGGGGTATTGTAGGGTTAATAGTGTTTATTTCGTGGTCCCTGCCACCGGTTTCACTGGTGTATGTATATAGTATATATATTGTAAAATAACTGTCTCTATTTTTGTACACTTTGGCTCCCCTTTTTTACGTCAACATCTACAACTCACATCTTCACCAAGTTGTATTACAAAGGACTTTAAATGATCAAAAACTTAAAATAAACTTTCCCAATGATTGACTGTATTGTTTGTGCTTGGCTTACTGACGTCAGAACTACATCTCGTGTCTCAGATTTATAATGAGGCTAGATTTATGGCAGACCTAATTCTATTTTGCCCGTGTTGGTGCTGCCTTTCCTGTCTTGTTTAACGTCAGGCCAACACACACGCATAAACCACACACCCACCTCTCAGGAGGCTCCGGCCAGGGCCAGTCATAGGACAACATGTTAATCGCCATGGGAATGACAAAAAACTAAAGAGAAAAACATGAGGTGGAACACAGAGAAAATTGAACACACCCAATACAACTTAAAAAAAATTCTAACATAAATAGTAAGGGGTTGAAATAGAACAGCACAAAAGGGGTCGTGACAACAAAAAATAAATAAAAGGATAGGTTGTGAAAATGAGGGCTGCATGCAGGGCTGGAGATCAGATGTACCTCCTGTAGCTGTAGTCGGACCTTATTGAAGAGTCGCAACCAGTTCTCTTTGGGTGTGCGCTTAGGCATGGGCGTCTGGGGTTCTTCTGCCGCTGGGACACTGTGGAAGGCACAGGGGAGATGGGGTGATGCTCAGAGCTGGCCCTACAATTCAGATTCTCTGCCATTTTGTGAGTAACACAATTATGTGCAATACGTTAACGATTTTAATTTGTAGCTGAGCTGCCACATTGGCCCAAATATGAAAAATCCAGATGCCATTCAGCATTAAAAACAATTAATAACGATGATTGTCTGGTTAAAATGACACCTGCCAAGGAAATGCATATATTATGCATAGTGAAAAATACAAAGACAAAGGTATCTGAGCGACTCTGACAAGGACCAAATTGTGACATTAGAAGACTGGATCAGAACATTTAGAGAATGGCAGGTCCCATGACATATATATTTTTTGCTTTTATATCAACCTAAGTAATCCCCTAATACTGTTTTTAAAGTCTCTTTCCAAAATTTAGCCTTGGTGCAGAATTATTTTAGCCAGTCCCCCAGGACACTCCATTTCGGTGACTGTAGCTTTAAATGCAAATGAGGAGGAGAGAGCTGGGGCAAAGAGGAGTGATAGAATATATATTTGTGCTCATTTTTCACTGAGTTGCTCAGTGGTTTGTAATCACTGTGCCACTGCAATCCTTACTCGTTTGCAAGCCATGAGCTGTGGAGCAAGTATTTTAGGAGAGGGGTGCAAAATTCTCTGGATGGACAAAGCAGGAGGGGTATGTGAGGTAACCTGTCCCTGTATGACGTCATAAGGGGCCAAATTCCAGATCCAGTCATCTAAGCTGTCTGTACTCAGAATGACCAAAACACTCTTCACACCTACCGCAATTTGTTAGTCACTGTTTGCTCATTGGGCATCTAGCTGTGGTAAGTTATAGTTGTGGATTACTGCAGGATGGTTTAGGTTCACATTTTGATTGTTTACGTGAATAATATATGAATTAGACTGCAAATGAGCAGAAGGTCCAGTGTTCAGTAACTAATAGTGAACAGCGTGTACAGTGCTGCTAGTTGTAAATTTACCTCTCAGGAGGGACCTTGATTTTCTCTGGGGAGCCAGATGGAGGTTCCTGACTGGCAGACGGCACATCTGAGGGCACTGGTTCCTCAGAGAGAATCCCGGGTTTGCCTGAGGGTTCTGTGTGTGGGGCCACAGGTGGCAGTGTGTCTGCTGAGTCAGGGGGCTTGGCAGAGGTCTCAAGGAAAGGCTCAGTCGGAGGAATCTGGGTTTGAGTGACTGGTGGCTGGAATGAGGAATGAGTTTGAGGTGGTTGCTGATAATGAAGAGAAGTCTGCTTCTCCAAGGGGGGTCTGGAGATAGAGGCCTCAGATGCCAGCTTGGGGACCGTGCTGGTTGGGGTTGGTGTGTATGGCGGCTCCTGTTCCTCACTAAGAGTGCCATCAAGTGGGAAGTCTTCGTCCTCATAGATCTCCTCCTCCTCTTCCTCATAGTTATACTCACCTTCTTCTTGCTCATACATTTCACCTTCTTCTTCATCATAAAGTGCGCCTTCCTCACCACCATCTTTTTCATAGCCCCCCTCGTCGCTGTAAACCTCTTGAGGCTCCTCGGGATCCCAGCCGGGGGAATCTTTGCCATAACTAACTGAGGAGTGGCAGGAATGGTAGGATTCATTCTCGTCATAAAACTCAGAGCCTCGGAAGCTCTCACCGTCCTCCGGGCCAAACTCCTCGCTCAGCTGGGAGCTGCCGCGGCTCAGCTCCCCCGAGGAGGCGTAGCGGCTGCTGCCAGTAGGACTGCAGGGGGAGAGAGGGAACAGAGTCAGGCAAACAACGGTTGTGTGGGAGGAAATGTCACACAAAAGCCATGGTAAAGAGAAAAACACTTAACATTTACACCAACAATAAAGTATATACAAGGAAAGAAGCCAGGAGAAGAATAAGAATGGGGTGGATTTGCCATTCTGAAAGGTCTGCACATCTAGAATTATAGGCACTTTGTAATATTAGAGTGTTCGTAAATGGCATATTATCTAGCTGATGTCTGTCAACAAGTAAATAGCGCAACACCTGTCAATCTTCCCTATGGGCTTTGTTGATAAAAGCATCATTAAAGCATCATTTGATATACATTTACAGCATTTATCAGATGCTCTTATCCAGAGCGACGTACAATCAGTAGTTACAGGCACAGTCTTGCTCAGGGACACAATGATGGTAGTAAGTGGGGCTTGAACCTGTGACTTTGTGGTCTTCTGGTTCATAGGCAAGTGTTTTACCCATTAGGCTATTACCACCCCAACTTCTGGAAGACCGGAGTTTCTCCTCTCCAAGATAGAGATCAATAGCAGGTGATCCTTTTTTTTATTTATCTGAAAATAGGTTGATGTTACAGCGAACACTCACCATGCACTATGTCTATTACAGCGCTATGAAAACCAGGCACAATATCTCAGCTCTTGTCATGGATAGTTCAGGAGATCAGGAGCTTCAATCCTGTCATCTGTGCTCAGACCAAAGTCTGCCTTAATAACTTACTGCTGTGTTACTGCTGTGTCAGAAGTGGTTCATTAGTTGATTATCAAATATTGATGAATTGGTTAGTGTGTGCCAGACTTTAAACCCATTAAAATTATATCAATGACGAATAAAAGAAAGGCCAGTACAAGAAAGGCTAACAAATCCATCCAGGTGATGGGAAGAGTCAGGGAACTGAAAGAGAGTTGGTTGGAGGGAAGGAGATCCCATTCAACGGACAAGAGAAGAAATGCAGAGACTAACAGAAACAAAAGAGGGACATTTATTCCTCATGATGAATGAGGCAATTAGGCAAAAGGAAAAGAGAACAAGGTGGGAACTGAGTCACAGAGGGGAAAACACACACACACACACACACACACACACACACACACACACACACACACCGGTGATTACAGAACAGCAGGTTCAATAATGAATGAAGTAGCAGAGAGGAATAAAAATGCAGAGAGTTAAACAGCTCAGTGAGCCAGAGACACCGGCCTCAATACAGACAACAGCACCTGAGCAGCACAGAGGAGGTTCAGAACTGCACACACACATGCACACGCAGTAAAACACTCTCACCAAGGCATAACAGCATTAAATGCACATACACACACATCTGAGTATGCCCTGAGCAACACACATAGACTACAAACACTCCTACACATACGACCTTATTCACAAAGTAAACACAGCTACAAGCTATAAAAAAAATTTAACACACAAACATTGCAAATACACACAAATATCATTACTTCACTATATTCAAACTGGTGATAAGCACGCTAAGTGGGATGCTTGTTCAATAGTGTAAGTCATCCTCAGGATTTACATAAGTGATAAAAAAAAAGAAAAGAAACATCATCTTCGCTGTTTTGCACGCGACGGACATGGGTTTAAATAATCCAGAATGAGGAAGTCACATGCGTGACAGTTGTCCATCATTGGGGTCCTCCCAGTTTTAAACTCTGAATCATTAGAGATTGTGTTCTGGATGACAGAAATAGCTGCACACCAATGAAAAAGGATTATTCTATTCTATTCTATTCTATTCTATTTTAGTCTATTATATTCTATTCTTGTTTATCTATCTATCTATCTATCTATCTATCTATCTATCTATCTATCTATCTATCTATCTATCTATCTATCTATCTGTCTGTCTGTCTGTCTGTCTGTCTGTCTGTCTGTCTGTCTGTCTGTCTGTCTGTCTGTCTGTCTGTCTGTCTGTCTATCTATCTATCTATCTATATAAATATTTATGTATATATATATATATATAGATATATATATATAGATAGATAGATAGATAGATAGATGGATGGATAGATAGATAGATAGATAGATAGATAGATAGATAGATAGATAGATAGATAGATAGATAGATAGATAGATAGATAGATGTAAATCCTGAGGATTCTTTACCATGTGCTCCAAGTCTCTCTCACACATAGAAAAATCCACACCTGTCACAAACACAGTCATACTGAACACACACACACACACACACACACACACACGCTACCAAGAATCATCCTTGTTCTCGTCTCATGTCAGAAAGTATTTTCACTCAAAAAACACCCATGATATGAAAGAAACAATCACTCAGGTCCACGCAGTCCAATCCTGAGGACAGGTGTGTCCTCCACATCCTGATATGCCGCAATTACTCTGACCGAGCACACAATCAGCGCCTTGAGCTCCTGAAGCGACTGCTTAATTAAGGGATGCTGGACACAGAGAATCACAGAGCTGCCTTCTCCCCGAACCACAAACAGGACAGCGGAATTGCACGCTGCCATTAATGGACATGACTGCAGGAAATGTGTCTCCCTTACTTAACAATACACAGATTATAGCCTCTGACATAAACACAAAGGACCTCTCCCACATAAACAACAAGTGCAGGATTTGTTATAATACCGCATACTGTACAACTGTCACAAACATATGTATAAATACATAGAAGAAACAGATTTATAATGATAGAGGATATACAGTTTATATACGCATGTAGAGAGGGGTCGTGCGCATGCAAGCACAGCGAGGACCACAGGACAAGTCCATAAATGACATCACAGCGAGACTCAATCACAGGCTGGAGCAGGAGAGGTGGAGGAGGAAGTGCGAGGAGGCGGAAGAGGTGCAGAGACCCACCTATCGGAGAGAGAGTGCCTACTGTCTAGAGAGTACTGGCGGCTGGTCAGCCGGCTCGAACCTGAGGCCGAATCGAGATCGCTGCGGCCGTTGGTGGCAGAGTCTAAACTATCATAGCGTCTGGCAAAGGGGGGAAGGCAGGAAAGGAGGAGCATGAGAAATATCAGGGCAAGGGCAAACATTCGAGCCACCGCAGGCAACAAAGCCCACTGCATAAAGACCACTGGCCCCCAGAAGCCCTATGCACCAGTGAGGCTTTAGCTTTCACAAACCAGATGGGTTTGTGAGGCTAAAATGCAATTTTTTGGGGCAAAACCAGAGGAGCTCAAATGCCTTTATGCATCTCAACACATAATGCATGAGTCTGTATGTAAGACGAAGAATATTTGACATGTAGAAAAGGAAAAAACTGAGAATGCAGTAACAGCACTCATATTTTGAGCCAAAAAAAAAAACAAGGCAGGATGTAAGTAGATGGTCCTTTTACGTAACACACACACTTCCGTTCAAATAGGACCAGACAAATTCTCCAGTGACTGCTCCTGCAGTGCAGAGTTCAGAGAATTCAGTGAGGAAAGTTCAACTGAATCAAACGTGGCAATACTGGGGTTACTAATAAAAAAATTGTCAAAATGGAAAAGAGACATGGAAGCATCTAGTTGATCTCCACTACTGCCCACTACCGCACAGGGTGGGCTGAGGTTACCTCATGGCTCTCTGGTTGTCATAGTCCAGGTCCTGCACGTCATTGAAGCGTGATCCTTGGTTCAGGTGCCTCATTGGGTACTGGTGCATGGACGCGTTGGGCTGAGAGGTGGTGTAGTATGGTGGAGGGATGCTGTTGCTGGTCTCACTGCGGTAGTCACTGTCTCGATCATCCACTGCGCTGTCTGGATCATCATCTGTGCAGGCAGAGAAATGTCCTCGCAGTGAGCGGCAATGTGTTTTGTCACGTGCAGGTGGGTGTTACTGACAAACACTACAACCTCCTACGCAAAGGCTGAAGAATCTGAGGATACATGCTTTTTAAAATACATTGAAAAACTAGTGTAAGATGTTTGTTTTTTGTTATTTTGCAATTGCACATGGACATGTATCAGAAAATTATTTAACTTGTTCTGCTTCTACTAAACATTCCAAGAAGTACTCAGTCTCAGTATTAAACTGTGTCTCTAAGACATTATCACAGGAAAAAACCTCTCCTATAGTACTACACAAGTTCCCCATGACGATTATAGCTCCGAAATAAAGAAATAAGATGCCAGTTTAGTCTTTGCAATGTTTTGTAAAGTAATCACCAAATAAATATTTTCTATGGTAGCTGGTTAATTGAGTTCCTCATAATCTAAGGCTTTGGAGAGGTCTTTATATCTCTCAATCTTTGATTGTGATTGTTGGTTAGAGAGAGTTATCCTGAACACTAACATCAGTTGCATCAGTCCTTCACCTCATTCACAGCAGTCCTGATATAATGCATATAAAATTCGAAATAATCTCTTCTCTTTCACGTGTGGGTGAGGATTCTCATTCTGAGATGTGACTTTATTCAAAATTTTATGGAGGCTACACTGAAATGAGTGGAGGAAGTACTCACTTTGCTGGTCCCCCCACAGACTCCAGTTGCCTGGAACAAAAAGCAGAAGTGACTAAATGAGAGCAGTCAGATGTGTGACCCATAAAGAAGCATGCCACACAGTAAATAACTGCGCTGGCGACGCTGCAGAAATGACTTGTTTGTAAGTCAGAGGCCCCGGTGGAGTGGGACTACACAGCAGAACGACCTTGCACTTTAGTTTGAGCTGATTTATGCAATGTGGCCGGAGCGCCACAGCAAATCTCACCCGCCAGGCTGGCACTTGCCCAGACACAGGAACTATTCCCGCCAACGTCATCAGCACACTCCCGCGGCTCTGTGTGCCAATCCACATCCATCCTTCCCTGAACGCTACTGAATGCTTTGCTATTTGTCATGTTTGTCTTTTCATTTCAACCTTCAGCCTGTCACTCCTCAAATTTTCTTAATGTAATGGCACAGGTTTTTGTGGTGTTTTGGGTCGAGGCCATCCCATAATACTCACAGCACTGAGTGGATGGGATTGGAAGCGGCCTCTCCTGCTCTTCTTGGTAGGTGTACTGAAAAGAGAGATAACAACAAGCAGATTAAGTAAAAGTGAAGTGATTGACATTGATTTATTGATTGTGAAGTGATTGTCATTGTGAAACATTGCAGCACAACACACGTTGACAAAACAAAATGTGTCCGCTGCATTTAACCATCAACCTTGGTGAACAGTGGCCAGCAATGACAGCCGCCCGGGGAGCAGTGTGTGGGGACGGTGCTTTGCTCAGTGGCACCTCAGTGGGGTCGAGACTCCACTGCCCCACAATAAATAATATAAAAGATTTCACTGCAAGAAATTTTGTTTCAACCATAATTTGATACCTCAAAAATATGACTGGCTAATCAGTTTGGCCTTCTAGGGGTCTCAAAAACAATAGCTAGATTTTCCACCAGAGAAGCTAATCTTTTCCAGCCATTCAGATCTTGTCCTTGGTTTTCTTCTGGTCTTTATCAGCATGCTTGCTGAAAAGCCCTCTTATTTCTTATTGGTAGCGGGAATCTCAACACATTATGTTTACAGACCTTGGGCCTCATGGAACTCAAAAGACATCTAAACAGGAAAGTTGTCTTACATCCTGGTCCCTCATGGCATTGAGCTGTTCCAATTTCTTGGCCCAGTAGCGAGCTTCTTCTTCTGGAATGTCTATGGAAGATGCGGCCCAGTCAGGCACTGTCTCTCATACGCAGTCTTTAAAGTGTCATTTTTCAACTCGGTCTCACCTAATGGCAGTTCGAAACGTGTGTCTAGGAGGACGCGGTGAAAGGTGGGATCTTTTGTGCCACAAATTTCATTTTCTGCCATGATCACCTGTGAGTCCAGGGTCAGCCACTGCCCTGGACCCTCCTGTTGGATAGAATGCAAAACATAGGAGATGTGTTAGACTCCGTTTAGACAAATATATCACAAAGGCAGAACAGGAAAGAGTACAAGCCATCTGCACCTCATTGGACTGGCGAATGCTGTGGAGCGGAATCCACAGGGTGCCCACCATTGTGTCCCAGATTAATCCTTTGTTCCACACTTCCACTGTCAGGCCCAGGTCCAGCCGATTAATCTCGCTGGGGACAGAAGGACATTAGGGAACGTTGGAGAGACACTAACTTACTCACTGGGAAAGTGTAATATACTGTGCGACATCACAAATGATCTTGAATCCAATCACGGTCAGAAAATATGATTCTGCCTTTGGGGACAGGTTGGTCAGTGAATCAAAGGGCATGCAGCTGAGTGGGAGAAGTGATGTCTGTATGTAATGAAATAAAACACAATAATAAAGGCTGTCATGCACCAGTGCTTGTGCTTGGTCACAACAGCAGCCTGTGTTCAAACAAAAAAACACCACTCCAGCCTCGACAGAATAAAGTAGCCTCTGGCAAAAGTAGAACCAGAGGAACTGTATTAATATCCATGTGCTATTTTTCTTCTTTAACTACATTATCTTATGGGATAACCTAATTGTCACTCACTTTTATACCTGGAGGATTAAATATTCTTTGAAGCCCTGCTGTAAATGAGCTAATGTGCTAGTTTAGGGTGTGTTCACGCTCGAGCAGTTGTCACAGGATCCGCTAATTAGATATTTAATTTACATCAATACTACATGGTTGTAATCCACAACTTCAAATTTTACCTTGTTCCGCTTCTACTAAACATTCACAACATTTCTCCAAAAGGATTCAGTCTTAGTATTAAACTGTGTCTCTAAGAAAAATTATAGTACTACAAAAGTTCCCTATGACAATTATAGCTCCGAAACAAACAAGATGCTAGTTAAGCCTTTGTAATGTTTTGTAAAAGTAATCACAGAATAATCACATAAATATTTTCTATGGTAAATAGATAGTAATGCAAATCTTTCTCTTTTAACTACATTAACTACATCTAAATTTTCACTTACTTATCCTTCATATGCCCTGTTGTAATTGAGCTACTGTGCTGGTTTAGTGCCCCATTCACACCCCATCATCATGCTGGAAAATTGGTGCCACAAACTGTTAGCCAAGCTACTTTATCTTGCCCTGATGGCCCTGATTTTGATGTCACCCCATGTTCATGAGAGAGCGAGTGTATGTGTATGCCCCTCCCATTTCTTTTCCATTTTGGTTTAGTCCATCAAAATAATATCTAACCTGAAACCTGTATTGAGACATGAGGAAAGCAATGAGAAGTGAGAAGAGAATTAACTCACAACATAAAGTCCTGCTCCCAGCATGGCTGACTGCCACGAACAGCAATAGTGGTACTTTTCACATTCTGTACCTTCAGTGTTATGTAGGTGTTGAATTTTTCTGCAGATTTAAAATTTCATAATTGGATATGTAATATATTACACATATGTATGATATTGTATTAATTGTACTATATAATTCCTTTACAGTATATAATCTTATAGTATCAAATACATATTGCATGTATACTGACTCACCTTGCGGTCCATCAAGCTTAGCTTTTTTTACTGCAATGAAATGAGAAAGAAGAAAAGCATGACACTGGAGTTAAAATTTACATTTACAGACGCCCTTATGCAGAGCTTACAATCACTATTACAACTTACAATCAGTAGTGACAGGGAAAGTCCCCCTGGAGACACTCAGGGTTAAGTGACTTGCTCAGGGACACAATGGTTGTAAGTGGGATTTGAAACTGGGAATTTGAGCTCTTTTGTTTACCCACTAGGCTACTACCACCACTTGAAGCCTGTGGGTAAAGTTGGACTTTTTTCCTCCTTCATTCACAGTCAGCACTGTATTATGAAAGGATGCAGGTCTGCTTCAGGCAGTACGACTAGGCTTCAACCAACATCAAAACCTGCAGTAATCTTCCTGCTTTTCACAAGTGACAGAGGTACTGATGTCATAATCAAGTATAAATCCGCAGGTGAACTCCGGGAAGAGAGAAGAAAAAGCATCTGGTTGACTCATGTGTATTCATTTGGGGGGGGGGTCTCTCTGATATGGTGACTTTTTAAGGACAATGTCAGCCAGAAACCATTCATAATTCATAGATTGTAGGGCCTGTGGAAGGCAAGCCTCCCTGCCTCGAAAAGAACATTAAGATTCCAAGCTCCATGGTAATCCCTGCCGATGCCTCCCCTGAGCTGTCTAAACAGATGGGGTTTAAATGAAGGAAGCCTGCCTCTAATGCATGGGCTTCATCTGGAGCACACCCAACAGAAAGCTACACTTCCAGAAACTTCCTGACAAGCGTCGGGTCTAACATTGCAGGGGAGGCACCTCAGTGTATGTGGATGGGCTGGAGAAGGGATTTGTGGGACAGTGACGGGTCGTGTGTTCATCACTTACAAAGCGAGTTTTCTAAAACAATGGCGTAAAAGCCCATTAAAAGCCCGTAAATGCTAAAACGATCAGGAAACCCATGAAGTGATGAATGTTTATTCACCTAAAAAAAAACAAGGAGGGTCGTGAATCTTTTAAGTCCCTCCCCGCAAATTACGCCTATGAAGGAGAGACATGTGACAGGAACAGGTCAGAAGCCAGGAAACCCTGAAAAGCCCCATCCATCCCGCCCCCCCTTGCCTGTCCGCCCCGGGTTCCCTCTCCCTCTCCCGGCCCACGCGCGCCCGCTGCCATGTGGCAACCGCACACGTGTGCGCCGCCCGCTCCATCTCTCCCTCTCGTGCTCCATTAATCTCCCCGTGCAGCCGGGCGGAGGCAGCGCGCGCAGCTAAAAATAGCCGCTTCGGCGTGACGGTGGGGAGGGGCTACGGGGAGCCGGCATGAACAGAGTGCTGAGATCATGGCATGTTGCAAAATAATGAAATATCAAAAATGCCTATGAATGCACACGCACCCGTGTTTGTGTGTGTGTGTGTGTGTGTGTGGGTTGGGGGGGGTGTTTAATGGCAAGGTTTCAAAATAAAATAAACACCATGATGGAGACCATCAATAAATCATAGCTGAAACAGAGCAAGTAAGTGAGTGCCCTCAATACCACCATTTTTGTAAATGACAAAGTATATTGTGGTTCTAATAGTTATAACATTTGCTGATATTTCAGAGTTGCAGGCCCTAAATGTGTCACGTGAGTGGCAATTCCATTCATGTCATATAACAAATTTCTCGTCTCCTTGAATGTTTCTTTTAAAGCTCTTACTTTGCCTTCTTACCACCCATGCACAATCAGAACACTTACAGAGTTTTTTTTACATCATTAGCCAAAATATGATGACGTGTAGAACAACGTTCTCAGTAAACAGCTGACTGCTGTGTGTTGCGTGATGGCCATTTTAAGTGCAGTTATCCAGGTGAGAACTTAAACGTGGAGAACTTAAAACAGCAAAAATGTTTTAAGGAATTGGAATTGGATCCATCATTCCTCAGTGGAATTGCAACCACATACCAGTGCCAATCTTTGGAC
Source organism: Denticeps clupeoides (assembly GCF_900700375.1). NCBI lineage: Eukaryota > Metazoa > Chordata > Actinopteri > Clupeiformes > Denticipitidae > Denticeps > Denticeps clupeoides. The sequence continues at coordinate 13,200,772 of NC_041719.1, read as the reverse complement.
ATTTACATTTACGGCATTTATCAGACTCCCTTATCTGGAGTCACTTACAGTCAGTAGGGACAGACCCCCCCTGGAGACACTCAGGGTTACGTATCTTGCTCAGGGACACAACGGTAGTAGAACCTGTGACTTTATGGTCCTCTGGTTTATAGGATTTTTTGGTCCTCTAGTTTATAGGACTGATTTTTGCATCACCAACTGAGAAAATCAGAACGCCTACAGAAAGCCAGGACTCCACCAACGATTCAACCACTATGCTCCTTCAACGCAGTGTTATTACTATAGTAATTAATGTTGGTATTGTTGTAGCTTCACAAACACAGTAGACCATGCAGTGCAGTCAGACAGGCAGGATTTATCCACCAGGAGGCTGGAAGCTGCTCCTGCCTTGACACACGCCCACACACCCACTGTCACTTCAGGATGCCAGCGTTGGATCGCACATCTCCGCCTGTTTAATTGCAGTACAGTGGCGGGCCCGCTGTAGGGAAGTGTGTGTGTGTAATGTGGGTGCGTGTGACCGGTGGGACGCCGCTATTAGCAAAATCAACTAGCTCTAATTTTCAGAAAACGACGGCTCACCGTAAATGTACAAAATGCACAAAAGGGAACACGTTCTTGCCAGATGAACAGAAGACAACACACGGTGCATGGTGTGGGCAGCCGGCCGGAGTAAAATTGCTGCATTGATTAACTGTCAGCCATCGTAGGGGAAACTAGACATAATACCGATGCAATTGTGCGCGCGTGTGAAAGAACACACACGCGCGCACACACACATATTCTGGCTTAACAAAAAACAAAGACACACACACACATACGGCCTTATTTTTAGAGAAAATGCAAAAATACAAATATCAAACGGGTGGGACTACGTGTGCCATCGGCGTGCGACTCTAGAGAGTGCAGGCTGTGAATGAATGAGGCGCTGACTGACGAAAGGATCCCACCCCTCATCCGTCATCGAGCCGGTCACCACCACCCCAGTGATGGATGCAACAGGGCGACAATTTCATTTTAATTTGAACAATGTTCAAAATTGTCAAATGTGTGCGCCTGGTGCCCTCGTATTATCCAAAATGACTAGACTACAGCAACGCATGTAAACGCTGGAGATATGGAGGCAGAAAGGCTACTGGACAGAGAGAGAGAGAGAGAGAGAGAGAGAGAGAGAGAGAGAGAGAGATATCTACGGTTATTTCCACTCACCCCCAACACAGAGAAGTGACATCTCTCTCGGTGGCTGTGACCACTGCCGGCTGTCGTTTCTCCGGCGGAAAGCGGGTTTCTGGTTTTTAAAAAAGCAGAATTTGCACTCGACAGGTTTGCAGCGGACGGGCTGTGGAGCGTTCTGAGACATGGCAGGAAGAGAGAGACAGAGAGAGACAGAGAGAGACAGAATGAAGCCCCGGCTTCCGTGGTCTCCAGTCATATTTCCGCCCGAAAATACTCACTCGGTGCTTGACGGTTTTTCACTGCTCAGCCCGCTCAGCTCTCCGCCGCTCCCACCACAGCCATCTTGTTCAGCACCTCCGCCGCGGGGACAGTTACACACGCGTGACGTCACGTTCAAGATGAACGGCGGAGGCGCGCTGGAAACACGCACACACACACACACACACACACACACTGTTTCATTAAGTACAAACAAACGCCTCGCTATGGTGAATTACCACACTTGTCTTTATAGCTTAGGACGTGGCACACTCTCCTACGAAGCAGAAGTCCCAGGTTCGAGTGTCCCTGAGCATGACGTTAAACCCTGAGATGTTCCACAGTGACTGTCACTGTAGCTACGCTGGATAAGGATAAAGTCTGATAAATGCCACAAACGTACATTTTTATAGTAACAGCAGAGTGATCTATTGAAGTTATTCCCACATTTATATACCGTTTAAGCTCCAGTTCTCCTGTTTCCCATAAAAACCTATGACCCACTATAGTCATGGATTAACGTTTTGAAAATGACACAAGTAAGTGAAAGTGTAGTGATTGTCATTGTGAGACACTGCAGCCCAGCACATGGTGACACTACGAAAGGTGTCCTCTGCTTTTAACCATCACCCTTAGTGAGCAGTGGGCAGTTCTAGTGAACTTTGGTCAGTGGCACCACAGTGCACCTTGGCGGCTTGGGAATCAAACCGGCAACCTTCTGATTACGGGGCTGCTTCCTAAACTGCTAGACCGCCACTGCTCCTATAAGTACAAGTTTTCACCAAAATTGCAGCTTCAGTGTTTTTAGATCATTTTTTTCAGTTGTTTCTGTGGTGTACTGAAGTATAATTACGAGCATTTTATACATTTCAAATGCTTTTAATGCAATTATATCAGGTTTATGATATAAACCTTCTGATTATGGGGCCGCTTCCTTAACCGCTAGGCCACCACTGTCAGCACTGCCCACTGCCCGCACTGTCAATATTTGCAGAGTTGGTCCTTTTTTCAAGACCTCTGTAATTGGCCCTGGCGTGCTGTCAGTCAATGTCTGGGCCAAATCCTGAATGATGGCAACCCATTCATTCACAATCAAAGCTTGGAGTTTGTCACTATTTGTGGGATTTTTGTTTGTCTAACCACATCTTGGGGATTGACCACAAGTTCTCAGGGAGTTTCCTGGCACACATGAATGGTTTTTGCAGAATATCAGTCTGTCCTGGTGCTTGCTGGACTTTCTTAGCCACCCTGAAGCCTTCTTCACAACACTTGAACCTCTCTCCTTGAAGTTTTTGATGATCTGATAAATCGTAGTAGCAGCAATTTCCTTGGCTGTGATGCCCTGGAAATTGATCTCTGGAATGCAGAGATCATCTGAATTGATCTCAGCACATGCTTTTGTGGCAGGGTTGAAATGCAGTGCAAAAGTTTTTGGGATGGAGGAGCCAGGAGCCATTTCTGCTCTTCAAGACTGTTCTGAGTGCACTGACTGGCAAATGTTCAAAAAGGCTGCAACCAATGGCAACCACACCATCATCCTGGAGGAGTACATCAGTGAACAGCTACATCAGCAAATGCACTGATGACGTTACAGTCTTCAAGTCCATCATCACTAGACCAAACAAAAAGCTGTGGATGACTGCAGAGGTACGTGAACTGCTCAAAGCTCGAGACTCCGCCTTCAGAGAGGGTGACAAAGTGGCCCTAAGGTCAGCGAGGGCCAAACTGTCTTGAGCCATTAGAGCAGAAAAGCGTTCGCCAATTCACATCTACTTCCAGGACAGCAGAGACACATGACACAGGTGGCAGGGCGTCCAGGACGTCACAAACTACAGGACTAAAACCTCTGCCTGTGACAGTGCTAAAACCCTACCAGATGCGCTGAATGACTAGTACGCACGACAAACAGAACAACGTGACTGTGAGGAAATCCAACCCTTCTCCCAGTGATCAGGTGCTGTGTCTAACCATGGCAGATGAAAGAAAAAGATGTTGAGAATGTACAGACCTGCTGGCAGATGATCTCACCAACATCTTTAACATCTCACTGAGCACCGCCTTTATTCCGTGCCTGTGCTGAAGAAGCCCTCAGTGTCGTGTCTCAATGAATACTGTCCCGTTGCACCTACACCCATCATGATGAAGTGAGAGGCTGGTCATGAAACATATGAAGACCCTGCTGCCCTCCACCCTGGACCCACTGCAATTTTCCTATCGTCCAAACCACTCCACGAGTGATTCCATCACCACCACCCTGCATCTGACTCTCACCCACCTGGACACATATGCTTGATTGCTGTTCATAGACTTCAGTTCGGCATTCAACACCATCATTCCTCAGCATTGGATCATATGTCAGTATATAACACCAGGTTCCGGAGAAACGCTGTTTCGTTTCACTATGCAATGTCCAACTTGTGTGTAGCTGAATGACAATAAAGCTCAACTTCAACTTCAAATTCTTTTTCATGGCAAAGAGTGACTTTGCAATTCATCTGATCGCTCTTCATAACATTGTGGCGTGGAATTACATTAATTACAGATGAACTGCTGAAGTTGAGGTGAATGAATGGTGCTGGGCAATGAACACATAAGCTCATTGAAATCAGCTCTCCGTTAATTTGACTACAGCCACAGCGCCCCCTGCTGGAACGTCACCGCACGATCTTCGCGTCTCTAGGTGTCACCGCTACTGGCCTTCTCCAGATCAAGGCCTTTCTGATACGTCCGTGTTGAAATGTTTCCGACAGCTTAAAACAAAAGAAAGTACAAAATTGTATGAAAATAGTTAATCAAACTAGCTTTATTCACGCTGTCAACATGCAATGGCTTATACAAATGTTTTATTTTATCAAGGCCTGGGACCGAAGTCCAGGAATCTGCTGATGCCTCCCTGGATTTGTGTTCACAAGAGCAGCATTTAAGGAAAACACTTATAAATATCTAATTGGCAAGGAAAAGCATCCTTCAGCTCATTAGGTTTGCAGATGATATATCAAGCACTGGTGCTGCAAGGGGTGGAAGATAAGGCCAACAATTAACAGAGAACCTCACACCATCTGTCCACGTTCACAATCTGAGCAGAACGTGGAACAGAGGCTCTGAATTAGGAGGTTCTAAAACAAAGTATTTTTTTTTTATATATAAAGGGCTCCAGTACATTAAACCACACATACACACAGAATATGACCATGACAACAGTATACTTCAATTGTGAGAACAAAACATAGAGAATAATTTGAAATAATGTAGTACTCAAAAGACACACACACACACACACGTTTCACGTTCTTTTGAAAAAACGAGCGTAAACAAGGCCAGGTTTTATTCAGCCTCATCATCCGGGCATAAAACTACACAACAGCATCACATATCCCACAAAATTTCATTCAAATCTAGGAATTTCATTAAACTCTAAACAGTTCCCCCGTTCCCCCAAAGGTCCATCACAGTATGAATTAGACAAAACAGCTTCACACGATTTCAACACTACGATGCCTGAATGACCTCTGCATGCTTACATAGTGTTTAAATAGACATTTGTTCCCCACTTCGTTTAATGGAATGCGGTAATAAGTAACAGCAAATCTGACACATTCAACCTCAAATATGAATGTGGGATGTGCCAGTTAATTGACAGTGAAATGTGTTGAGATGTTAGAGGTTCCAGTCGTTGCTGCACTTCTCCAGCTTCAACAGGAGCAGATGAAATTGTCTTTGTGGGACTGAGTCTTCATGTGGACAATTTCTAGAAATCTAGAAAACCTCAGAGTGGAAGAAAACCTCATATTTTATCACTGAAAAGAGAGAAATGACAAACAAGTATTAAGATACTTTACTTTACTTTACTTTATTTAGCAGACGCTTTTATCCAAAGCGACTTACAATAGGAAACAAAGTCTTACTGTATTACTGATACTGTACTGTATTAAGACGGCAATAACCTGCTTTTAAACTGGGTTCAGCCCACTTTCAGTCTGGATAGCATGTAAAAAATAATATTTTTTATCTACAGCATTCAACTTAAGATACTTCATTATTACAAATTGCTATACAAATGTTAATCAATTCTCCCTCCCTTTTTCCATACCCCATTTTATTTTACAGCTATCCATTAGACAGCTTTCTAAACGTCCCAAGTTTTACTACAACATGCCATATCCTTGATGTAACAACTCTTTATACCTCCATGATTCCTTGTCTACTACTCCACACCTCTAATATTTACTTTATATCCTTTAACCATTTCATTTAGGATTTGCATTGTGCATTTCTGGTCAAACATTGTCTTTCCTGTTATGCTTCTAAACATACAGTAATACCATCATGTTTGTTGGTATCAAGTACCTGTCTAGGTGAGCCAGGACGTCCTGAAGCTTAATCAGTAAGGCACGGTGCTCATTGGGGCAGTTCTCGAGTGCGTTGCTCAAGCGAGTTAGGTACGAGTCCAGATTATTAACTGAAGGTGTCTCACCCGTACCTGAAAGGAATGATGTAATCACGTCAACGTGCACATTAAACTAGAAATGACCTGAGCTAGGAAATGAAGAAACTCTGAAACACTGACCTGGTAAGGGCACACCAGCCAGGCTGCTGACAAGTGTTTGTTTGATGGCCATGAGGTGCCTATGAAGGGCCTGCGTACGCATCTCATCCTGGCCAAGCTCGGCCTCCAGGCGCTCTTTAGCGCTGTACATATCGGCAATATGCTTCTGCAGCACTGCATTCTGCTCCTCAAACTCCACATTGGCTTTGCGAAGCCGCCTCAGCTCAGCTTCTCTTGCTAATAAAACATGATAATATGAAAGAGAGCCGTTAACCAAAAGTTTACATTAACCTCTATTTCAATAATTGTGATCATTGTCCGTACCTTTATTTTGATCCAAGAATTCCTCAGTGAAAATTGGAATATCAAATCTGTTGGAGACATCTGATCCCTGTATAGATGAGGAATTGATTAAAAAATTACACCAAAAGAATTAAAGCATAATCGCAGATTGTGCAGGTTTACGAGTTGCATGCCCATATTTATACCTTTAATCCATGGTGTCCAGAACTGTTGGCATTGATTATGACTGATGTTAACTCTTCTGTAAATAAAATCAAATTTTAGTACTTTAACACCCTAATTAACAGCAAAGAATTGCAGCTCTTAACCTTTTTTGATCTTCTTATCCTGAACTTTAGCACTGGTGATCTGGTAGGCTTCACTCTGCTGGTACTCCCGCAGTTCTCGAGCGTACTGCAGTTTTTCACGCTCCGCCTCATCAAGATACCGCTGCAGGAGACACGTAAGGTTCAGGTACGCCAGCACAACCATTCTTGGATAGAGGTGAAATGTGCGGTGAACCGGTGGTGGGTACCTGTTTGTCGTGAGGAGCTAGGCGGCTCCACTCTGCTCCCAGCCTCTTGGTGATCTCTGGGAAGGGCAAGTCGGGGTGCAAGGCACGGATCTGCTCCCGCCGCTCGTTCAAAAAGCGCACGTAGCCCGTAACCGGGGCCTTGGGGCCATTGGGCAACACCTTTTTTCTCTTCTTGCCCTTTGGCCAGCCGCGCTTTTTCACAGGCTGAACCGAGGGTGTCCCAGAGTTCTGCCAGGATACAGAAGACTGATGTGAAAGTGCTCTTGCACTGCTTCTGCAAGATGAAAGAACTGCTGAAGAACTTTTTTTTTTTTTTTTTTTTTTTAAATCACCTCTTCATGGGCTGAATCTGAAGGATTTTGTGCATTTCTGTTTACAGGCATGTCGTTCAACTCTTGCTTCACTCCCCCCATAATACTGATCCTCACGGACGATGCACTTCAGGGGAAAAAAACAAATTCAAAGCACATTAAGCACGCACACAAACACGGAGCTTCCACTTTTACGAGTTTTACTTACTCGTTGTGATGATGCTTTGTATTCTGAGACATTTCAGAATAAAGGCACACGACAATCTAAGAGATTAGGAGGGGGAAGTACGATTACAATCTCTTTCCGTTTGTCAGTTGTAAAAAATAAATAAATAAAATAAAGCACAAACGGAGTGCGTAGAAATAAAGATGTCTTTCTAGCCACGTTATTTACTGCGGTAGTGGAACTAAAATCCAAACAATCATTTACTGTGTTCGCATATTTCAAAAACACAGACAAATGCGTATCATATAGATTTATATTTATTTTAAAGAATTCACTTCTACGGTCACGTTAGCGGCTGTGGCTACAGTCCTAGTTGGAAACAAAGAGCTGCGATATTCACGATCGCAAAGAAAAACGATCTTTTCAAATATCCGCTTAAACGTCGAATAATATTAAATATATTATTTAAATTGTACAAATTGGTTAATTCTACAGCGCCACTATGCTCATAATGACTGGTGGACTATAGCTTACCGTCTTCTTCTGGCCGCACGGAGACGACAGAGCGGAAAAGTTTCACGCTGACCCCTACCGTGCCGGAGGGGTACTGCAATAGTGGCGTCGCGCTCATTCAAGTGTTGGTTTATTGTCAGTACAACAGTATACATAGTATACTGTGTATTAAAATAATGTTTCACACAGACCCCCCTCTAGTGCAATCATAAAAGAAAAATATATATGTATGTATACACACATACACACTAAACTAAACTAACTAATACTAAAGCTTAAATTCAGTACAGGTTATCTCTACAGGAGAAAAGTAAAACTTTTCTGTACAATGAACAGGTCGAACAGGACATAACTGGACAACATAATGTAGGATGTTTGTAAGTGGATATGTTGGATATTTCAAACATGTGCAAAAATCAGGTGCATAAGTCTGGAGGTGTATTGCTGTTGAGTTTATCAGTTTTTTGGTGATGGCAGTGCATTGAGAGCTCTGACTGTTTGGGGGAAGAAGCTCTTGCAGTGTCTGGCAGTTACAGATCTGATGCTGCGGAACTGTCTGCTAGATGGTAGGAGGAAGAACAGGGCACGTGAGGGGTGGTGAGAGTCCTTCATTATGTTCCGAGATCGATGGATGAGGTGTTTCTAGTAGAGATGGGTGGAAGTGGAACCCCGATGATGCTGTCTTCACTTTCTGCTGCAATGCCTGCTGCTCAACGTCAGTGCAGTTCCCATACCTGACAGTGACATAGCAGCAGAGAACATCTCAACGGTCCCCCGGTAGAACGATGTGAGGATGGGAGGAGGGAGGTTGGCCTTCTTCAGCTTCCTGAGGAAGTGCAGACGTTGCTGAGCTTTCTTGGTGGTGGAGGTGGTGTTGAGGTTCCAGGAGAGGTCATCTGTCATGTGTACACCCAGGAACTGATCCACCGGTGTGCAGTGGGGTGAGGACAGTTGGTTTCTTCCTGAAGTTGACAACCGCCTCTTTGGTCTTGGTGACATTGAGAGTCAGGTTGTTGCTCCGGCACCAATCCACCAGATGCTTTATCTCCTCTCTGTAGGCAGACTCATCGATGTTGGTGATGAGCCCCACTATTGTTGTGTCATCTGTGAACATGATGATGTGGTTCGAGCTGTACTGTGCCGCACACATGCAGAACAACACAAAATAGGATTAAAAAAATCCCTTTGCACACTCTCCCTGGCCACCCTTGACCAGTGTAATATGTGTAATAAGGAACAAAGACAAAAATGATTTTTAATACGGACCATGTTCATAATTTACCTAGTGAAGTGTTAGTGATGGCCATTCGATCATTTGGAGCTTTACAATAATGGTCTGAATGATTTTAATATGCTGTAGATGAATTATAGTAAATCAACAAAAAAACGATTAACTGGCACTCACTGTTCGAAGGTTTAGAGACAGGATTCTTATCACTTAAATATCCCACTTTTAATATAGATGGTCACAAAAAAATATATGTCATTACAAAGTGACTTACATAAACCTTTATTTTTACTATGAAAAATTATATTGGGGAAATGGACATTTAAAAAAACCGGCCCCTGTAGAGAACAATAGAACTATTATCTTGGCAATTAATTCTTACTTAATTATGTCGTGCTCCATGAAAAACAATCACCTAATTCGTGTATTTTTGCTGAAGAACGGACATGTTTACATGGCTTAAAAAGTGCATCAAATACACAATTGTCACGTTTAATGGAGCACCATAGAGCACCATAGAGCTGCTCTTCTGCCCGTTTTGTTGCGAGCATCCCCACACATGTGTGCTCCAGGAGCCGCGAGTCCCCCTCCATCCTCCGGGCGCGGTGCTGGGTATGCGCTGCTGCAGCGTGTGCCTGTTCCAGCACAGCCTGCGGTCTTCTCCATCCAAGATGGATGCGGCGGAGAGCGCCAGCCGAGCCGCGTGCCCGAGCCTCCCCGCTTCCGGGCCGCTGGGCAACGCGCAGCCGAGCAACGCCGCGCACCACTCGGCCGCCGGCGGCGGGGGCTCGGCGGGGGCCGCCGGAGGCGCCCCGAGGGCGGCGGGCAACTCGAACCCCCGCTCGGGCCCCGACTCGGGCGGAGCAGGCGCCGACGCCGCGGTGCGGGCCTCGCCGCAGGCGCGCAACTCTCCTCGGCAGAGCGCGAACCGGAACGGCGCGGCGGCGGCTCTCGCTCCGGCGGCGGCGGCGGGCGCGACATCCGCCTCCGCGTCCAACATGACGGCCGCGTCAGCATCCCCGCCGGACGCGTCGCTCCCCAGCGGCCCGGCGTCCTCCGCGTCCGTGCTCGTGTACCGGGAGCCCGTGTACAACTGGCAGGCGACGAAGAGCACCGTGAAGGAGCGCTTCGCCTTCCTCTTCAACAACGAGGTGCTCAGCGACGTCCATTTTCTGGTGGGGAAGGGAATGGGGGTGCAGCGGATACCGGCGCACAGGTAGGCAGAGCGGATGCTCGCAAATCTCTCCGCACGACACTCGCGCTACACCGGGCGCTTTACCGCGCCGTTGGAGACATTTGAGAAATAAAAAGCCGCGAGAAACTCGGCCCTTTCGTGCGACTCTCCCGCCAGGTTCGCGCTGGCCGTGGGGAGCGCGGTGTTCGATGCCATGTTCAACGGGGGCATGGCCACCACGTCCACGGAGATCGAGCTGCCGGACGTGGAGCCCGCAGCCTTCCTCGCCCTCCTCAAGTAAGGACAGGCCTGTTTGTGCCACGCATGCGAATTACGTATTTAAATGTATTTTAAATAGTGAAAACTGGGGCCTGCAGCGTATCGGGTTTTTTTTTTTTTTTTTGGACTGGAGAGCATCATGTGGACATGGGGCTCACTCTCTGGCAGGTTCCTCTACTCTGACGAGGTGCAGATCGGCCCGGAGACGGTCATGACCACGTTATACACGGCGAAGAAGTACGCCGTGCCCGCCCTGGAGGCTCACTGCGTGGAGTTCCTGAAGAAGAACCTCCGGGCCGACAACGCCTTCATGCTCCTGACACAGGTACGGAGTCGGGCGGCCGCCACCAAAGCCCCTCCGCAAGGATGTGCGGCGTGGTTGTTAAAGGAAGCCGCCTTTTCCTTTTTTTTTTTTTTTTTTCTTCCTCCTTTCTTAAGGCGCGGCTGTTTGATGAGCCCCAGCTGGCCAGCCTGTGTCTGGAGAGCATCGACAAGAACACCGCGGACGCGCTCGCCGCCGAGGGCTTCACCGACATCGACCTCGGTACGGACCGTTAGTGAAACGCGCGCCTCGCTGAGTTTTCCTGCAGGTCTGTGGCCGTGCGGGGGTGTTCCAGGAGCCCCGGTTTCTCAATACCGCACGACCCCGCAATTTCACTGCAACGGGCCCATTTTGCCAGCATGTGTTTTATTGCCATTTACATTTACCGAATGTATCCGGAGCGACTTACAATCAGTAGACACTCAGGGTTAAATGTCTTGCTCAGGGACACAGTGGTAGTGAGTGGGACTTGAACCTGGGTCTTCTGGTTCGTTGGCGAGTGTGTTACAACCACCCACCATTGCCGGTTCATTCAGCCTGTTTTCATCCCAAGGAGCAGAAAGTGGTTGAAAACACTAGTGTCAAGTCAGGAAGGACTTCATTTTCTACTTTGATCCTCTGACATTCAGGTGTGAAATGGATAAAAAAAAAAAAAAAAAAGTTTGTTAGTTTGTACAGGAAGTTGACTTCAGGATCACATCGTGTAACATACTAGAACATGGAAAGCTGGAAGTTGACCGTTGCGATGTCGGTTTCTGCCTCGTACAGACACGCTGGTTGCGGTGCTGGAGCGGGACACCCTGGGCGTTCGGGAGGTGTGCCTGTTCGGGGCGGCGCTGCGCTGGGCCGAGGCCGAGGCGCAGCGCCAGCAGCTGCAGCCCACGTCGGAGAACAAGCGGCGAGTCCTCGGCAAAGCCCTGTCCCTCATCCGCTTCCCCCTCATGACCATCGAGGAGTTCGCCGCAGGTAACGTTCCGGCGTGTCTCCGCCACGAGCGCAATCGCGGCTGCGGCGCCGCCCTCACGAGAACGTGCGTGCGATTGGACCTCGCAGGTCCGGCCCAGTCGGGGATCCTGAGCGACCGCGAGGTGGTGAGCCTGTTCCTTCACTTCACCGTCAACCCCAAGCCTCAGGTGGAGTTCATCGACCGGCCGCGCTGCTGCCTGCGGGGGAAGGAGTGCAGCATCACGCGCTTCGGCCAGGTGGAGAGCCGCTGGGGCTACAGCGGGACCAGCGACCGCATACGGTGGGATCAACGCATTCATGTTTTCATTTGTGTGTGTGTGTGTGTGTGTGTGTGTGTGTGTGTATATACTTTATATATATATATGTGTGTGTGTGTATATACTTTATATATATATATATATGTGTGTGTATATACTTTATATATATATATGTGTGTGTGTGTGTGTGTGTGTGTATATATACTTTATATATATATATATATGTGTGTGTGTGTATACTTTATATATATATATATGTGTGTGTGTGTATATACTTTATATATATATATATATGTGTGTGTATATATATATATATACTTTATATATATATTTATTTATTTATTTTATTATTGCTGCATGCTTTACAAGGAAGTTTTAAATAATGCGCCGGTTGGAACGTAACTACAGTGTGCTCACTGCTCTTGGCTACTTTTAGGTTTTCGGTGAATCGTAGGATATTCGTGGTGGGATTCGGCCTCTACGGGTCAATACACGGTCCGACCGACTACCAGGTCAACATTCAGGTAGCGCATTGAATCGAGCCGAGCGACGTGTTCAACCAAAAGCACTGTCTTTTTTTTTTATTTTTAAGACTACGTCTCGCCGTCTTTCGGCACGCAGATTATTCACACCGACAGCAACACCGTCCTCGGCCAGAATGACACGGGCTTCAGCTGTGACGGTTCAGCCAGCACTTTCCGGGTGATGTTCAAGGAGCCCGTGGAGATTCTGCCCAGCGTCAACTACATTGCCTGTGCCACGCTCAAGGTACCTACAGAAAAAGCGCGGAGAGAGAAAAGGTCATTTCAGTTTGACCTCATGGCCCGACGTCGTCTTTTACTTTTGTCTTAGGGACCAGACTCCCATTACGGAACCAAGGGGATGCGCAAAGTCACTCACGAAGCTCCGGCCACCGGCACGAAGACGTGCTTCACGTTCTGCTACGCTGCGGGCAACAACAATGGCACCTCGGTGGAGGACGGACAGATTCCAGAGGTCATCTTTTACACATAATTTCCGCCTCAGCATCGCAGTCCGTTACATAACCACGCCGCTGTCCCTGCAGTTTATTTCCTCCTCTCTTCCACGTTGACCACAGTGGCCGATCGGGCCCGTTTTGGAATTTTTAGGCTAGGCTCCCATGAGCATATGAAACGTGACTACTGAGGACACTAGTAAGAACAGCGGCGCAAAACGAATCGATTGGAAGCTGTCGGCCTTTCCCAGATCAAAGGCAAAATCCCGATTGCAATTTGCTTGTGGCGCTCCAGCTTCATTCGTTGCACTGATGCACTTTCGGGCAGGGACACAATTACCCGGCCGTGGACATTACCACAGGTTTGAATCGTTGTTAAATAAGACAGAACTGTTACCTCTCCAAAGAGCATATACGCCCGGATCGATAAACCTGAAGGTAGACGTGATTTATTATAATTTTTTTTTTTTACATCTTCTTCATATCTCTCCAAGGTTTAATGTAGATAAACGCCGCACCCGCCGCAGTGGCGTGATATTGCGCCGCTGCACGATTTGCCATGCTTTAAAGCTGTGTACATACATGTTTGGTGTGTATCTTGGGTCATTTCAGAGTTGTACGATGCAATTAAGGAGATTAATACATAACTCGAGTAAATAGCGATTGTACAATTACTTTACCAGTGTCTGTGTTACTGGTAGTATGTAATTCCAGAGTTATTAAAGATTGTAAGATTTCTGTAAATATTAAAAGGCCTGTCTTGTTTCTTTGTACACAATTCAAACTAATCATTTGTTGGGAGGTGGATAGAAGTGTCTGTGTTATATTGTGGAACCCTATTTAAAGGTGCCTTATTATGAAAATGTCGGTTGTGAGATAATTTAACGTTAGTAGATACCACCGGCCTGTGTACGGTCCTGCGGTGGCTAGAAATGGTGTAAAGAGCGCTTTGGCCATTCCGAGAGCGGCAGCTCCGACGGTCGGATCTGAAATTTGTCCCCTTATGCTGTCATAAGGGGAAAGGTCACCTCCCGTTTCTCCCGCTTTGCCCAGAGAATTTCCCACCCCTCCCCTCAAGCATTATCTCCAGCGACCGTCACGTTGTGTGCATCGTGTGCTGTGCTGCAGTGTGTCACAATGACAATAACTACCCTTTCACTCCAAGAGACCACAAAGTCACTTACTACCATTGTGTCTCTGAGCAAGACGCTGAATATGATTTGCTTTTTGTAAATCCTGTGTAAAAGTTGTAAATGTGTTTTATGATCTGTTTTGATCTTGATTTGCACTTCTCGGCCACCGTAGTCAGGTGATTCACTTTGACTAAAGAGCTGTGTTCCTGCGTACATTTGAATAGTGTTGCACGCTTTTGCCCGACCTGTTGGAAGACTCGCATGGCACTTGTTCTTACTGTATAAAGCGCTTAATAATGTACAAGCTTGTAGATGGAGTAAACAGAACGTCACGCCCATTCTATGCTTCCCGACTAACAAGAATGTGGCAGCTTTTATGCTCTGTCGAGGTGCCACTGAGCAAAGCACCGTCCCCACACACTGCTCCCCGGGTGCCTGTCATGGCTGCCCACTGCTCACCAAGGGTGATGGGTTAAATGCAGAGAAGCAATTTCCTTCGGGATTAATAAAGTACAAAAATAAAAAAATAACATACAGCACTGAAATAAAAGCAAAAAAGACATTAGTCAGATTCAGCAAAAAAAAAACTTGCAGCACAAGGTCTTTCCAAAGCCTTTCTACCATACACCCCAGGGAGCCATTTTTACCACAGCATCCCTTCTGCTGGATTGGACTAGACACGCTGCCTTTTGTCCTTAAAGCGTATCGGTGAGCCTTGGATGCCCATGTCCCTTTTGCCCCACAACCTCGGTTGTTTTGCCCCTGACTTGGACCACATCTTTGAGAATCACAGAAAGGAAAATGAAGACCAAGTCCCTCTGAAGATTACACCGGCAACAATGCTCTTGACCCAGACACCAAACTGTTCGATTAGCACAGATTAAGCAGAGTGTTCATGATTGTACGTGAGGGAGAAGGAGGAGGTCCAATTGGCTGGACAATCTTGTTATATTGTATCTGATGTGAAGTCCAGAATAAAACCAGGACAAAGCTGAAAACCATTAGACACAAGACGAGGCACTGTTCCTAGGACGGTAGCGCCGGCCCAAACGGACCTGGCCGGGCATCTCGTTTGTCTGGCTGGAATGCCCGCTAAATGTGGCGAGAGTATATCAAAGTTTTATAATATTTTGATATTTTACTGAGGTAGAACATAAGTAAGTGACTGGTTAGTAAGCCGCCACCATGGATCACCGTGTGGCAGTGACCTTGTTGCTACTGTTTTTGATGGAGGTAATAGCGCATGTAGTACTCAGCCTTGATTTATTGAAATAACTGGTTAGTATTTTAAAGTGAGCTCCTATGGAGTAAGTGAAGTGTTTTGTCATTGTGAAACACTGCAGCGCAGCACACGGTGACACAACGAAATGTGTCCTCTGCATTTAACAATCACCCTTGGTGAGCAGTGGGCCGCCATGACAGGCGCCTGGGGAGCAGTGTGTGGGGACGGTGCTTTGCTGAGTGACACATTGTTCCAGAACAATTCTTCCCGTAGATGCGCTAGGTCGGCTGGACAGTGCCTTGGACAGGCATAAATATAAATATAAACCGAGGCGATTTCACCATAGCATCCTGCCACCACAACTGTGTTTCTGGAACCTCTTCTGTTCCGGTTTCCCACATTTTAACCGGATCCTTTTTATGCTTTATGTGGACCGTGGTAAGGAGCCGCCCAGTACAGGTCTGTTTTATGGAGAGCGCCTTCACTCCAGTTGCAGCAGATGGGCATTGGAGACTTCTGAGAGTGACATTTGGATTTCCAGGCGCCTCTCTGACGAGTTGACGTCTTCCTTTGAAGGGTGCTGTGATGAACCTTCTTTCTGAAGATCGATCCAACCATGCTTAACTGGATATTCAAAGTGTTTGATATTTCTTTGTAGCATTTTCCTTTCAAAGGGTGCTTTTCATATCTGAAGAGAAACCCTATGCAGGATGCATAATTCTATTTATTTTATTCTATTTATTTATTTTACTCTTTCACACCAACCACCCGCATGCTCCGTCTAGCCACATGCGTTGTCCTGCCTACTCTGCACATGTCCAAAGCCAACACAATCTCACCTCTTTGACTTTGTCCCTGAAACACCCTAACTGTTCCTCTAATGCACTCGGTCCTAATCCTGTTCACGTGAAATTGCCAAACGAAAAATGTGTTCAGGCATCAAATGACAATCTCTTTCATGGGGGGGGGGGTTGGATACTTTTGCAAGAATCCTTTTCACTCAAGGTACCCCTCAATTAGGCAAAGAAACCGAACCGGTTTCTTAAAATAGGTACAACCACTTACTTCAATCCAATTGTGACAGACAGAGAGGGCTAATCCATGACCTTGTTAAAAGCCCATTGAAAGTGTGCCTCTACTCTGTCCTTGATCTTGCTGAGGTAAGGAACTCCCGTCTCCAAGAAAGCACGTCTCCCTAAAGCACCAGGCCTCCTGTGAAGTCACACAACACTCATTTGCCAACGGGTGAGAAGCTGTTCATCACTGACCTCTCGCCCAGGCTTGTTTGGGGACTTGGACAGGGACATTTACAGTCTCTCTGCTCGACACAACAGAAAAGGTGAAGATGAAATGTCACACACACACAAAGGACTGCCCTTCAGAAAACCTCCACTGTAAAGGAAAGGACAAATAAATATTAATATATAGTTTCTAGGAATCACTTTAACATGATTAATTATCACTGACCCTTAAACTGTTTCCGTGGAGATGCTTTAAAAGCTCCAGAGATGCACTTCTGCTGGTCATGTATGGTATGCTTTATTTGTCACATTCTGTCTGAACTTTCTGTCTTTGATTCAGTGAGGACATTTAGCTTCAGTGCATTTCTCTGTACTTCACAGATGCACTTTAGAAGTATCAGACCGAGTCAGATGCTATCGACAAGTGCAAGGACAGTGCTTTCTCTGCCTCGTCTGGACACCATTAACCGAAATGTAGCCTGGGCCTGCTATAGTGAAGCATCTCAGTATGTTTGGTTTTTCAGTTCATGATTTCTCAGTGTCTTAAAGCAAAAAAAATAAAACTCGACAGTTGACGAGTCGAAATGGAAAGAGGCACCCTGGCAGCCACAGGCACCATGGGAAACAATCATGGATGTTTTAAAAAAAAAAAAAGACGTGTTACCCGCACACAAGGGGCCCTGAGATAAGAGGGAGAACAGAGAAAGCAGCTCAAAATAGGCACAGGCACATTCCCAGCCTTCGTTCTGACCTGTCGAAGCGACAGTACTGACCGTGTCATTGTGTAGAGGATATTGAAGCTGAGAGACAATTGCAACTCTATGACACTGGCAAAGGGACATGCTTGCTATTCTGTTTTCCGTAGGCAGTGCAAAGAGGTGAGCAATTCCACATTTTCCGTACGAACACTTGGGTGAACTGATGGGTCTTACCACCCGACACAGCACCAAAGCGCCTTAACCACAAAATAACCGGTCATTTTTACATGCTTATATATTCTCCGCTGTGTATTTTACAAAATCAACAACTGTGCAAATGATGCATTGGACGTGGCCCGTGTATTAAAAAGCTACTACACTGTCCAGTTCTTGTGTTGTCAGTCAGGTGAACCGCTCATGTCAGAACTCTTAGAGGTAATTTGATCATTTTTGTGTGCTTTCAGGGTCACTAACATTATACCACTGCATTATCTTACAAAATGTAATGTAACTTCTTCTGTGTTATTCTAAAGAGCTTATGGTTTTTAGCTTATCACTTCAAAAGAAAAAACATGTTTATATTAAAGGTAATAACATGTTATCCAGTAGGTGGCAATAATGCATTAAAATTCCTGTCTTTGCAGGTTGTATTTTCATTGTTGGCAAGCCCTTTTCTCATTAGGCCAGGCCAGTTCTGCTTTTTTCTCAGCTAAAGGAGTCAGTATCACTTGACATTTTCCAACCTTTGCCACTGAAAAAAACATTAATAACTTGTATCACATGTTCTGTCACAGCTAATAAAATAGCCTAACCATTTATTCAAATTATCCTGAACCATCACATCAAACAATTCAATAAGCATGATTTTTTCCAATTAGTTACCAGTTTCATTGTTCATTGATTATATGTTTTACTGGTTCAAGTTCATTTTTGCTTACTTCATGGTATTTTACATTTCTGAGTTGATGCTCTATTGATTAATACAAGTTGATAATGCCTTGAGACTTTACTAATTAACAACTAGCATTTACAGATTTATTTGATGGTTAAATATATTAGTTGTGAAGGAAAATGTAAACTTCTAATAATAATCCAGCCAAAAGTAGATAATTTACTTACATTAGCAATGCAAACATTTAATCTAGTTATTGTCAGACAAGCAGTATTACTTGCTCCATAAAACATTTCTAGCCAGTGTGGTTGTCCACAGAACTATGTGTTAAATATAACCTTTTATATGGGAATGTGATTTCAACACACATAAAAAATGTATTTTTGTTTAGGTATCTCAAATCATTGGTGTATATAGGCTGCTGTCCTTTTCATTGCTGTTAATCCTGTTTCAGTATCTGAGAGAAATAACGTTCTGGCAAGACACAATGATTGAGCACATTTGTTTTAGTTTAAAAAAAAAAAAAAATGAATGAATGAATGATTAATGGGCTTGCCATAATTATCTTTCTTTTCTGACTATGTGTCCATATCTTATCTTAACTCAACAGACTTTCCTTTTCAGGTCAGGAAATTCATGCCTTTGATTTGTGTTACTTGCCTTACACCTAGGTCTCTGAGTAACATTTATTACTTTGAGAAATATCGATGTATACAACAATACCCACTTTCATGTTGACTGGCTGTCAATGCCGAAGGCCAGCTCAGTGAAGTTGGCTGCAGACTATGCAGACTAGTTATTAAGTGTCTTTTTTCACAAGTTTTTATTACCCCATGCTTGTTAGACAGGTTTCATCAAAGATCAATGAAATTACAGTGTGTTTTTAAACATTAAAATTAAACAGTAGTTGAGAAGATTTGGAAATTGGGCATCCTAATTTACAGCATACCTGTGATTTTAGTCATATACATTTCTGTCATCACAGTTACTAAACAGATTATCTGACTTGCAGGTGCAACGACTGGGCTGCTCTGACCATTTGAGGACATAAAAATAATGTTTTGGATATTAATATAGGAATAGTGCATTATGTATTTATTATTAACACAATGATTTTAATACTTTTCATTGTAGCTTTTGGTATGTTTTTTTTGTGTAAACAATGTCTTAAACAATATCATCTAGAAATCCACTGCACTTTGTACCTGCAGCCTATCACAGGAACTCCGCTACCAGGCGAATTGAAACAAACAAACAAACACACAGAAATGGTTCCCTTGCCAATAAAATAAAAAGAGAATCAGTGTGTGTGTGTGTCCTAAAATCAATATTACCTTTTCTGGGTTGTTTTTATTGATTTCCCCCCTTTTTTTGCTAAATAAAAGATCATGTGGGGAAAAAAGACAATGACAATATAGTTATGTATTATATAGGAACTATGTCGTAATCCTTGGTTCAGTGATGCGTCAAGACAATTACCTATGCTCATATGATTGATGGGTTGATCATAATGTTTCAACTGGATTACTGTGCACAAGGTCACAATGTCATCATTCTTCAAACAAACAGAAAAGGAAAAGAAGACTTTTGACCCATTCAGATATTCTGTTTTGTGGGAGTGGCTTCGGCAGGCAATGATAAAACCAACCCCTGTGGTGATTTGTGCCATGTTGGAATTTGAACTTTGGACAAAGACTGTACGGAATAATCCTTGCCTTACCAAAACTGAACTTGCATTTTGCTCCGTATTGTTTTCGGAATTCCCAGGATTTGTGTTTGAACTTAAACAATGGATCCCTACTCAGATACGGTAAATATTTTTTTATTTTAATGTGTGTGCATTGGGATGCTGCCTTACAGGTGAGATAAAAACATTTTCCTTATCCTACATTTATTTTAAAGCTCTGTCAGTCTAATATACTGTGTAGATTTCCAAATATCTCAATGACAGAATTTATCAATTAGAGTGTATGTAATATTAAGCAAACATTCTGTTATGTACATACCTTATTGTATTCCAACATGCCAGTATCCTTGCCTTATTTTGTATGGGCACCATAAATATGCGTGTTATTCCTGTGTTTTTTGAGGACAAGTGTAGAGGGATTATGAAGAGTTGCAGGAGAACTACAGATGATCATGTACTTGTATGATTTGAACCATACCTGCACTACAAATTCATATTCTGTACATGTTCTGCCCTAGTGCTGTCATGGCGTTGATTTGCTGGACTTGCTCTTTGATAAAGATGATGGAATCTTGCGTCATGAGAAGATGGATCACAATAGTCAGGGATGGCCAATAGCAGAGAATATTGTGAGTCCTCACCAGGGAATTCTCTGCTTTTATTCAGTACGATATGCTCACATGCCTTTGGGAGTTTTATAATTATGTCTGTGTTCGCTGCCTCTTTTGTTTGTTAGGTATCCATTCAGTCGCAATGCAATAATGACTTCCTGAACTCTGTGTCGGGGTCACCCCTGTGGACTTCCTCCCCCAGTGATAGTGGCATCAGCGACGACCCCTTGTCTGATCACATGGACAGCCCATTGCCCTCTCTGAGCCCTCCTCAGGACCCCCAGTTCATGTACACTCCTCCCCAGCCAAAACCAGCCACGGATGCAGATCTTCCCATCAGTCTGGGTCAGCACTCAGTACACTTCAAGCGAATCTAGAAATGCAAAACCGCTGTAAAGTAGCTCAGTGAGTTCAGCGAGGCCGTTTTGCTTGCCAATTCTGTTAAGAGAGTGAAAACTCCTTGAAATAGATGCAGTTTGATCCCTGAGAGAAGTCATGCTGAATTCAGAGAAATGTACATTTTATCTTTTGCTGCAGATGGCTGGAAGCCCGGCTTCTTCCCATGCAAGACAGAGGAGATGTTCTGTGCTTGTAATGTACCCAAGACTCAGCTGTCCTCTGAATTGCCCTTGACTGTCAAGGACCTGCTGCTCTCCGGCATATCGGAACCTGTGAGTGCTCAGAGCCTCCCAGCGAAATGAGTTGTGAAGTTGAGGCCAGGCAGCTAAATATAAGATTTATTTTCTACATATTGATATTCCAGTCTTCTTCACAGCCCCCCCAGACCCCTCAGCAGTCTGTCCAGGAGCTGATCCTCAGTGAGGATGAAAAGAAGCTGCTTGCCAAGGAAGGAGTGACTCTTCCCAGCCAACATCCTCTCACCAAGGTACCATAGTTTCGATTTTTAATTTATGTGCAGCTCCCTCTCATGTAGTACATACAAGGGTGCCTATTTTTTCCTCATTGTTTCCATGATATTAGTATGAGGAGCGAATTCTGAAAAAAATACGAAGAAAGATCCGAAACAAGCAGTCAGCCCAGGAGAGCAGAAAGAAGAAGAAGGAATATATTGATGGATTGGAAAGCAGGTATAGATTGCCGGCCTACAAACACACACAAACTACAATGTTTGTTTTAATCTAAAAGACACAAAGAATTGTATAGCATGGGGATGGTTTGTGGTGGCATGGGGATCTATTATGAATTATTCATTTTATGCTATGCTGATGAAGGAGCTGAAAGACATGAAGGAACTGACATGCTGAACTATGGGTGCCTTATTAACGTTACAAGCCTTTCTGCAGGATGGCGGCATGCAGTGCACAGAATCAGGAACTACAGAGAAAAGTTTTCCAGCTGGAGAAATGTAACATGTGAGATATTTTGTTGTTTATCATGCTTTTGAATTTCACTTCCACTCATCGGGAAGCCTGTAACTACTCTGCCTCTCTGCTTAATCACCAACTGTCTCTAAGGTCCCTGATGGAGCAGCTTCAGGCCCTGGTCATGAACGGATCCAATAAAACGGCCCAGACTGGAACCTGCGTGCTGGTGAGAAGCTTCATACTGAACCGTGAAGAGACTAGGGCACAGGGCAATAGGACAGATGGATAATGAATAAATCATCATAAAATTGGTCATTGAGCATAAAATTGCACAGAGTAATACACAAATGAGGGCAATGTGCAATTCACGAGCGCAGTAGAAGCAAACCTCTCTTTGTGACAATTTAAAAAAAATACTTATTACTGAAGAATGTTCAAATTTTAACCTTGCTATAAATTTTTTATCATAAGCAACATGCATCAGCTGGTCATATAACATTGTGACTGTAAGCAATGCAATAAAGTATAATCATATTTGGAGAACTGCATTAGAGTACCCTTGTTGTGAGATAACATTCGCAGGATATCAAAATCCCTGCTTGGATCACACTGTGGTATAAAATGACTATATGTTGTGTTTTATCACAGTGTGCTATTACCATGAAATATAGGAAAAGGGGTGGGAATGTGTCCCCACCATCGGCATGTGCATGAAGTATCCAGACAGATGTAACAAGGCGCTTCAGATTCGATGGAGATTCCATGGAGACTCATTGATAGTCTCTGGAACCTCCAGGACTTTTGCCACCTCCGAAAAAGATTGCTGGGGTACTCACCTCACTCCTCCCCTCCCAGGTGCTGCTTTTGTCCTTCTCCCTGATCCTGTTCCCCAGCCTAAAGCCTTTCTCTGAGAGCAAGGTCAGCCAGGAAGGGGACTTCAGCCCAGTAAGAGGTGAGTCAGCCTGCTGCAGCTGCCCAGAGGAGGCAGGATGCCTCTTTTTATAAACTGCGAGAAGAAACATCTGTCCATACCCTCCACTGGCCCTCTGTAGAAATTAAAAACTCAGCCAAATGCCCAGAATGCCTGTGTATGTGTAGAAACTATAAGATTACGCCAAAAGGATTAAGGTAACAATTTATATGTTAGTGTTGTGGAAATAATTGAAAGTATTGATGGATCTGCACCGGCCTAAATGATAACTGTGTCCATAGTGGTTTCAGAGTCCAGCTCAGCTGTAATTTGTCATATTCAAGATCCAGTCATTTAAGAAAACATAAAATCAATGTCTTGCTCTACTCTCATAAATGTTTGAGCAGATGCCAAAAGTAAACAAAGTGGAAAACTTTTCAATGCCAGGATGTCCTGAAGTTTACCCTTTCTAGAATTAATTTGTACCAACATGTTGGAGATATTGTGGGATACTGTTTCTGTGTATGGGGTGTCATTGCTGGATAGAGAGAGGGCCAAAATATTATTCATCTGTAACTTAGAGAATAAAAGTTGTCCCTCGACCGAAGGGCATACCCATAACATGTTAAATATGGAAATCAGTCTATTAGTCGAATGTCTAATGTCTTTCCTTTTTATTGTCCACAGTCCAGTCTAGGTCCTTGCACAATATTCAGTCCTCTCGTGTGGTGCACATTCATGATCATCCCTCTTTCAATGCTGAAGACTCACTTACATCTCGACAGTTTTCAGCAGATAAAGTGCAAGATGACATTCTCCTGCAAAAGCTTGGCGTGCCACATAGGCTGCCCACTTTAGAGACCTTCGCTCCCAACTGCAGCTTACTCGAGCAGCCTCATCACCATGGAGACCCCATTACTGGACATATAGGCACACTGACCTTGTGCCGGGGTGCAAAGATTCGCCCGCATGCTGATGATATGTGACAACCACAGTCATAAGGATTATCCAGTCCCAGTAACAGTTTAAGGGTTTTTTGTAAATGCTATTCTGTTGTAAATACAATTTTTGATTTCTGAAATATGCCTGTTGGTAAGGGTATTAAATCAATCCTTTTGATACCCTAAAAAATTAACCAATTGAGCTGCTAAATGTTAACTGATGTTATCAGCAATGGGAGGCAATGAACATCTTAAGATGTTTTGTACAGTTTTTATGTTAAATTTGGCCCTAGATTGCAGAATTGTGGAATGGTAATTTTTGAATGCCGATTCTTTAGAAATATGTATCCTGCTCTCTTCTTTTTGTTTTTTCATGTTCAGCATCAATGCTCATCACAATGTTACAGTATGCCTAAAAAAGTGACATTTTTAATCAGAATACCGGTGTGTGATTAATTTGGATTTTTTAAAAAAGCAAATAAGAAAATCAATAAACAAATTGATTTCTCATTTTCTGTGTTTAGTTATGGACAAAACTGCATTTAATTGGCTGTATTGCAGTTTCTGTTGAGTTGTGTATTTATTTAATTTGTCTCTGTCCCAATTTAATCATTGGACAAGTGGCTTAGCATCCGACATCTTTAATCAGTAAAGTCCTTGCTTTCTTTGATGCTTCATCTCCCAGAGGTATGAAGTCTTCAGTCCATGCACAGTCTCCTCCTGAGCAGGAGAAGGTGAAGGACACTGTCAAAGAGATGTCCTCCGTTTTTTTAATCTGCAAATAGGTTTTCTTTTCTCGTGTACTGTTTCGGTTAAACTTTGCAGTTTGCTGAACTTTTTTAAATTTTATCCAGAAAAGGCAGAGACTCGTCTTCTGAATTAGTGATTGTCTGTTAAATTACATTCTGCTCAAGTCATTGCTGTCTAGCCATGTGCAGTGTGGTAG
The DNA here is from genome assembly GCF_900700375.1 of Denticeps clupeoides. Lineage (NCBI taxonomy): Eukaryota > Metazoa > Chordata > Actinopteri > Clupeiformes > Denticipitidae > Denticeps > Denticeps clupeoides. The sequence continues at coordinate 13,176,177 of NC_041719.1, read as the reverse complement.
TCCAGCATCTTCCTGCACATCAGATAATCAACCTGCTCACGACAACCAGAGTCAGTCCCGTCATAGTTAGATGAATACGTGTCACGTTTACGAATCAAGCCAAATAGATTAATGAGAAAAGCCAATTAAATACACAATTGTTATGATCATCATGCATTTTTCAAACCCCAGTAAATTATTACATTCTGATGCACAGTTCTCTGGACCCAAATGACAGCAGCTTTACACAGCACAAAAAGCCAAATGAGCCTCATTGTCTTCTATCCATCAATACAAGCTTACATTTGGATTAAAAAAAATGTAATTAATATTCACTGATTTGTACACATTAATGGGTCCATATCATTTGCTCATATGGAGCATAACACACATATTTTATTGATTTCCATTAGATTTTTTTTTAGTTTTAACTTAAATTTGCACTCAAACCTCAACCAACACTCTCTATTGCTGTGACAGCAGACATGCATGCCATGCATAAATGGTGCAATGTTGGGCAGAGATCACAGGGGAAGCACAGTATTGAATATGCACATGTAATACTATGCTGTATAGACTAGAATGATAAATTTTAGCTCGGTTTGTCAGTACCCAATCGGTACTACCTGCTCTATCGGTTCTGCACATGCATGTGCGGAACCGCGCGGTGCCTAAACCTAACCCTACCCCTAACCCTGATTCGCTGCTTGTAATTTTGTTTCGGTGATTGGTAAAAGTGCTCTGCATGTTGTAAATTTGTTTATTACTGTTTTTAATTAAATCTTTATTTCATTTGCATTTCTTGTCAGTTGCGGCATTTTAATTATCACAAGAAAGAGGCTGAGGAGGTGAAATGGCTGAAAAGCTGAACATTGCAATAGCTGACAGGGTCATGGCTGTATGTAAATGTAGCATTATAAACACTGACTGTGTGACTGTAATTTATTTAATACACCTTAAAGCGTAACAGTAGGCTCGGGTCAGGCTGAATTTTGACGGGCCTAACTTTTTATGGACGATTACAGTTCAAATAAGGACTATATATAGGACTATATATATAGACTATAAGGACTATATATAACAAAGAGTATAAGACTAAAAACCTACAACTGCTGTTAATTTTCTTTGCAAATACATGAAGGAATTGGGGTTGGGGGGGTCCTGGCTTGTCTTGGGTGGCTTCAGGGAAAATAATGTTTTAAACTACTGATATAGAGTCTCCAATTCTGTGTCTATATATGTAGCCCCTTACAAGGTGTTAAGCCAGTACAATTTTTTTTTATTGTACAATTTATGCATGCTTAACTGATAATGACTGCTGTAAGGAGAAAAGTGCATACAAATCCTGTTCTCTGTGGTTTAATTCCTCATGAAGACATTGATTTTTCATTCCACCTACAAAACTAGCCCCAGATTGGCCACCCCTGTGACTCCCCACTAGCTGTAGAAAGCACGGGTTATCATCTGTATGCTGGAACGTGCAGATCACTGCATGGTGGGAATTTTCAAGCTCTACAAGATGGCACGGAGTGAAAGGCAGTTTGCTTGTGGAGTAACAGTGGTCAAGTGTTGTGCGTTCCCTGGTTCTTCAACATTCAACATTTCCACAATATACTAGACTTGTTCCATTTTATCTGCTGCTAAAACAGCTCAGACCCTATCTATGCTTGCAATGTCCTCGACATCTTAAGGTATGTGAAGTGAAAGTGAAGTGATTGTCATTATGATGCATAGCAAGCGGTGCACACAACAAAATGTCTCCTCAGCATTTAACCCATCACTCTTGGGCAGCCATGAAAGAACCCGGGGAGCATTGTGTGGGGACGGTTCTATGCTCATTGGCACCTCAGTGGTACCTTGGCTCAGGATTCGACCCAACATCTGATTATCCTCTTTACCTGATAGGCCACCTGATTTCAAGGTGTGTGACATTTTTTTTTTCGTCTGGATTATTTTGATCAAAAGTGCAATGGCAGTTGTTTCCTGCGTTATCATTGTATGTTGTCCATTAAGAAATATTTGTTTGGAAATTTAGCCCATTTGATATTAGCTTCTTAAAAACTACTGGGGAATCTTTCGGACAAACAATTCAGGATGCTTTCAGTGTTTCAGGACAAAATGTGCACATACAGTACAGGCCAAAAGTTTGGACACACCTTCTCATTCTATGTGTTTTCTTTATTGTCATGGCCATTTACTTTGGTAGATTCTCACTGAAGGCAGCAAAGCTATGAATGAACACATGTGGAGTTATTTACTTAACAAAAAGTGGAGACCTGGCCTCCACAGTCACCGGACCTGAACCCAATCGAGCTGGACCGCAGAGTGAAGGCAAAGGGGCCAACAAGTGCTAAACACCTCTGGGAACTCCTTCAAGACTGTTGGAAAAGCATTTCAGGTGACGACCTCTTGAAGCTCATCGAGAGAAACTAGAATATAAAACATGTTTTCACTTATTTCACCTTTTTTTGTTAAGTACATAACTCCACATGTGTTCATTCATAGTTTTGATGCCTTCAGTGAGAATCTACCAACGTAAATGGTCATGAAATAAAGAAAACACATTGAATGAGAAGGTGTGTCCAAACTTCTGGCCTCTACTGTAGACATTCGCGACGTTGTATGACGCGCGCAAAAAAAAAAAAAACCCCGAGTCCGCGTTACGGTGCGTCACGCACTTTTTTCTGCGGTGTGCGCGTAATAAAAGTGTCTCTGTCCCCGCGCGTAATGGCCCGGTCCGTGCCAAATTGTCCGCCACGAAACGGGTCCGTGATCGCCGGGCTGCGCCACGCGTGCGCACCCACGGACCCGAGCTGGTGGTATAAGAACGAGCGCGCAGGAGGGGGAGCTCACGCAGGTACGCGGACGGAGAGACGGCGGCGCGGCCAGTCCGAGACCAAAACTTTCCGGAATAATCATTATAATAATAAAGTAAAAACTAAAAGCCAGCGGCAGGGGTGCGCTGAGGAAACTCCGGATGGACACCGCTGCGCGCGCGCGTGTCGCCGACTGGTGACCATGCCGAGGAACGAGAGCGCGCACGCCTCGGACCCGGGGGAGTGCGAGGCGACGCTGGGCGACGGCTACGACGCGTCCCCGAAGAACCTCTCCCTGCGCTGCTGGCTGCAGCTGCTGGCCAGGGAGTCCGGCGCCGACCTGCACGGCGACGGCACCAACGCGGCCGTGCGCGTCGCGATCGCGCTGGTCTACTCGGCGGTGTGCGCGCTGGGGCTGGTGGGAAACTCGCTGGCGCTCTACCTGCTGCGCTCGCGGCACCGGCAGAAGCAGTCGTCCATCAACTGCTTCGTCATGGGCCTGGCGGTCACCGACCTGCAGTTCGTTCTGACGTTGCCCTTCTGGGCCGTGGACACCGTCCTGGACTTCCGCTGGCCCTTCGGCAAAGTCATGTGCAAGATCATCAGCTCCGTCACCACCATGAACATGTACGCCAGCGTCTTCTTCCTGACGGCCATGAGCGTGGCGCGCTTCTACTCGGTGACCTCGGCGCTGAAGATGCGCAGCAGGCGCGCGGCCGCCTCCGGGGCCAAGTGGGCGAGCCTCGGCATCTGGGCGGTGTCCCTGCTGGCCACGCTGCCCCACGCCGTCTACTCCACCAGCGCGCAGTTCCCGGGGGAGGAGCTGTGCCTGGTGCGCTTCCCTGAAACGGGGAGCTGGGAGCCCCAACTTCTGCTGGGCCTGTACCAGATGCAGAAGGTCCTGCTGGGCTTCGTGATCCCTCTGGCCGTAATAACCGCGTGCTATCTGCTACTGCTGCGCTTCGTGCTGAGTCGGCGCATAAGCGGCCTGGCGGGACCCCAGGGCGACCAAGGCCGTCACCGGAGGCGTTCCAAGGTCACCAGGTCGGTCGTCATCGTGGTGCTTTCCTTCTTCCTCTGCTGGCTGCCCAACCAGGCCCTGACGCTGTGGAGCGTGCTCATCAAGTTCGACCTGGTGCCCTTCACTGACGCTTTTTACGCCGCCCAAGCCTACGCTTTCCCGCTGACGGTCTGCCTCGCGCACACCAACAGCTGCCTCAACCCCGTGCTCTACTGCCTGGTCCGCCGGGAGTTCCGAGCCGGGCTCAAAGAGCTTCTGTGGAGCACGTCGTCCTGGAGCCTCGCCAACCTGCTGCCGCGCAAGGCCAAGGTGGCCGAGGCGCCACCTGTACTGGTCCTGGTGCAGATGGAGGTGTGAGGCGGACCTTTACACATTCCGACTGGTCGTGAGTCCGACCGTCATGGAGCTTGATGGAGAGTTGAAACGTAATGCCCACTGGGAAGCGGCCCGGTTTCTCCCCCATCCCCCAACATCCACCCTCAGATTCGTCTGGAACTCCGCACTGGGCTGTCCCCAGATCGAATTCCCTTTGCGTTTTTATTGTGAGCGCAGATGTTCCGAGACGGACGAAGTTTGGGACTTTTTTTTTCTTTTTTTCTGGCTGCATTGTTAGCAGTTCTTCCCAGTAGTCCTTGAAGGGAACACTGAATCATCTATTTATTTCCCAGCTCTTTGATGCTTGACTGAGGTGCAATGGGGACTTTCCAGAGCAGCACCTTCATTAGTAATGTTCCGTGCAACCGATCCAGAAAACTGTGCAGAAGTGTGCTAGATTCAATATGCTTCATTCAATATACATTTTCATCTTTCTTAGCTATTACCCTATAAAGGCTTGAAGATAAAGACTTTTTTTCTCTAAATATGTAGTGTTGTCTTAAATTTGGGTTCCTCATTAGAAAAGACATGTAAGTTGTGCCAATAATGAGATGTTGATGTCGAGTTGTTCTCATTCCACATGGTAATGTGCGGTGCTTATGAGATGTTAATCCATTCATGTTTTAGTATCTGTGAACATCTCAGAAGTGAATAATGTGCTGAAAATGTAAAAACAAGCATGTGTCCCAAAATATCTGAATATCTGAATGAACTATTGACCGTTTAGGTGAATAATTGTAATCCCAGGGTTTTAAGGTCATCTGACTTCGCCAATTAGATGCCTTCAGAATTGAGATAACTATGTGTTCTGATAAAGGGAGCGGTCTAAATGACCTGCAGGTCTGTTCATTTAATGAGTCGCCACATCCCCTGAATGCATAATTATGAATAATAAGTAGTTATGTTGTTAAATGACTTAAATGACTAGAGTGACAGTTTAGTGTTGAAAGATTCTTGATCCTGGGTGATTGATGATGCTGTCCACTTTTTAATCCTCCTGGGATCATTAGAATCCGCACATGGCACATTGACAGCACATGGTGAGTAGGAATGTGTCGAGAGTCGATGAAAAAGGTTCAGCCGCTGCCTAATGTAAACAAGGCTGTCATTACGACCCATGCCAACCGCTGACCAACATAAGGGCAAGCATGGGCAGCATCAAAACGCTTATCTTCCACACAAATAATTAATTGTATTTCACAAGAAAATATCTTCCACAATTACTCATAGCCTGCCATTCAACATCCTTCCAGAATCTGCCATTTTTAAAGGTAAATGAAATAGTCAATTATTGTATAATAATGCTGCACATATTTTCTGCCACTTCTTAAATACAAATAAAGTGCAGTGGCTACAGAGTGGCTCTCATAGCCCATGTCAAAATATATAATATGTAAATATCGATTGAAATATAATTTATTCCTTTCAGTTACAAATAGCAAACACCTTTCAAGATGGTTGGAAGCATGAATAGACAGATGCCTGAATTTGGAATTATTTGACTCAAAATACATTTGAAATCTAAATCAGGACACAAAATGTAGGATCACTATTCAGTAGTCAGTGTTCAGTCATTTCATGACACCTCTGGAAGCCGCATCACGAATTCTGTAATGCTTGATGCATTTCTGTGCATGGTGTGAAATTCTGCTCTTATTTAACTTGGCATTGCTTTAAGCTTTAGTCTCCAGACAAAATGAGAATCTGATTCTCCCCTGTGTAAACAAATGTAATTCCAGGTTGGAAAAGCTTAATTTCATTAAACATCATGTTTGATTTACTGTGGTAAGTGTATCCCTTTGTTCTTGTGATTTCATCCTTGGAAGGGTTATGCTTTTGCTTTGTCCTGTTTCATATGTAGATGGCTGCGGGTGGAATTGGTGACTTAAATGAGGAACAATCAGTGGTCGGCTCACCAGAGCCTTTAATCATTTAGGCCTGCAGACCGCTCTCGTTTTTGTTTCATGTATAATGACTACCTTGCAGCAGCAAACAATTAGGCGAAAATTTCTTCAAGGAAAATGTCAGGGGCCGTTAGAACCGCAGGTACCCGGGGGGATTAGCCCACGATGCTCAGAATGCCTGATTAAAACCCTTAGATGGTTGTTTAAAGTACTATATGGCCATACTTAGGCAAATGTGTACTCTCTCTGTGAATTTGGATCATGTGTTTTGTCCTCTGATGCAATTAAGTGTCCAGCTTTGCTGTGCAGGTTCTGCCGTGACCTTTTGTCACAGACTGTGAGCGTGATAATCACTGTGTCCAAACTGCAGACAATGGACGTGCCGAAATACCACGTCATGTATGAATATTATCAGCCCGTCTCTCACAGCGTCCCTGCATATGTCACCATCAGTGGTGGAAGCCCACCAGCCAGCCACTGTCTGCTCATCCCATTAGTGTCATCATGGCGACTGAAGAAGTGGAGCAGTAATTGATTGTTCTCAGTTAAACGCAAGGACACAATGTAAAACAGTGAAATGTGAATATTAACGGATATGCCCGGACTAAATATGGGCGCAGTCCATGAAGAAAAAGAAAAAAAAAAAACAGTTGTCTGACATGCATCTTTCATCTGAAAATGAACTTGAATTTCTGGTGAAAGTTTTCCATTAACTCATGACTTCAGTAATAATGTCCCTGCATGTAATTTTCTGTTTTTAGAAGTAGAGTGCTAACAATTAAATCAAGCATTCACATTACAATCATATCAAGATATAAGCATCATTAAACATCCACAAGCTTTGATTGGTTGCTGGTAAATATTATGTTAGACACTGCTATGTCGGAATTGTGCAACTTCATACTGTATTCATAGAACATTCACAACCCATTCATAAGTAATGTATAAACATTAGGTGAAAGCTACATGTAAAATTCATAATGATTCAATATTAAATAATATTATAATCGCAATCATGATATTCAGTCCTTGTTTCTTAAGTTCATGTGTGTATAGGTGCAGCCGATTATATCAAATTGTGACTAATTATACACACTAAAGATGCTGCCCGTAATAATGTAGACCAGCCAGCTCATTTTTATGTACGGCGTAACTTGCCTCACCTTAACAGAATCTTTTTTCGGAGTCAAAGTCTGGATCATTTTGTGGAGGATGGCTATAATTACCGAAATCCTGTTGAGGCGAATGGTGACCTACTTACACCAGCCCATCTTGCAAAAATTTAGGACACTATGATCACCCAGCGGTTTATTCGCACCATTAAATAATGAGTTGTACAGTGATCAGCAAGTAATGAATGATGGATAACAGGCACTGCCGCTCACGCCGAAGTGCTGATAAACAGATTTCTGCACATGCCTGCATAAGTAGGCTTTGCTGCGCAGTAATTTCATTGTCTGTAGCTCTTATTGGATTACTGGGTGGTGAAATCACATTTATAATCCTTGTATTTTTATGTTCTTGCACATTTGAGGGCATGAGAGGATGCATGTGGGGGGTGCGGTGCAATCCGGCCTAACTTTTGGCCCGCTGTTTTGCGGACAGGCGTTGAGTTCGTGTTCTTAAGCCTCATCCAGGATGGCACACAGCAGCATCCGTGATGTAATGTGTGCTGAGGGGCCGCGGTGTCTGCTGCCAGAGGAGGCAGGTGCAGCGCACGACGGCCAACATATAAAAAAACAGCGCTGATGTGCAGTCTGATTTCCGCCGAATGAATAATGAATACATGGAAATGAATCGCCTCGAAACGGTTACGGGAGCGCAGCTATTCTGTGGCTTCTCTTCACTGCTGCTCCGAAACAGCACAGAAAAAGGCTGATGGTCAAAACAATTAATAAACACACAAGTGGATTGTAATAAACACAAATGAAGTAAATAATTAAATAAATCCAGGTAAAAATGTGATAATTCTAGTGAGATTGATTTTGGTGCTTTCATAGTTGCATTTGACAAATCAATATGTACTTTTTGGAAAAAGAAAGAAAATTTGTCCTTTATGGTTCAAAACACACCTCTTCTAAAAATACCGGTATTGATTTCGCACCATCCATTCGCATGTATACACAAGCAAAGATGTGGAGAATGAAGGAAAGAAGACAAGAATGGGAAACAGGTTTATCTTCAGTCTGAATTCTGCAATTATGAGTGATGGGTTATAGTGATTATGGTTTTGATTTAAAATGCATGTCTCAATGCTCATGGTCATAGTTCATCAGTAATTGATACCAAATCATCAGGAAAAAAAAGTAGTCAGTATAAACTCAATGTTACAATAACAGACTGCTTGTGAGTTTACTCAAAATTATGGCATACGACAGTGTGTGAAACTACAACCCCTTTTCACCCAGAAAAATGAATCAATCTACGGATATTTAGAAAAGGTTTATCTGTAATTTTACATGTGGTGTTTGATCGAAGGAAATAGTGGTTTGAAAAGGTCCGTTAAATGCAGTCTGAAGAAAGATTGGTGGGTAAATATTGAGTCTGGACGTTTTGTTCTCCATTTAGTCTAAATGACTGGTAATATGAGCAGGGGAAACGTCGAGATGCTCCTGCATTTATAGAAATATGCGGCCTTGTACCTATCATTATGAGTGACAAAACAATCTAAGCCGTTCCTGGGGCTTTCAGACATGATTTGGGCGAGTTCATCTGCCGGCTTTTCTCATGTACCTCACAATAACGGGAGATGCGGAAGCCTCAGTTTGGTACAGGAGTGCTCTGTGTTGTGCTTTTTACACCCCGTGCTTGTTGTTTTTCCAGACATGAGCCGGATCGTGTGTTAAGAAGCTTTAACGCCTAAAAATACTAACGTGTCCACCTCTGCATTTGTCATGTGTGATGTGGACACAGCCTGCAAATTGGATTGAGGTGAAGCATGCGGTTGCGCGTGTCTGGTGGTGGTGGTGGGGTGGCTACATGCACCCGGTTTGTATATTTCGGGCAACGAGAACACTCGGGTGAAGAAGAGGCACGTGCAGCCATTGAGAGCCGGCTCGTCAGGGCCGGTCACCCGAAACCTTTCATTTCTCCCCTTTTGATATTAGGGTGGGCTGCAGTTAGAGCGCTTTGATTAAAGCCTGATTAAACCCGAATCTTGGCCTGTGCGGCAGTGTTTGCTTGTTGCTTTTCCAGCCTCGCTACTTAATCAGCAGCTGTCATGGCTGCTGAGGGATCAAGGGGACTGCAATTCATCAACAGGAGCCGGCGCTCAGCAGCGGGTCAGCCCACATGATCTCCCGGGACGGATCTCTTAAAGTCCGTTCTGGAAATGCTCTTCATACGAGGGTTATTACTGATAATGGATTCCAGTGACATAAGTGAACAATGCACGCCAATAAAGTGTCATTCATCGCTGGCAAGTAAACATCTCGGCCCTCCGGCGGAGCTCTGCATGGTACTTTGAGTGCTCCGGCTAACCTGAGAGTAATTCCGTCTGCGCGCTGTTGTTTGATATTCATTGCCGTCCTTCCCATGCACTCGACAGCGCTGTCTGAAATTACCATTGACGTCCCCTTGGGTGGAAGGAGGGTCTCTCTGCTTAAAGGGTGTAAATTGAATCTCTTCCCTACGTTCTGAGACGCTCCTCAGCACTACAGAGTTTGACGTCTCCACTCCAACCCTTCCATCCTTGGTAACGCTCACCTGTGAGGTTCAGCTGGGGCTGACACCATCATTATGATCTGGAAAATTGTGTGACAGGATATGGCACGAGCGCATCTCTACCAGTTAACCCCTTAAAGCCACCAGACGCTCGTTTCTGCACCCATAAAATGTTATCTACAGTGCTGACATGATCTAAATGTTATTATTGGTTCTGTCATACAAACATTTGTTCTGCATGTTCCTTTGCATGAATGTATACAGGGGTTTTTCGACGCATTTTAATATATAACATTTAATTGGTAATTTTGATGGTCAGTGCCAGTTTAGTTATGAATGCAAGATAATTAATATATGTATTAATGAGATTGCTATATTTAGATCTTATATAAATGTATTATATGCTCACATTGTCATTGGGTAGCTTATCTATATGACACTTGGCTTCCAGGCACGGCCCATTTGTGAGAACTGAGTAAATTGGTCATTTTCATCCCTCAATATTAAGATGCATGCATTTTTAAGTAAAATTTGCCATGGAAATTACAATCTTACTGCCACTTTAATTGTCACTATCCTAATGGATTATATGACAGATTTACAGAGTAAACCAGGGCTTGTCTAATGCAGTTGGTCCTTTAAAAGGGGCTGTCAGCTGCGGTTGTACTCAAGTTAAAAAGAAATTCAGGAGAGCTGACTCCTGTGGGATTGCAATTCTGAGAGACACAGAGTGTATCTTTACGGCCACCCCTCTGGGGCTTGAGATACTTCCATCTCTCGAAGCAATTATCAGGCTCAGGCAGCCGTACAGCACTACTCTTACAAGTGGCCTCGGTAGATAAAGTTGGACATCCAGGTTGACAGGGAAGAGGAAACCCTCTGGCTGTCTGGGACAATAAAATGACCTCTGCTGTAAAGTGATTTTAGTGGATTTCCATCCTTCTATCCCCAAAAAGTCATACAAGCGTTCCTTCAACTGGGAAGGGTTTGACCTCCAGGTATACTTATTGATTTCCTGTCAGCAAATGTAAAAATACACTTTCATAGTGCTTCTCTCATACCTCCAACACTGTGTTATGCTCATAGACGAGCTGAGCTCTTTTGAGACAGTGACTCTGTAAAATTTATTTCAGGAGAGTCCAAGACGTCATCACATTGTATGAAGAAAGATAAGATGAAAAACAACTCACTAGCCTTGTGTAAGAATGTCAAATGAAGAGTTGAAACATACATTTGTATTACAATGCATTTGCTTAATGCATAATGCACACAAAGCCTAATATCAACCACGTTGAATGCTAGGTGGTTTGGCTGTAGGTGTATGAGTGAATGGTGGGCCAAACCACGCAGATCCCTGCCTTGCGCTCTGATGACCCATGATTCGCTCTGGCGCTTGCAACCCAAATACGGATTGAACGGTTACAGAAATTATAAAGTGAGTGATTCATTACAATTAGCCGACATTTACATCAGATGTCTAGCACATGGTCTTTATGAATAATATTTTAAGCCTACCGTTTGAAGCTTTTATAATTATTATTAATAATAACAATAAACTTTAACTAAGATAATAAAAATTGGCTTTTTAACACTGTGTGACTAATAAGTTACTAGTTGTTACTAGTCTTTTAGTATATAAACATTACATGTGAAGGACAAGTCATTAGTGGAAAGTATTTTAATGTAATGTAATTAGTGAACAGATTTGAACACACTTGATGGAGATGCCACAACCATGGCTATTCAGAGTCATGGGCCTGAAGAGGTCTGTACAGAGAAGTGTAACATCTATAGACAATTCATTAAAAATGATGGACCCTTGACTGCTTTACACACACCCCAGATCAAATGCAGCACCATCTGCAGTGGCAGTAGACAGTTCAGAATCTAGGTTTGTACTGATTGGAGACACCATCTCATCTCAAAATGAGAATTAATTAACAAAGAGCAAAATAAATGTCAGAATACAAAATGACATTATCCATAAAAATTTCCATACAAATGAAGTGGAACAAAAAATGCTTTAAATAAAATGTCTAGGATTGGAAAGGTCGACCATCACTACCTACCACCTCTTCATAAATGCAAGGGTGCCATTCAGACTTACCTGATTTAATTAAGTCACTGTAGGTGTGGAAAGCAAAGAATCACCCAGATATGAAACACTATCATATTTAGCTAGAATCAGTGTAGTTGAAGCCAAGAAGCAGTCTGTGCTCAGCAGCTCTCGTGTTCATTGAATTTACTGTCAACTGCAATGCCTGGCCAAATATGCCCGATATGAAACAACACAGGAATGCACATCCGGGAATGACATACAGAGTATATTCACTACTGGCTAAAAGTTTTAGTGATTATGGATAGGGCTTGACATATAAATCAAAATAAAGTTAGATATAAGGGAAGACTTCTGTAAAAAGCATGGACATCACAAGAACGGTGTTTGAATAGGGGATATAATTATGAATTGTTAAAGAAGGATCCAAGGTTGGGGCAGTGGTTGCCTAGAGGGTAAGGAAGCGGACCCGTAATCTGAAGATTGCTAGGTCGAATTCTGAACTGTCAAGGTTCCACTGAGGTGCCGCTGAGCAAAGCACCGTCCCCACACACTGCTCCCCGGGTGCCTGTCATGGCTGTCCACTGCTCACTAAAAGTGATGGGTTAAATGAAGAGGACACATGTCATTGTGTGCACCGTGTGCTGTGCTTGATGTGCATCATAATGACAATCACTTCACTTTCACTTTCAAGGCTGTTTGCGTATGTGGACATTGCTTAGATCCCTTTGACAGAGCGATAGAATGGGAATAGTTCTTTTTAAAGCCTCATGGGTAATTATGGCTATTATAATGGAATGTTTTTTCTTTTAAATGGTATCTCCATGGAGGTGGAAAAGGGATTTGTCAGCCCAATCACCTGAAAAAGAAGGTGGGGATTAAGCAAAAGGGGGGGATTAGGTGACAAAAAGAAGGGATTAAAGAAAAAACATACCATACAATGCCACGTAACCAAACTAACACATAACACAACAATCAGACTGTGTATAAAGCATGAAATATATGCAGGATAGCCAACATAAACAACATAAAGCTGTTCTTTAACCTGTTGAAGGTAAAAACCAAAGTGGGTAAAGAAATGGTCCAAGGATGAGAAGAACTCAGAACTCTCTTCATTGGCTATGTGTGTCAAATGCGGCACTTAGATCTAAGATGATCAGAAGACTCAGAGAAGCCCCAGACACAGCAGCAATAAGTCATTTATTATTTTGATCTGTGCTATTTCTGTACAGTCTAATTAAATAAATACATTTTAAAAAGAAGACAGAGGTGGACGGTTATAGCGCATGCAGTATGGCTGTGCAGAGGTCTATATTGACTGATGCAGAAAAATTATTTAAAAAAAAAAAATATATATATATATATATTTCTAAATACAATCAAATCACTGACATAAATATATGTATATAATTTTTTACAGAATCCGTGTGTCAGGATTGCCTGCAGCTGGGCTCCACACCGGAACCCAATCCTGACGCCCCATAAATGCCGGAAGTTTCCGCCCGTTCGGGGTCGCTGGCATTTTCGTGAACTCGCTGCACGAACTTGACCTAGTTTTGTTTTCATGTGTTTTGAGTTCTGGCAATCGCCACACGCCTACGGGTTAGTTTATGTTCGTAATTTAAGTTAAATTGTTTTCGGCCATCGCGCCATTGTTTATTTGTATTTCTTTATTGTTTGTTATAATAAAACCCCCTTCCCAGTATGTCAGACCTCTGCGCTTCCTTCCCCCGTAAGTCCGTAGTCGTGACAGAATGCCAGCGACCCCCCCAAAAGCGCAGAGGTGGAAAGCAGAGGAGAAGAAACGCCGCGAAGGACTCAGCCCGGCGCGGCGAACGCGGACGCCAGGGGAGAGACGCGCCGCCCGTTCTGGTGGAGCGTTTTCTCCCCGAGAAGCCGTGGTACGCGGCGCCGCGTGATGACGTCACCCCCGGGAAACTCCGCGAAACCCGGAAGCGACAACGTCGGCGGGTGAGTGGGCGGAGCGAGGACGTTGGCGTCGGCAGCAGCGAGGAAGTGACGTGGGCAGCGAGCGCAGAAGATGTGACCCCCACGATCTTCGGCATGTCGAGCCAAGAACTCTGCGCTCTGCTGGCAAGGCTCCCCGTGGACTGGGACGACACGGACGACGACGAGAGCACAGGAGACGAGAGTTGGGCTCCGCCCATCGCGCCAGTCTGCAATCGTCGCAAGGTCCGTGGGGACCCACGTCACTTCCAGGGGGGTGAGAAGCGGCAACAACAACGGCGGCGTTCCTCCAGCGAGGAGGTGGGCAGCCTCCAGCCCGAATGGCCAGAGTACTGCCCATGGGAGCTTATCGCGCCATGGGTCCAGGATGTCCGCAGGGTGGACGACCCTTGGAGTCACCGGTGGGAGGACACGGATGACGAAAGCGATGATGACGTGGATTTTCGGTGGGCGGTCGTTGCCGGGATGGCTCCGCCCAGCGTGCGCGTCCGAGATCATCGCGGCGTCCGTGATGACCCATGTGACTTCCGGGGGTACGAGGTGGACACGGACGACGACCAGGATGACGCCGTTTGGGCAGTCGGTGCCGGGATGGCTCCGCCCATCGCGCCCATCCAGGATCGTCACGAGGTCCGTGGAAACCCACGTCCCTCCCAGCAGTGTGAGGAAAGCTGGTGGAAGAGGGCGACGGGAGGTCGCCAGCCAGCAACTGCGCTGCCGGGACTGCCTCGCAGGGAATCCTCCATTCCTGCTCCAGTCGCCGACCCGCCTTCCCTCTGCCCGGACGTTCCCCAGCGAAATGGCAGCGCAGCACCAGCGCCCACACCTGCTGGAGAAGACGTCCACCCCCCTCCACACCACACACCTACCACCATCTCCAGCGACGTGCCCAGCCCCGTGTGGGACAGCCCAATTGTCCCGGGACCCTTCAGTGGGGCAGCAGACACTGATAAGACCACCACCATCCTATCGTGTCTGCTTGGGTCAGCATGGGGCTGGAGCGCAGCCCTCTGGCAGCAGGGAGAGACAGACAGCAGTTTTCGGGACTTCCAGCAGAGACTGAGGGCGGAGTTTGATCGGCCAGAGCCTGAGCCAGGGATCGAACTCTGCCCCTCCACCACATCCAGCGCCAGTCAGGATCCGGGGCAAGAAGACCAAGCACTGGCGGGCGACGAGAAGGTCGCGCCTCCCGAGATCCTGGCTGTGCCCCCTGAGGAGGTCCCGGAGTGCTCAGAGAGGGAACTAGACGACCCTCTCTTCTGTCTGTCTCTGTCTGTGTGTGTCTGTGTGGCATATGTGTCCGTATGTCGCCCCCACTTCCCCTCTTTGTGTCCACCAGATGGCGACCCAGCAGCGGAGCCGAACCCCAGGGAGGAGGTTCCTGACCCGAATGTGCTGGTCCAAGGTGAGGTGGACAAGCCCCAAGGTACCCCTAAGTCCAGCCGGGGGGGGTGCTCCCCCAAAGAATTTTTTGGGGGGGTGCAGTTCGGGTTGGGGACTCCTCCTGAGGGGAGGGGAGGTGGGGAAGCGATGGAGCTGGGTCCTCCGGTAGCCAGTGAGGAGGGCGGGCCAGGCATGGGCCTGCGTCTGCCTCCAGAGGGGTGGAGCGCCATAGAGCCCCCGGGTAGGCATGAGGACCCAGCTGGGACAGGCAGGAAGAGGGCCTGCTTGTCCCAACGGACGCAGAAGGGGCTAGCCGGATGGTCTGGCAATGCCCCCCCCTTGGCACCAGGGCTGGGCAGCGAGAGGGGCTGCATAGTCCCAGAAGGCACCAGCCTGGGGTGCCTGGAACAGTCGCCGGAGGCTCTGGGACAATCTCCCTGCGCAGTGCAGGGGGTGACACAAGAAGTGTCAGAGGGGACATGTGGAGACAGGGCCCACACGTACCCAGATGGATCGGCCCTGATTATTGTGTGCAGGTACGGGAGTCCGGGGCCGCCATGCGGGACCACGCCGGGGAGCCAGGCCGAGGGTCCGGGGCCGCCATGCGGGACCACGCCGGGGAGCCAGGCCGAGGGTCCGGGGCCGCCAAGCGGGACCACGCCGGGGAGCCAGGCCGAGGGTCCGGGGCCGCCAAGCGGGACCACGCCGGGGAGCCAGGCCGAGGGTCTGGGGCCGCCAAGCGGGACCACGCCGGGGAGCCAGGCCGAGGGACCGGGGCCGCCACGCCTGACCACGCCGGGGAGCCAGGCCGAGGGTCCGGGGCCGCCATGCGGGACCACGCAGGGGAGCCAGGCCGAGGGTCCGGGGCCGCCAAGCGGGACCACGCCGGGGAGCCAGGCCGAGGGTCCGGGGCCGCCAAGCGGGACCACGCCGGGGAGCCAGGCCGAGGGTCCGGGGCCGCCAAGCGGGACCACGCCGGGGAGCCAGGCCGAGGGACCGGGGCCGCCACGCCTGACCACGCCGGGGAGCCAGCCCGAGGGACCGGGGCCGCCACGCCTGACCACGCCGGGGAGCCAGCCCGAGGGACCGGGGCCGCCACGCCTGACCACGCCGGGGAGCCAGCCCGAGGGACCGGGGCCGCCACGCCTGACCACGCCGGGGAGCCAGCCCGAGGGACCGGGTCCTCCAAGGGGAGGATACAGCAGGGCAGGAGCCCTGTGGTTGCCGCCGTCCGCCCCGCCGCCTCCACTGATGGTACTGTTGGGGCTCCGAGGACGTAGCCCTTGGAGGGGGGGGCTCTGTCAGGATTGCCTGCAGCTGGGCTCCACACCGGAACCCAATCCTGACGCCCCATAAATGCCGGAAGTTTCCGCCCGTTCGGGGTCGCTGGCATTTTCGTGAACTCGCTGCACGAACTTGACCTAGTTTTGTTTTCATGTGTTTTGAGTTCTGGCAATCGCCACACGCCTACGGGTTAGTTTATGTTCGTAATTTAAGTTAAATTGTTTTCGGCCATCGCGCCATTGTTTATTTGTATTTCTTTATTGTTTGTTGTAATAAAAACCCCTTCCCAGAATGTCAGACCTCTGCGCTTCCTTCCCCCGTAAGTCCGTAGTCGTGACACCGTGTTTCTAAATAGGAAACCTTTTGTGAATTTTTTTTTGTTGAGAACTAATTTTGGAATTTGTTTATCTGTTTACACGTTTATGTGAATTCTAATTCTTTGGCAGTGATCAGGCAGAAATGACTGGTTGTTGGGTCCAGGTCCCACTTTCTAAGAAGTCAACTGTAGAAAATCCTTTTAGGAAGTAATTCCCACAACCTTCATTTCCCAAGGTCATTTCTTGCATGTCATTGAACAAGTATTTTAAAATGGTTTCTTTCTGTGTTTTTATTTATCCTGATCTTATTATACTAATGACCTCACCTTACTGATATCTGTGGGAATTTGAAGTACACCTTTTCACAGAACCTTCAATAACTGCAATGTATTTTTTTTTCTATCAGAACTGATTAAATGAAATGTGAAATCTTGGCAGGAAGGTTTTGATGACTGGATTAAATTTTAAATCAGAAAAAAGTCCATTACATATGTAGAACCAGGTTTGTACTATTCTTAAAATCTGAGAAATATTTGGAGTTCAAAATTTGTGGTGCTTATCATCAGCTTGTTCTTGGACTGGACTGCATTAACAGCTAATAAAGCACGGTTTCTGTGAACTGTCTAGTCTAGACCAGTTGAGTCCAAGGAGATTTAATATTTGATTCATGGATTCACTCTTTCAAACAATGCCTTTAACAGATTTCACTCTCCAAAGGCTCCAGTATAAAATCTTCATGAAAATTGTGCCCACAGTGTTCTATTAACATTCAGGTTGTGTATTGGGCAGTGAAGTGTGCTAAATACCGAGGGCTCTACTGATCTCAGCACAGAGTGGACTCAGAACTCCGACTACCAGCTATAGAGGATTTTATAAACGTCTTCAGTTGTTTCAGTGAAGCAGAATAAGCATCCCAAATGATAGTGAATGCATATCCATTATTTGGAGAAATTTAGAGTTAGAGAGTTTTCATCTAACAAGGTTTTACACATGTGAATAAGAATTAATTTAACAATGCCCCAATACTTTTAAGTCTGACTACAATTAATTCCTTTCTATAATACATTTCTTAGAAATGTTTACCCTGCTGAGAAGGATGATTTGAGCAGTGTGTGGACAGCATGTATCTGACCCTTCTCTATAATTCAAGGTCATTGGTCTTTGACAGGCAGAAATGCACATGAAATACTAATGAACCAAACTCCATCTTGAACTGCCAATTCCTGCCAATTACCTCCACTTCTGCATGGATTACTATGAAAATGTGACCTAATCTTCGTGTAAATTGCAACAACTGAAAAACTCTAAGTCTGGTGAAATGAATAAACTGTATCTACTTATTGTAGTAATCTGAGTGAGTGAGAGAGAAAGGAAGTGCATGTGTGAAAGCTCTGTAATGTGTGAAAGATCTGTCATTTTAATCTGAAGTACACTTTAACTGTAAGAGACAGAATGTAAAGAACATCCAATAAATCACATTGTAGAATTCTGTCCCTCACAGACCTGTTACTTCTCCTTTATGATGCTGTTCTATCTGTCACTCATTACCTGTATTGATGGCACATGTTTGAATGCGTTGAACATGTTGAATCTGTCCACACCTTCAAACAGTCAGACTCCAACCTCAACTATGGCCAAGAACAGAGAGCAGTCTCAGAACACAATGGACAAGATTGCACACCTGCACAAGACTGGGACGAGCCAATATACAGTAGGCAATCAGCTTGGTGAGAAAAGATCAACTGAACATTGAAACAAGAAAAAGTACAAGATCACTGACAATCTCCCTCAACCTGGGAAAGATAGGACTACAGTAACAAAGGCTACTATTGGTAACACACTACGTCATCATGGATTAAAATTCTGCACAACTTTGTTTCTTATTCTCTTCAACCTCTCTGCAGCATTTGACAGAGTTAACCACAAGACTCTCTTGTCAATCCTGAAGATGCTTGGAATTCAGGGCTCAGCATGGCAGTGGTTTGCTTCCTACCTTGATGAGCGATCTTACCAAGTGACTTGGAAAGGATCCACCTCTGCCTCATGTAGACTCTCCACTGGTGTCCCTCAAGGCTAGGTGCTAGGTCCTCTCCTTTTATCCCTCTCCACGAGATCACTTGGTGCTGCTATGCCGATGACACACAACTCATCTTCTCTTTTCCTCCCTCTGATCTACATGCTGCTTCCAAAATCTCTGCATGTCTAACCAACATCTCATCTTGGATGGCAGCCCATCACCTCAAACTCAATCCCACCAAAACTGAACTAATATTCATTCCAGCAGATTCTTCACCACATCAGGATCTTGCTATTTACCTGGACAACTCACAGCTCTCTCCTTCTACAACAGCCCGCAACCTTGGAGTAACAATAGACAACCAACTCTCCTTCTCAACTCACATCAGCAACCTTTCCCGCTTCATGATTCCTTCTCTACAATATCAGACGAATCTGCCCTTATCTGTCATCACAGGCCACCCAGATACTGGTTCAGCCTTAGTAATCTCACGACTGGATTACTGCAACTCCCTTCTAGCTGGTCTACCACCATCCGACCTCTACAACTCATACAAAATGCAGCAGCATGACTGATCTTCAACCTTCCCAAGTTCTCCCACACCACCCCTCTGCTACGTTCCCTCCACTGGCTCCAAGTAGCTGCACGCATCAGGTTCAAAATACTGATACTGGCCTACAAAGCCAAACATGGAGTTGCACCATCCTACCTCACAGCCCTTATTACACCTCGCACTGCACCTCGTATACTCCGAGCCTCCAGTACTGCTCGCCTGGTCCCTCCATCACTAAAGGTAAAAGGAAGACATTCATCTAGACTCTTCTCCGTCTTGGCCCCTTGGTGGTGGAATGAACTTCCCCTTGAGGTCAGAACAGCTCTGTCATTGAGTATTTTCAAACGGCAGCTCAAGACCTTCCTCTTTAGAGAATATTTAGATTAACTTGTAACGTTCTTATTGTCTAACTTATGTACAGAATCTGAGTAAATAAAAAGATTGTATTCATAGTTGAGGGTCCTAATGAACTAGAACTGATCACTTAACCGTTAATCTCCCTCAATCTGGAGCTCCAGATGAGATCTCACCTTGTGGAGGTTCAATGATAGGGAGATCGGTGTGGAACCAGCCCAGAACTATTGGGAGGAACTTTTTAATGGACCATAGTCACCAAGAAAACAGTTTGTGACACACCATGCTGTGAAGGACTGAAATCCTGCTGTGCCCACAAGGTCCCCCTTCTCAAGAAAGCACATGTACAGGTTTTCCACTGACAGGAAGTTGCCGTGATGAGGCATGGAGGCAAGAACTAATTTGCATGACTTTCATGGAACAGGAGCTTACTTATAACAATAACAGAAACATAAAATGTCCCAACGTGTACTAGACACAATATGCTTGGATTTTATACATTTCTACATCATTTACATACAATTAGGAAATCGATATCATAATGACATTAACAACCGGAAACCAAACTCTTCTGGAGCGGCACTTTGACTGACTGTTGAGTCAGACCCGTGACAACCACTGATCATGTAAATGATTTAGAGGAGGACTCAGTGAAATTGTTGTAGTCAGATTAGAACAAATTTACGCTATGTACTGTCAAATCTTGAGTGAGAACCTCCTTCCCTCAGCCAGGGTATTGGAAATGGTTTGGAGAGGATCTGCAAAGAGGAGTGGGACAAAAAACCTTATGATATGTGCAAGCTCTATGGCCAACTACAAGAAACATCTGACCTCTGTGATTTCCAACAATGTACATTTTGCAAAGCAAAAGAAAGAACTGTCAAAAACCTGCCAACACAAGTCAAGTTAGTTGTACACTGCTTGGATGTTTCATGTTCTGTAGACAGAAGTCTGAAATTGAGTTTTTTGGTTACAATATGCTGTGTTTGTAAAAAGGACCCTGCAACAATATTTCAGCTCACAGAGGAGGGAGAATGATGATTTGGAAAAGATATGATATCTCAGGTCCAAAATATCAAAATGATAAAAAATTTCAGCTTGAAGTAGAGTCCTTGACGTCAAGATAATAATGTCAAGGTGTTGTGTGATACAACAAGACAGTGACCTGAATCAGGACTTTGCAGTGTTTTTGGTTGCCTTGAGTTTAACCCAGTTGTTATGTTGGCGCGTGACATGAAAGTAATTTATTGGTGAATATACATAGATGGACAGAGATTTACAAGCAGTTACACAAAATCCTTGACCTTAGTCAAGACCTTAGGAAGTAGACTTGTTGTCAGAGATGATATGATATACGACCTCAGACGTATAAAAACATGTATAATTATAGATGTATGATAAAGGTCACATCTCCTGTGTTGTCACAGAAGTGATTTCACCAACAGGTTTCCTACTGTTTTTCCCCCATCATGAATAAATCACATCAATTACTGCAAACTTACTGCTATATAATTTGACTAACCATGCCACTGGGGACATACAGTAGAGGAAATAATTATTTGACCCCTCGCTGATTTTGTAAGTTTGTCCAATGACAAAGAAATGAAAAGTCTCAGAACAGTATAATTTTAATGGTAGGTTTATTTTAACAGTGACAGAGAGCACATCAAAAGTACCACAAATGCTGTATACATCGACTATGTTTCACTACATGTAAAAAAGTTTGTAATCTCACACTAGCATGATTTTTGTTTTCTTTTTAATAAATGGTAATTTTTACATTTCTATCTGCTACTTGAAATAGGAAATGTAATTTTTAATAGGTTGGCCCATCACTGAAATGTTAGCTGATATTATAATTTGATGTATATTGTCTGGTTTAGAACTAGAAAATTCTGAATACCCGAAGAGTGCTATACATCCATGACTGCCCTGAAGATCTGAAATAGCTTTGTGGGATGGAATGACCTTGAAAGTCTTTCTGCAACTGGTCCAGAGACTTTTGATCTTCAATTTATGGAAGTAACAGTTTGTCATGACCAAGGCGAGGAGACGAAGATGGACACTGAAGGTATAAACGAAAAATTAGGTTATTTACATAAAACAAACAAATAAATCAGTGCGCTTTGCACTGGACAATTCTCCCTCTCTGACTCCCCTCGGTAATGGCTCTGTGAAGCCAGTAAGTCCCAGCCATAATCCCCGTCATATCCAAGTCCTATACCTTGGCTTTGTCCACAGTCCCAGTTCACTGGGTGACATCACTGCCCGAGGGGAATCCCGAGGGCTGAGCAAGAGTCTGTAATGTGCTGTGTGCTGTGCTGCTGTGTATCACATGTGACAATCACTTCACTGGCGACAGCAGGGAGATACACACATACACTTCACATACCAAACTTGTTCGGGAAAGGGGAACGCCTTGGTCGAGGACGACTCTGTAGAACCATGGATCAGGTGGGCTTAAATAAGGAGCTAATGAAACCAAACCAGCCACGCCTGACACTTATTAGACCGCGAGGAGTTCTAATCCTGCAGTAGGACCCTTGGGGGGCGACTAGTGCAGGATCCCACAACCTGGAAGCCTACCACCGAGTGCACACTATGGGATGGGGACTTACTGGGAAATTGGTTGCACACTCGACACAACACGCACACACACATACACTAATTCTCAGGGGAAGTGGAGCCTGGGACGAACATGAAAAAGTTCACTTCTTTGCCAACACGTTTCTTCCAATAAGAATTTGACGTGTTTAAAAAAACAACATTTATTTTTATAAAGACTAATGTCTTTTTAAAAGTGCTCCTTTTTGTGCACTGTTCATTAGTCAGGTTTGTTCGTCTTGTATGAAAATCATATCATATTTTCTCAGCAATCATTGCAGATCCCGTTCAGTTTTTACTTCTTTATTCCTGCAAATAAATAGGCATCCATAATTACACAGAATGGGCAGAGACTTTTCTTTGCTACAGTGTTGCTGCAATGATCGATGACTCATGATGAGCAATGCATCAGAAAATGTTGATGTGCTCACATCAGTCGTCAGCTCAGCTCTGTAAGTCAGAGACTTGCCAATTTTAATCAGACCTTCAGATGATGCGACATCTTGTTGAAAGGAAAATAAATAGGATCACAATGGTGAGAATTTTTAAGATTTAAAATACTTTTCAGCAAAGTACAGCACACCTTCTACCCTGCAAAGCAAGGAAAGTGTAAAAGTTTGTGAACAGCACTGACAACCACTTTTTTTTTCAACCACTTTTTTTAATCTTAGATTGCTAATAGCATATTTTAATGTACAGCTTTTACCATACCATGCCAACTTTAACATTCAGTCCTAGGACCCAAAGTGCTGTACAGAGAATTGAAGAAGATAAGACAAATAAGATAAAAACCACAATCACATAAAAAAAAAATTAAGTCAACATCTTACAGTGAGTCGAAAGCCAAAGTAGAAAGTAGTGTCTAAAGTGGGAGTCTAAAAATTGAAAAGGAGAAAGCCTATCTAATAAACAAGGGCAAGTCATTCCACAGTCTTGGAGCTGCAGCATTAAAAGTGCAGTTTCTGTTTATGCTTAGTTTTTGACACACTGATCAGTTGATCATAGAGACCATTCAGAGCCTTAAAGACAAAGAAACTAATTTTAAAATGAATCCTAAAATAATGAACAGGTAACCAATGAGGCATGGATAAAACCGGTAAAATGTTTTTGTGAGCCAAAACACAGCGGCATTTTGCACCCTTTGAAGCTGGGTGATATAGGATTCACCACATGAAGATTGCTGGTACAGATTCCACCTTCCCCAATGCTGTGCCTTGGCTGGAGGTTAATTTGGAAGAAGGGCAGCTGGATAGAAGACAATTGCATAAAAACCATGTGATTATAGTTCCACCTATAGGTGAAGTTGCAGTAATGCACATCCGCTGTTTGGTGGACATACTGCATATACCTGACAAATCATAGCAGGCCATTGTCTCTTTAGCCTTATGAGATTTGCAACATATTAAAACAATTAATTGCAAACATATTGTAAGCATGTTGGATGTTTGTGTATTTTATTTTCATTTTTGTACAGCAATATAAGAAGCAAACCTGTTCTTCTATGTATAACAGGTAAAATTATAATATACTCTTCGTATGATTTCTGGATAAAATGGGCGTGGTCTGAGAGGCCTCAGGTGACTGCGGTTGGTGACTCATTACCTTGCGGTGAAGACAGTGAATGATAAGAAGTGAAGTAAGACAGTGTTATGCAAGGACAACACCACAAGAGCAGACTCAATCATTCATCATCAATCTACAAGGTGCCATAATCTACTACGTTAGATTCTGTGTTTATTGCATAGAATTTTTGGTATCATGCGCAGATTACCTCAGCTTTTATATGTTCATCTGAAGAAATCACACACGACACTGGTAGTTCAGCATGTGTCACTACTCACGTGTTTAAAGCATCTAAAATGATTCTGTATGCAGTTATTTTCATTATTGTGGTAGACATTGTCAGATGTTCATATTAATTATGTATTATGATGGTTTTGAAAAGAGAAGGATTGCAAGCCAACCAGCATGCAGGGAAGTGTGTTCCAAGTCAGATAGTCCTGTAAATATCTCATAATAAATATCTCATGGGGATGACTCTTTAAAAGAATGGGCACATGGACAAAATAAACAAATTGGATATTTAATGCCATCAGACAATCTGACAACATTTGGAGGGAAAATGGAAACACAGAATACTGTCTCAGTTGATCCAGACTCATCCACTGTCCAAAAAGAATCAGATTCCCAGTCGAAATATATATCGATAATTTATTGATCCAAAAGGGAAATCCCAAAGGTGACCAAAGTGCAGAGGGAAATGGAGTATTTGGTTATTTACTAAAATTTTATAATATTATTTATATTATAATACTGCTTAATGATTGTATAAATATTGTAGCATTCATATGCTAGTATAAAGAAAAAGTACATTGAAACATGTTAAGAATTAATAAGAAAACATCTATTAGTACACTGGGTGTGTCTTATCCCATGTTTCTACTATTTTATGATCATCAGGTTTATGATCATATCCTGTCAGATGTCTGTATTGTATGTAATGTATTAGGTGTTGTGCCAACATCATAACCTCTATCTCCCGCCACAGCACATTTTTGAAAAATGCTAAGAAGGGCACAGCTGAGTTACTGTAAAGAACATTTTATTTTAGTTAAAATGTTATTATGTACAAAACAAGTTTGCCACCGTGGATCATCCGGTCTGGTTGTCCACATAGTTGACTTGGCAAAGGTTTTATGCCGGATGTCCTTCCTAATGCAACCCTCCCCATTTACATGGGCTGGGGGCCAGCAATAAAGTGATACACTGTCATATGCATCACCAGTGGCTGGGTTTGTGTTCTTAAAATACTAATTGTAAAATAAACATAAGTAATTTTCACAATCTGAACATGTCGGTTTGATATGAGACGTTAAAGTAGAAGCTTATCAGTCAGTTCACAGCTCACAACAACATATTTAAATGTGCAGTGACCCTTTAAGCTTCAGATTAGATTGAATGTGATGGAGGTTTCGGTTTATTCCTGTGTGTCTGTGCGTGCGTGTGAGTGATTATTACGCTGTAGGTTTTTTTTTTTGGTAATTAGTGCTTATCTGTGTGAGCCTGAGCTCTGCTGAAAGTTAAGTAGCTCCCTCAGCTCTCCCTGCCACCCCCTGGGCCCAAGTCACTGCAGACTGTAAAGATCAAGCCTGACTGCCTCTCTTTTTGACGAGTGAGTGCTTAACAAGCTGTAGCATTAACGCTAGCATGCTAAATTGTATGGAACTTTTTTTAGTTTTTTTTTGTTCGGTGCAAGTTTGCACTAATAGTACTGGCACTATTGATTTCTTGTCTCTCCTCTCAGCCTGACAAAATACTAATGGAAACGGTCAATACGAAGCATGAACTGGAAGTTCTCACCCTGTCCTCTCCCGTCAAACACCCCCCCCTAAAAATAGCCACGCAACGTCCCTCCGAGGCTGCTGCGGCGGCACCGCTCTGCCTAATGGATGTAAGGCCCTGTGTCCTTCTTTGTTTCCCTGCCGCGCGTCAGACAGGCCGAGCTGCAGCCAGATCTGATAAGGCGCCACGGCGAAAACCGACACCCCTCCCTGCCGCCGCTCAGTCACATCTCGTTCAGGTATCCAAATAGATGCATTCAAAATTGAATGAAGGCCCAGCGGATGGCTGCGATATGAAAACGGGAATCGTGTTTATCTGGTGGCTGGATTGGTATATACAGCCCTCTGAATGCGGTGAACTTTACACCTTGCCTGCTATGTCATCTCCACCAGCGTGAGTTATTCCCAGGAGCAATAAAACCTTATGAAGAAAATGGCTCACCATTATCCCATTTCTGCCAGCAGTCATTCTTTCTCTGCATTGGCTCTGGCTGTTTGGAGCTTTATTGAATGTGACAACTAAAAATACGGATAATACGGTTCTTCTCTGTTTATTCCCCCCCCCTCCCTCCTGTATACCGGTGGTGAATCCAGAGCGATGGAACTGTAGCAGGCGGGCAAGGGCCAAGAGGGAAGAGTTCATGCGGCCAACCCCAAATCACTAATCCACAAGTTGTAGTCGGAGATCTGGCTGCAGTCGAATCAGGAGCAAACAGAGCAATATGGGCGATCTGAACACAAACCAACAAAGCACAGCAGGAGAATGAGATACCAGATGGGCAAAGAGACAAGGAAAGCAGTCAGACTGACAAAAAACATGTTATGCTTCACAAATGGCGCAGAGAAACAAGGGTGAATAGTGGTTGACTGAACATCTGACAGAAAAAGCGTGTCAAAGCTCTAGAAGTCTATAAATGGAATGAAACCCCAATTGGGAGTGGCGTGAAATTATGAATGATTTTTACTAAACAGGAACGTACAGTTTTTCACATGAAGCTAATCCTTTTGCAAGCTATCGCCCACCTCATTGGCCATAACATTAAACATTGAAATGTGGTAGACCATGCAGGATCCAAATCCTGGCCTTGTTCTTCCAGCTGTTGATTCAGTCTGACTACACAGACCTCACACTACACTCACACGTGGAAGAAGGCAGAAACTCAGCAGTACCTCTGGAGTAGGTGCTCCTTTTAGACTCTTTGAATGTTTTCGGTGGATCCTGTGAGTTGTCTTTACAACAACAAAAACCAAGTGGGAAAATCTGGGGAATTACGAGGTCAAGTCAACTACTTTTATCGCCCTGCGGCAAGGCAGAGAAACCTACTGAAAGAGACCACTGCCATCGAGGAACGTGGTTGCTGTGAAATAGAATACATAGCGTGCACACCTCTGTAATATGGCAAGATAATTGTAAGTTGTGTTGTGCCATTGTTATATTAAATGATACGTTCCATGTAGAATTTAAAGGCTAAATGTGAAATATATGGCATGTATTTGCAATGTGTACGAGCGCAACGTGGAGGCGTGCAGTACCTCGCATCTGCCACGTGGTGTCGCACCAGAGCTAAAACGAGCGGCGGTCTCCGCCGCCGCGCCGCCGCTCCTTCCACAAAACGCGCGGTGTGTACGTGCGTGTGTGCGTGTGTTAGCGTGGTGTGTGTTGGGTGGAAAGTGAGCCCGGGATTCCAGCTGAGTGCTTGCTCTCTCTCAGCGTGTGTGTGTGTGTGTGTGTGTGTGTGCTGTCATTATTATTATCATCCAGTCTGCTCCCAGCCTCAGAATGGCCAGATTCACTCAGACTGAAACAAGACGGCAGCAGCAGCAGCAGCAGCTCCACCACCACCATCCACAGCAGCAGCCCCATCCCGCTCACACCAGCCTGGTTTTCACCGGACCGGGGGCGCCGCCACTCCTCCTCCCGCACCAGCACCAGTACTCCCAGGTCCCACTCCCCAAGCCCATGAACGGGTCCGAATCCATCTCCATTCACCCGGAGAGCGGCACCATGAAAGACCAAGACGCCATAAAGCTGTTTATCGGGCAAATACCGCGGAACCTGGAGGAGAAGGACCTGAAGCCCCTGTTCGAGCAGTTCGGGAAGATCCACGAGCTGACAGTTCTGAAGGACCGATACACCGGCATGCACAAAGGTAACGAGCCGGCGTGGATGTGCGGTGATGCGACGTTTCACGCACGCAGCCTGCGGCGACGTGCCTTTTATTGTCTGTCGGTCCGGTGTCCAGATGCAACAGTGGAAGTCACGGGCGCTCCAAGCAATGCATCTTCTCCTTTAAATTTCTTGTTTCTTGGAGTTATTGTTTATTTCTTTTTGTTGTAGTTGTTGTTGTTGTTTTTGTTAAGCGTAGTGTGACATGTTTTTGGGGAGCGTTCCTCCACAGTGACGTAGGACCCCCCCCCCCTTCCAAAATCCTCAGATCCACCCTTTTTTTGTCGGCTTATTTCTGTTCGTACACTTATTGGGTTTTATTTTGTCCCTCGCCGCCTCAGAACCGAGGTCGGTTTGGATGGCGGATGCATTTTTAAAGAGCCTTTCCCACTGAAAGTCTCCAACGAAAAGCACGAGAGAGAGCATGACTTATTTATTCCTTTAACATCTTCCCATGTGCATGTCTCGCACCCTGGGCCTGCAGCTCGTTCATCTATTTATTTTTACGGACACAAAAGCCAATAGAGAACCAAACTAATTCCACCTGTGAGTGGCTCCTCAGCAGATGATTGCAGTTTATATGCAAATATGCTAGCATAATAAAATGATATATATCTCATCAACATGCCAATCAATCAAAAATTGTTATCTTAATATTTCCATTGGTTTTGACGTTACGGAGCCCACCAAGGCAAAGTAAAAAAAAAAAAAAAAAAAAAAAACACAGCACAGACAAGGGACATTTAAAATGATCTTACAACATCTGAGCAGAATCCTAAAATTAATATTTGCCGCGCTACTCCACTAATTTTTGAACTGAATCGGCAAAATTGTAACTGCTCCCATGATTATGAATCATTCACATTCAGCGCAAGAACGTTTATTCATGGTGGGTGACCATTAATATACATGCATGAATCTGTTCATGGAGGAGAAAAAAATGACTAAATTATAGATTTT
This sequence comes from Denticeps clupeoides, assembly GCF_900700375.1. Classification (NCBI taxonomy): domain Eukaryota; kingdom Metazoa; phylum Chordata; class Actinopteri; order Clupeiformes; family Denticipitidae; genus Denticeps; species Denticeps clupeoides. The sequence continues at coordinate 13,147,415 of NC_041719.1, read as the reverse complement.
TCTACAATTATATCACCAAATTCATACACTGGATTATTTATATTGCTCCTGTTCAACCACGAAGAAAAAGAATGGACAAATAATACCACATTTGGCACTTATAGCATGCGGTATAAATGTTGGCGTCATGTTTTAAAATGTTGCTGGTCATGTTATTTACAGCAGGTAACACCTGTAGCTGTGTGAATCGTTCAGAGGAGATTATTTTTGGACTGAAACATGAGATACAAGGACTGATACTCATATTATTATAATTAGTATCATAATTTATGCTGTATGGTACATGGGGTTACCGTAACACATTTTACGAACACATATAAGCACACACACACACACACACACACACACACACACACACACACACACACACACACACACACACACAGCAAACACTCACATATTAATGTCTGGCAGCGTTCTTGCATTGCTTCACCAATATTAAGCTGGTGTCAGGGGGATCATTGTGTTAATGCATTTATAAATTGACTTGAGATATTGCTGTAGACCCCAACCAAGGAGAGGCCCATTAAATCATAGCAATAATCTAATGAAATATTTATCCAAGTTTTATTTTTATGCCCTCCCTTTTGTGGGATGCCCGCGTAACAGGAGAGCTGAGAATATAGGCTGTGCAGGTCGGCTGGAATCAGGCTAGAAGGTTGTCGGGGGAGATCACACCTGGAACGCCTTCCTTCGCCCATGAATATCGAATTAAATGGATCTTATGTCCATAACTGGTCACTTTTGCATAATTTTACATCATTATGTACATTAATATAATGTTATATTTCACTGTTGCACCAGATAGTCAAGGTTTAGTGGGGAAAAACACATACGTACTCCACCCTCCGCATGCACTATATCCATGTACCCTGTTGCTAGTGCCTAGATCTCCAAGAAATGGAGCACATGTGGCACGTCTCCGAATCCACCAAAAAAAAACAAAAAAAAAAAAAAACACAGACAGGCCATCCCCAGAAACTGATTATCGTGTCAGCACTGGAGTCGTGAATTCTGCACAGGCGGCTGTAACAGGGACCAAGACTGTCTGCCGGATGTAAAGGTCTACATGTTTGTGCCAGCTTATTTACTGTACATGGGTGGGACGTATAGGTACTTGGATTCCTGATTTATGCGTAAAAAACAGATTACAACGGCCCCTCTCCATAGCTGAACTGGTTATTGTGGCCATTTCAGAAATCACTATGCAATGAATATTTTTTGATTTTGTTAAAATATTTTGGATATTTTGCTGTAAAGGTGGTGGTAGAAGTGCAAATGTAATCATTAAGGGGAGGCTTCTAGTAGGAGGGTTAATATGAATCGGAACTAAAACTTGCCATGTGAGACCTTGAGATGAGATGAAAATTGAGTTTTTTTTTATTGCACAGCAGTGATTAACACTGCGCATCCTCCAGACATCCTGAGGTGACTCCCTATACCAAGAACAGAGAGGATGGTAACATAATGTAACGAGGAAGCATCTCTGCTCCAGGGCCCAGAAAGCTCATAAAACGCGAGTGGAAAATGGATGGAGTGAGGTGTTGGAACCTCTTGGAGGGAGGCATGCAGGAGACCAGGGAAAAGATTTATTTTCGAGCTAGAGTTTTCTGCCACAGGTGCTCTGCAATAACTTCAGGTGGTTTAGGGAGCAGAAAAAGAAAATGCTTTAATTAGAATTTTTTCAAAAAGTGGGTGAATACTTTTTAACTATAGAGAGAGAGAGAGAGAGAGAGAGAGAGAGAGCAAGGTCGTCAAAACATATTTTTTTCTCTTCTGACATTGCCCAGCCAGCCCTTTCACTTACTGACAGACCTCATGATTTATTTAGACATAATGATATTGCCTCATGTCTGGCCAGTTAGTAAGGCCACCAGACCCTATAAATTTAATAATAAACCTTCATTCAGGCAACCGGCAGAATGTCTGTAAATATTGTAATAAGCAACAAGGTTTCCTCATAAAAATTGCAGCGCATCTCCAGCTTCTGACAGGAGCAATGGGCCCGGACTACAGAATGAGCTCGTTTTGGCTCCGGCAGGCATCTCCTGTAATTCGCCTTTTAATTCTAATGCTGAATTTATTACACGTGCACACACTTTTAAATGCCCAGGCCTTTTAGATTTATAGATTCTCTGAAGACATCGGTGTCCATTAAAAATAATTTTCATTCAGCTATTTGTGTGCTCTTACCAGAAAGATGGTCTTTGGGACGGCCCATATTAGCCTGAAAGGCACCAGTTCTTGGAAGTACGGCCAGTATTAATATGATCTGAAATACAAATGTTTGGTTTAGATATCCTTTTAGGTTAACACCAATAAAGATTACTGTGGGGCCCTGATTTGAAAAGAGATTGCTTCTTGTAATTCATGTTTCATTTTTTTGCTTACTTCAGATTAAACTCAGGCTTATTGCTGTCAGGCATTTTTGTTTTGCTCTGCGGGGCTCTTAGATTAAACAGATTATTCAGGCCTGACATAAAATATTGTATTTGGATTGCATTCTGGCAGGTTTAAAGCCTTAAATAAGAAGCCATAACCCATAAATTGAAAAATATTTGTGAGCACATCACAATGTCTGTCAGTTGTGGCTGAACTTGGAATAAATGTGGTTCCTAATGCTTCTGAAAAAAAAAGGTTTGGCTCTTCAAGGAAACGTTCCTCTAAAAATGAGTTCTGTCTATCAAGACCCACAGGAAGCAGTCCCATAGTCATATATGAAACCTGTTCTGTTTTACGTGGAATCGTTGATGTTATTGATATGAAGATCATTGTACAAGGGAACTATCCATGGTGCTGCTGTCCTTCCCTGGGACTTCCACCATGGACAGTGTCCTGCTGTACTAATGAGTTCTGAAAAGAAAGCTTCCCGAATTGTAGCATGTGGAACATTATGGACAAGAGAGATCTTAATTTGCAGTTATTATCATTGTATTATTGTTTTCCTTAATTTGGCCTGAAATAAACTTGTAGAAGTTGGAAGGCTTGTAGAAAAAGAGAAAAGATGTTTTTCTTCAAGACTTCACTGCTTTGTCAAGTATTTTGTGGTGTATGCTTTAATATTTAATATTAAGTAACTAAAACTGCAAATTCTGCATGCCAATGAGAATAGAGTGGAGGCAAGAGACACTGGGAGTGTGAGGGTTAGCAGGATTGGCTGGCAGGAAACAGATAAAATGACAGATAACAGATAAAATGGGAAAGACGATAACATTTCGAGATCTTTTGGTAAAAAAAACCCTCTTTCATTAAACCAACAGAAATAAAAAGAAGCCTCTGTTTTGACATGGTCTGCTTCCTTAAGATCCCCCACACAATAGCCAAACAATCACAGATTCATTAAAGCTGAATGAGAACGTGACAAAGGAGCTGGCAGTTCTCACGGATCAAAGGTGGACACAGCAGACGAGTTACAGAACTGACGCTGTTTGGAGAGCGAGGGAGCGATTCTCACTACCAGGCAGGCGTCCAATGGAATACGACAGCTTGTTAGCGAGAAACGAAGGAAGCTCATGGCCAAACGCAAAATGTCTTCCTCCAACTCCATCCTCATCCTCATGGCTTCTTATACCATCTAACAAGTCATGCATCATGGATTGAAGTAAAAAAAAAAAAAGCACAACTATTTTGATGAGTGCCAAAAACAAATTAAATATATATTGGTGATCTTTATTTGCACATATGAAGGATTATCCTCTTGGCAGTGGAAAGAGAATCTTACCCCCTTATCCGGTCCGTAGCAAGAGCTCCTCCTTATTAATCGGGATTTGGATTTAGTTGATAAATGAAGAATCGGTAGATAAAAACTGATATATCATATTGATAAAAACAAACAAACAAAAAAACAGTGTCTGGACATGTCTGTAAGAAGACCTAATGGAAGGACATCAGCACCTCAGCATGATGGCGTCCATGACTGCTCGGTTTTATTTCATCGGTGTTCATTTCCTATAGTATGTCTCAGTTGGCTCGATACATGCTGGCTTTTATAGACAGCCTCATTTCTACCCTTGCTAGACTGTATCAGTCCTCTGCGTGTTGAAGCTGGCACCATACAGTCGGCAGCCCCGCCACAGTAACATTGGTGGCTTGAAGAACAGAAGAGCGCCTCGATGAAAAATGACGATTTTTGTCGAGTCTCGGTGGCGAACCCTCATTTAGAGCAGGATCGCATGCTTCCGCTGTGTCAGTCTGTGCGGAGTCTGACAAGCCCGAAGTCTTCGGCTCGCGCACGTGCCGCCGATGAGCGGACAGAAGGAAGATGACTGACAAGCACGATGGATGAGCGGACTGCGGAAGATGAAGCGGGTGTCAGCGCCCCTGAAACAAATGGAGGCTTTAAACCCGAGGCGATCCTAGACTTGTGCTTTCTGCACTGCCGTTGTCTCCTTGACAGGTTTTGAGCCATATCCACTCCATCGGGGGGCACGGGAGGAAAACAAAGGGATTTAGTGCAGGGTGGGTGGTGTAGAGGGCAGGTTTGGCAGATGTATAACATAATCACCTCCTCAGAGCTGCTGATAGATGAAAAGCAGGCCCTGCCACCTCCCGTCTCCTACTCCTGCTGCTAAAACCGTTTCCTTGCCAGTCACTAATGCTGAAATATTAACGTGGACGGGACTGGTGGCGGTGATTGCGTTGACTGGGAGACGGGTTCGAAAAATGGGGGGGGCCATCGCTGGGGTGTATGGAAATACACGCTGCTCAGCAGGGCTATAAATAGAAATCTGTGGTATTTCTGAAAATAGGTTAAGCTGCCATCTCTGCACTGCTGGCATGACATCACTGATTGCCTGCCAACCGTCCCCTAAAGACGGCTCCCGTACCGAGGAGCTGGAGGGGAAGGGAGCAGCTGTCGCCCCCAGTGGGAGCCGCTCCTCTGCCTCTCATTGTTCTGCCTCCGCCATCAATTCCACCCCGTGTAACATTAGTCAAGCACTAAACGCTCCTCCGCATGCGATAAGGCCCCACTGCACTCACCCGCTTCTGATTGGCTGGTAAGTAGTGCAGATGCGTATCGCGCTCAGATTTGGCCGGTGTGGTTAATAAGAAATGAAATGCAGGCATTTTCTTACACTGTTGTGGAACCGCCGAGAGCGCCGCCGTGGACTGGACAAAAGTTTTTCTTTTTTACTGTGGAAAAATTCATGTTTAGCAGTCGCTGAACATGAAAGAATGACATGTGTAGCTCATCGATCCTGACGTAAACTCTCGTAGGCGCTGCCTGTAGTCGTGCTCGGATTGAACGGGACATTCGTTCCAACTCCAGGCAAACGCTGACCCCGCAACTGCTACACAAAAATGAGAGCAGAGTACTAAACTGCGTTGTGCTTCTACACAGAAGTAGACATGTACACGCTTTGTGCTTTCTGAAAACAGTTCTTGAGACAAAAACAAAAATTTGATTCAGAATCTCTTGAAAGTAAATACGAGGGAAAGTCCTTGTTTGAAAGTATGATGCCGCAACATCATAAATTGATATATAAACTTCTCATCTTATAGTATAGCACAACCTCAAGTGTGTTACTGTTGGATTAAAATGTTCGATTATTAAATCGAAACATCTGAATACTATTTTTTTCTCTACTGAATTGTCTCTACTGAAAGTCATGAGTGAAGGATCCATCATACTGTACATCTCGCAGCGCAGCTATTTTGCCGGACGGCAGTAGATCTACTCGCCGAGACGGTCTCCTGGTGCATTCGGATGAATCAGTCCGACGCCGTACTCCATAGGGGCGCCCTCGGCCGCGTGAAAGGCACTTGGGCTCGCGACTCGGAGCCATGCTGGCGCGGTGGAGGCCGGGCTCAGTTAAAGGTGCCCGACTTAATTAAGGTTTACAGGTTACGCTAGAGTACTGCTTATATTACAGGACTCATTACGAGATAATTAGGCGGGGGCAGGAAAAATATTGTTGTCTGAACAATGAGTGAGAGCACTTTGGTTAGACTGCACCCCCCCCTTGCGAGCGGCAGGGCACTTGTTATGTCTGAATAGATTGGAGATCAGGGATTGGCCGACGTGGGGGCGATTAAGAACTGCAAGGGCTGCTCCGAGACCCGTTTGATTATCCTTCATATCCAATCTGGACCACCGAGCGAGGCGCCTGGCACGGATTCAGCTAATAATCACATTGTGTCAGAGCTGCTGATGATGCGCGTTTCAGCCCAAATCTTCCAAAAGCTTGTCATTTCCCCCAAGTGTCCGCTGCCATAAAATGAAGTAAGCAAGCAATCTTGCCCTGGCGATGACATTTCCCTGCATGTGGAAATGAAGTACGAGGTGATGGGCAGAACCTGTGTCAGAGATGGCTGGCTTTTTTTTTTTTTTTATGAAGTAAATGCCATAGCAGGGGGGGAAAGTTCATGCTTTTTCATTACGCTGGGCCAGGCTCCTCTGGGGCAGAGAGAGATAGAACGATAGAATGAGATCGGGAGTGTGAGAGAGCTCGGGAGGGTGTGACAGCAGAGGGAGACAACGGCGATGAAGAAGAGCAAGAAGAAGGGGTAATAATGGCCGAGGCCCGGTGAAGCAGCGGAGGGACCCAGACTCTGTGGCCAAAGGTTCCTGGACCGGATACACAGTGGCGGCAGTAAATAAGCCAGCAATCGGGCTGCTGTCTGAGTCAAGGCAGGAGCGGCACCTTCAATTTGTGCTCTTTAATTACTGCCATTTCAACACCTTCCCAGCAGCCCATGGGTCAGCCCACTGCAGTCTCTTCAGACGTTACAAAGCACTGAATGCAGCTGACTGGTTCATGTGGTTGCCTGGTAGGGTAGATGATGTGGTGAACGGGTTGGATTTTTTGATCAGAAGGAGCAGAATATCATTTCTCTACACCGGTTGGCTTGCTGCTGTGTCAGCAGGGCCTTGTTACAGTCCTTCTTCTTCATCTTCTTCTGTCTTTTTTTTTGTGTCGTGTTTCAAACTATTTCATCATACTCTCAGATTTCTGGTATTTGGTATGCAACAGAGTGCCCCCAATTTGTACGTGTTTGAATTCAAATGATGAATACGCTACAGCTATTGCCTGAGGGTTGCAAATTTGCACCCAGCATTACATTTGAAAGTATGGTTTAAAACACCTGTGAGATATGTCTCTTGTATTTGTATTTTGTATTATTACTATTATTATTAATGCAGCTACTGATTCTTGATCCAAAATAGAAATTTCCGTAGTTAGAATGTCATCTCCTTGATGGACTGATTTGTATGACTTCCATTGGAAATCACTACAACAGGACTACTGGGGGACCGGGGAAGCACGAGGTGGTGAGGTAGTGAAGGGGTCATGACCTGCACCTGCCTCACAGTTCATAGCCACAGGCGGTCTGAGGGGCCTCCGGAGCACAGTGCATGTGGCGGGGAATCAATACTTAAATTCTTGTCAGTGCCACTCCCATTCACCATCTGGGTCTTTAAAGGTCACCCCGTTGCAGTTATCAATTTTGAGGCTGCGCACTGTGGGAGTCACGCTTTATCAATGCTAACATACAGTTAAGGAAATTTCAGGACGCTCATTGCAAATCTTCTGGGTCTTCTGAGAATGTTAGGGGGCATTGGAAAAATAATACTTTAAGAATACTGGTTGAGAAAGTGAGGGGTCTGATGTGTCGCATACATATTTAAAAAAAAATACCCTTGTTAAAATGGGAACCCTTCCAACCTGATTTTAGTTAGACACAGGTGTTCGTTAATGGCCTAATAATGGAAAAAATAATGTGAAAGCAAAGGGAGTTGGAATGGAGTATTTCTGGAAGTAGCTGCTCCTGGAGCAAGGCTGGGAAATCCTGAGCTGGGGGATTGAGGACAGCGATCTGATTGGATTATTCCAGGGAACTGATCTTCGATTTTTTATGCCCTTCCATGGTTTATTTGAGTTTGAGTTTTGGATCATTGCTGTGATTGCTGAAATTCTTTTTTATCCGCAGTTGTCTGGCAGAGGGCTGCAGGTTTGGTTCCAAAATATCCAGCTATATTGAGCCGTTTGTTATTCACTCTGTGCTGACCACAGGCCATGTCCCAGCTTCAGAGAACCAGGATCTTAAAACAGTGTTGCCTCTACCAGACTTGACTGTATGCACAATTGTCCGATGGCTTTACTTTTGACTTTTAGACATCATCCCATGTGGATGTTTTTTGTGGGGCAGCATGCTAAATGGTTGTACTGTGGAGAAAAGAGCATTGTCCTGCCATTCAATTTCATGCAGCCCTGTTAATCTCCTAACATCCCTAGGACCCCTCACAGGGTCCTGACACCTGCTTCTTGTATTTATTCCATGTTACTTTGTTAATCTAATGAAATTACTGAACGTGAAAGAATAGCTGTCTATTGTTCTGGTTTCTGGAGAATTAAAGGGATTTAGTTTACCATTTGCCTGTTGGTCGCCTCCATGATTAGCTTTCTCCTTGCTCATTCACTAGTTTTGAAATTATGTCCTGATCTGCCACTCTGGCAATGGCAAACTTTGTTCTTCTTAATTATTTTTGCATGATTAAATAAATCCATGACTGCATGACCTAAACTTTGTTGTAGGTTTTTGGTCTTATTCTCCTTGTTTTACACTGCAGGCTATATAAAGTCCACATCAGAGCTGTAATCGTCGCCCGGCCCAAGCCCAACAGAATTCAGTCCGAGCCCGACCTGTAATGCTGTGCGGCGCATTTAAATAAATGACAGTCACACAGTCAGTGTTTCTACTGCGCCATTTCCATACCGCCATGATCCTGTGAGCTCTTGCAATGTTCAGCTTTTTAAAAGCCCGGCTCTCTTCGTGCACGCTTCGGGTGCTCGACTAAGAAGGAAAAGAAGCGTGCCTGTTTAAAATATAATTTTCAGCTGCTTTTTCTGCATTTTTGCATTTCTGTTGTGATAATTAAAATGCGTCACCTGACGATGGTGGCTGAGAATTACAAATCAAACGTTTAATAAAACAAATTTACAACATGCAAAAAAAACATACCAATCAGCAAAACATACGGAAGGGACAGGTACTATACATCGGATGTTCATGTTTGCTGACTAAGCTGAGCCGACCCGAACCTGAATAAATTGATAGGAGATTGAGTATGAAGCTGACCCATCCTGGGCCAAGATCTACAGCTCTAGTAACTAAAGCATACAGGATAATACAGAGTTCTGATTATCCATTGGCTCTGTTATTGTTTATACATTTAATGTTCAGAAATATCATTTTGGTGACCTCAGGGCAGATACAATTCTGCACTACCACTGCGAACTCTGACCCAGCAGACCCCAGGTTGGGAACCACTGCTCTATACTTCAGTTATTCAGGTCAGGTCAGTCTTTTCTTCAGTACCACTGGCAACAATTTCAATATCTTGCATACATTCTTGCATCAGTTCATATTTGTGTTGCCACAGAAATCCTGGATTTCTGGAGTCTATATTTTCATAAATATTAAAACTATTCTTTTCCGAATCCAAAAATAAGTTCCATAACACTATGAAATGGATTCGTAGTGAGTTCTGAAGTTGTGACTGTGATCCCACTGCGCATCTTTTTTTCAGTCTGCCCTATTTACTTTGTTTTATTGGCCCCAACATAAGTAATAAGCATCTGCTAGCTACTTGACTGCTGACTGAATGGCGTTGCTTAGCAACAAACCAGCAACTGGATCATAAATGAATGAATTTGCCCTTCCGAAAGTCGGAAGTTTATCCCTAAAATTGTTAGTGCCTTTAATCAGTGTAATAGGCGTTAAGGAATGTTTCAGTGCAATTCCAGTTTAGATGTAATAGTAAGAATTATTTCTGGCTGTCTGGGTGGCTGTGGTGTCTCTTTGTAAGGCTGGCGGTGTGTGTGGTAATCAGGCATCAGGAGGTCACGAGTTTGGCCACCCCCTTTGTGTTCAGGGAGCCCTGCTGTCTTTTCCTGCTGCTCCACCCCACTGTATTCGCCCCCACCCTGGCCAAACAAAACCCCCTCAGCTCTCCGGGTTGTAGCCTCCTTGTCAGAAGGGCTCAGTGTTTCTTCTCAGCTCGGCAGCAGCGCGGCCTGATCTATGGCAGTGGGACTGTGGTCCAGCATGCTCGGCGGATCAGACGGGCTCCCCGTAGTAGAAAATAGACTGTCTGTGTTTAGCCTGTCTGCAGGGACTTTCCGCGGCGGCCCTGCCTCCGTCATTGTAAGGGACACTTCCCCCGTCTCCCAGTGCGCCCCGGTTGTTTTCCATGACTGACACCGGCTGAAACTAAGTGAGGTTGATGGGGGAAACCCTTGGGTGCGGCACCCCAGCATTCTCATTGTCCTGTTCTGTTGGGACTGTTCTGTTCTGCCAGTGCCTGCAGCAGTGGTGATTAGCTCCCAATGCAGATACAGGCATATTTATGTTAATATTCTGCCAATCTGCAGTATAATACATTTTTTGTTTTCTTTCAAACATCTAAACTTCAATTAACATTAATTCTACATTGAACACTGAACGCAAAACAATTAAACATCTAACACTGTTGTCTTAATCCATTTTGTGAACCATTTGAGAATGAATAATAATTATAATTTTTTTTGCAAATATGGCATTAATCAGCTAAATGTTATGTGTGGTTGCTGGTTTACAGTTTTAGACTGATGCTGATGTGGTCATCAGCGCTGACTTTGGCTGATGTTAACATGTTGGCCGTCTGTCTTCTCTTCCAGGCTGCGCCTTTCTCACCTACTGCGCTCGTGAGTCAGCCATCAAAGCCCAGAATGCTTTGCACGAACAGAAGACATTGCCAGGGGTAAGTCCTCTCCGCCCACTATGTCCATCCAATAAGCGTTGTGGCGTTGTGTTGAGTAGGGGGGTTTGTGTGGTTCTCAAGTCTGCCTATGCATTCCATGTGTGCTTTTGATGCACTCACATCAGATGCAGAACTTGTTCTTGAATTTATCTCTGCTGTTTGTAAAGGGTGCCGAGCCACTCTTAGTAACTTTAGGAAAAAATTTAAATCAACGTGAAAAAATAAACACGTCTCACCCAAAGGAGTTTTTTTTTTTTTTTTGCCTCGTCAAGCTTTTTTTTTTTTTAAATTGTGCCGAAGATAACAGCCAATAGGGAGAGTGGAGAAAAGCAAAGAAGAGCAAAGTGCCTTGATACAGGCTGGCTGGCTCAACGTGGAGAGATCAAAACCCCGGCAGATGAACATCAACGCCGGGCGGTTAAACCAAATCTCTGGAAAAAAAAACGGGGAAATTTTTTTTTTAAAAAGACAAGAGGAGACCATGCCCAGCCAAAAGGCACATGTTTCACATTAAAGATGCAAATACAGCGCTGCTAACTTTGAACATTTCTGGCACTTTCTTGAAAAACAAGTAGCTTCTTTTTATCCTTCAAATTTGCCAAGCTTGAAGCTTGAGGGCTTTTTTTTTCTTAAAGAGCATTTGAATAATAGAAGGGAGAGAGGGGGAAAAGTTGTTCTTTGAGAGAATGCCAAGGGATGTGTTGAGGCCAGACTATAACTGTGTTTAGCAGGGCGTTAAAAAGAGGGTTTCTCGCAGAGCTGATTTTGCGCTGCCAGTGCTTTCCGCGCGCAGCGCTACTAATTGCGCCCACTTGCCAACCTCGGCGGCCATCCGTCAGGGTTGACCCGCCACCGGGATTAAAAAGAATATGCAGATGAATGTATAAATGAGGGTAAAGGGACAGAACATGGCGGCTTGGCTAATTTTTTGAAAAAGGAGGAGTTTCTGAGCCATCTGGGTCTTTAAAGATTTAAGATATGAAAAGGGATGTGACAAATTATAGACAAGCACATTGTGGCTGGGGACAATTGAAATTTGGTTTGCTTTGGATGCATATGCACGAATATACTCTTATGTGTTCTTCAGAAGCCACACACAAACACACACACACACACATTCTCACACTCGATTGCATCATGAAACCAGGCGCCTCCTGCGTGCTGTTCAGTGTGGTTTTATGTGAGGTGGATCTTTCTACCATCTCGCCTGAAACACAACAACAAGACACTGACATGTGTCAGACATTGCTGAGAAAGCTACGCCTCTTCCTATGCTCTTGGAAGATGCTCCCTCTGGAAACAGGTAGCGGGTGGTGTAAGGTGGTGTAAATGTTCAACACAAAAAGTTCTGGGTACTGAGGTTTGGGTTCATGGATAACAGTAGGTTTTAGCTTGTAACAAAAAGGTATTTAAACATTTGTACACATTCCATATTTTGCAGGCTTTTTTTTATGTATCCCTATGACTTCCAGTGAACCCAAATACCCAGACAATATCCAAAATCTTAATTTCATTAGATGGAGCTGCCAGGTTCTGAACATGCAGATAACAAGTGAGAAAGTTACAAATGATACTAGGCCTACAGATGATATATTGAACCTTTTCGGTAAATCCATACTATATTAATCTATTTATTCATTGACAGTATAAAAATGAATGTATGTGTGCCTGTGTTCGTGTCCATACTCTGCTGCATTAGTATTTTGCCGGCCTCTTCATAGTCAGCCACCCCTAAATCTCTCAGAAATGACCCCTGTTGCTCTGTGCTGATGGTAAGTAGATATGCCAGTTGCTTGTGGAATACTGCTTGATATGCAGTTTGTCAGGAGCTGTGGAGTAATTAATGTGAACTGGCTGTACCCCAGAGAGGATTTATATGTTATTAAGGACTATGTTTTTCCATTAACATTTTTCCATACATTTAAAATTTCACAATGTGATCAATAAGTGAAGTGTATGTAGTGCCATTGTAAGAAAATGTAATTGCTTAGCAAGCAAAATATGTATGTGCACTTTTATAACATGGTCATGTCTTTTTCCATTATGAATGTCCACTCAGGTAATGCCCTGAATGGATGGTTGTAATCCATTTTAACAGATTTGAGTAAAAACATAGAAGCAAAATCCACGAAATGACTGGAACAGGCAGAAAATTACTTATAAATACTTTACATATCCATGCATGTATGTATGTGTGCATGCACATATGTATGTAAAATGAACCAATGCACCCAAGTTGTGTGTGTGTGTGTATTTTTGTTGGTGTGAGAGTGTGTTTATGTGTGTTTAACTGACTATTTTCTTTTGAGTCACATAATACACATTAATGAGCTTTGCTCTGCTATATTTAGTTGTGTATTTATTTAACCCTCCAGCTAGTTTGTTATTAGGGCATTTAAGCGTGTAGATTAGGGGGCATCGCCTCCACGTTTCAGAACCGGTCTCAGTCCGTGCACCTCTACAGCAGATTTACCCAGCCAAGCACGGCATCGCAACAAATCCTATTCCCCAAATTCTTAATCGCTAAGCTGCAAAAATAACAACATGCTCAGAACCCTTTAAACACATGGCAGCAAGGCTGGTAATTGTGTTGATGTGTTGTTCTCATCAACACGCTGTGGGCCACACTTGTTAAATCTTGGGTCACTACAAAATAATTCAACAGAAACACGCATTTTATTTTCGAGGACCTCGGGTATAAATATGTGACGTGTATAACCAAATAGCTCTAGCCCTGTATGTAACATCCATTTTTTTACAAGATGCTCGTTTTTATACATATTTATTTTGTAAGATATTCTTAGTGTGGACCAGCAACACAATGGCAAGTTTCTATATTTTTGATGAGAAATGCTTTCAAAACCCACTCACGCTAACCAGCAAACACAGTGTCTGCACGCATGCACACGTGCCGAGTTGCAATGCTGAGTGTGTCTTACCAGTGTGTGCATGTCTGGTTAAGGTGTGAAGCGCACGTCTCAGGGCTGAACTATGTAAAGCAAGTCTTCTGTGCGCTGGCGTCTCTCTGCTGATCCGTGTGTCGGGCGCTGTGGAGCCGGGCCACGCCGGCAAGAGAGAGTGCGCCGACCTTGTGTGGTGGAAATGAGATCGGCCGGCTGCAGCGCGCCGGCGTCCCCGGGGCTTCGGATTCCTGCCATTTCAAACCCACCTGCTCGCCAGCCGCCCCACTGCCGCTCGGGCTGAATAATTCAGGGTGGGGAGGGGGCCGAGCGGCGGGAAGCCGGGCGGTGCTAGGCGGATGGGAGGCCTTGTAGTGTGAGGTTCCAGCTCGTTAGAATTTGGCCCTTGGGTAGCAGGGGAAGCAGGGAGGGGGCTGAGGTGGTGGTGGTGGTGGCATTACGGGGGTCTGAATGACTGAATAGCTTAAGAGACAGGAGCGGGAAGCAGGCGTCCCATTTGCATGTGAATGTCTTGGAATGGAGCCTTTCCATTTGTGGAAGGTTCTGAGTTTCATACTTCATACAAAAATTATATTTCAAATGTACACATGCAGTTATGTTAAGTTACTGTTTCTGTTTTAAATGGTTCTCAGGAGTGTAAATAGAGTGATAATGCTTTAGAAATGCACCTTGGTTGTGCTTTTAGTTGATCTCGGCTCAGTGCAGGATTTGTCTCGTGGTTAGCCACTGAAATGCGTCTCTAGACTGCCGGTGCTCCTCTTTTTTTGTGGCCAGCAGGATTGAGATAATTACCAGAAACCCTGCATGCATCACAAAATAGTCCAGGTACATGTATACAGGCACCATGCCGGCATCACATTTTTGACAGATTATTGAGATCCAGTGCAGTGGCACAGTGCAGAAATATGAGTATTTGGCCAACAGTGGCATTTTGGGAGATGGTTGGAACGTTTGTGAGTCTGTGTGTGTTTGTGTGTGTTGGCCGATAATAGTCTGGTGGTATAATGCACACAGTGAAGAGATTCGAGATTCGAGTGCTCCTCGGGGAGTCCGCTCCTGCGCCTTGTAGCAGCAGCAGTTAGAAATAGATGGAAACACGCTTGGCTAATGGTTGCTTCTCTTGTTCTTTTCCGCTTTGCTTTTTGGTTTACAGTATTAGTCAGGTGGACCTGGCCTTTCTTTTCACTGCATTTAGCAGATCGTTCTGGCAAATTCGCCTTTCGAGGCAAAACAAAAACCCTGGAACAGCATCTTAACGCCATGAGGATCATGGAGCTTAAGTGACTCAACGTCAGAAGTTACTCGTAGCTTTTGAAATAATGATGAGTGAAGCGGGGCGAGTTGGGGGAGGGGGTGGCGGAGGTTGCATATATTCATGTCTCGAGAACATCAGATGTTTTGATCTTCAGAGAAAAAACAATTAGCACAGGCAGTTGCGCTGGCATTGGAGACTTGTGGATCACGTTGAAAAATGGGGGGAAATGCGATAATCCACCAGCCCCTGCCCATTAAGCCACTTCTGGGTGATGTGTGCTATTTTATCTGTTGTGCAGGGGATTTTTTTGGGGGGGAGGGGGGTGAATTATTAATGTTTCATATTTTTAGCATCTATAGCCTATTTCTGGCCATGGCTGGAGACTAGATGGGCGTCTGTGGAATTTAGTCATGTGATGTTGGGATCTGGGTTAGCCATGCTATGGGGTCGGTGTCTGCCGGCCCAACACTTGTCCCCAACCCCCTTTTAATGGCCAAGCCAGAGGAGCCAGGAGGAAGACTTACCCTGACTGCCAATCCATCTTGGTGTCCCTGAACACCAAGTGCAGGTGTGGCCAGGTGGGCATGCGCACAGAGGTGAGAAGCGGAGCACAAGGCAACACCGGCCCCTGTAACAAGAGATCTGAGAGGCTGGGGAACGCGAATGTGGAATCTAATGTTGACAATTCAGTTTCATAATCCCTGCAAAGAACAATCTAGACGTAACCGCACCTCTGAGACATGTCACACCCACAACATACAAATGGCCTGACCTGGTTTTAAGGACAGGGCTTAAAAACGCTGCGGTTGTGGCTGAAAGCTCTGCTTTCTATTTATGTGAAGGAAACAATGTAATATGACACGTAATGGAGCCTTCTTTCTTTAATGATGATTGTCCCTTTTATGGAAAGAAAAACAAAGTGAATGCCTGCGATGGAGAGGAAACAGAGAGAGAGAGAAGGGGGGGGGAGCAAGCGAGAGAGAGGACACAGGGTCATGTAGACAGCTTGAAGCCATACTTTCAGCGGGGTGTTGAAACAGCGATCCATGTTAAAACAGCCATCCCCCTGAGCTGGGCAGCCCACTGCACTCTTCTCCCCGGCAGCCTCATTTGGAAGGCAGATCGGTCTGAGGCCGCAGAAGGTAGGGGCATTTGTCAGCAGAAATTGGGACTGATGTGCGGCGATGAAGTGTTTGCAGAGGGATGAGGGCTGCGGTTTGATTGACGTGAGGCATGACAGCAGGCAGCTGGTGCCCCGCACTCTCTCCAGGCAGGACCCAATCACAGCTCACATCATTAACAACGCAGTTTTAGCCCCGTGGAGCCTAAGTGGGGATGTTGCTCTCTGAGAAATGTTGGACTAATTTAAGCAATATTTTCAACATAACGCAGTTAGGCTAAAATAATATCCATGCAGGTTGTTTTGGAATGATTATTAAAAATACGGTTAAATGTTGTAAATGTTGTAAATCTTGCCATAGCAATTCACTGTTCTTTTATCATAAGTATTGATGCTCTTATGTCTAATGGCTAGTAGGTAGTAGGCTGGTAGTAGCCTAGTGGGTAACACACTCGCCTATGAACCAGAAGACCCAGGTTCAAATCCCACTTACTACCATTGTGTCCCTGAGCAAGACACTTAAGCCTGAGTGTCTCCAGGGGGAGAGTGTCCCTGTAACTACCGATTGTAAGTCGCTCTGGATAAGGGTCTCAGGTAAATGCTTGCTTGTTTGTCTTATAATGACTTGTATTGTCGTGTTTTTAACAGGGGTACATGGACCATCAGGTTATGTCTAAATGAATGTCTTTATGTCAACAGACTACGAAAAAAAGGAGGCTTTCCGCAGTGTAAGGTGGTTGTTGGGTGCAGGTGTTTTTAGGGTTGGTGCCCTGGCAGCACGATCGCGCATTTCAGCACATCCCCCTGCCCCCTTCACAGCTGGGGTGGATATGCCAGCAGTGTGCTGCGGAAGCAATTTAGCCCCGCGCTGCTCGGCGGGCGCATTTGATCTGCGTTTCTGAGAGCGCGCTCCATGTGTCCTCACTCATTAAGCCTGCAGAAGACTGTTTCATAAGTCGGACGACGGGGTGAAATAATGAAAACACAGAGGTCTGAATCACTGGGCTGTTACGAAACGGCCCTGCTGCTGACCACCACTGCTGGTTATAAACTGCTCTGAGAGCACCATAGCAACCAATCCATTACAGAGCACCATGATGAACACCAAAAGCCTCCTAGGGATAATCATTAAGTTGTCAGCATGGCACTATATGGAGCACTTTGGGCTGAGCTGGAATACTGCCGTACTCTTTGAAGGGGGTGGCTGGTAATCATATGGCTTTGATGCCTCCGGGTACTCCAAGATGCCTCGGTGATCCATGCTTTTCATATAAAAAGAGTCTGTTGTCCAGGGAGCATCGTCCGCGCGCTAAAACACAGCAGCAAAGGGGGCCGTAAAGTCCCCAGCAGCAGTAACTCTGTGTGAAAAATTCCTGTTGGTGTCACATGATCCAATCATGTGACCGGGAGTAACACGGAAACGAGGTAACGTGACTCCTATATAATAGGCTGGAGAGCAGCTGCCAATTGCTCAGTCATTGAATGACGCACGCCATTCGACTCGGCTCCGAAAACCCGCTCCCAGTAAGACCGTACCTGTCCTCTCTGTTCTCCCGATACCTGAACTCCTTCCTGTCACTCTGTCCTGCCCTGTCTTGTGTCTTAATACGCGAACGACAACATCAGTGTGGTGTTGCGGCTCGCGCCGTCCCCGTTCGCAGATTAACGCGGAGGAACTTACCTGCCTCCCTGCGTCCCACCGCACCGAGGTCTCTCGTTTCCTCCTACACGTCTCTCTTGTTCTGGTCCCGGTTCGCGTTACAGAATGACTGAGCCCGAATTACGCGCTTCACATCTCGCTGCTTTGTGCGATCGGATAGCGCGGCAGGAGAATCTTTTTGGAAGTCTGTCGCAGGAGGTTCGCTTCCTGCGGCAGCGCGTTCAGGAAGTGACCGCCGCGCACCGAGACCATGAAGCGGCGAGCGTGGCGCAGAGCCCTCGCCCCCCCGCGGTTCCCGAACCCAGTTTGCCGCTCCCGGAGCGCTGGAACGGGACCGAGGGGAGCGGCGAGGTGCTCCTCACCGCTCTCTCGTTGATTTTCGAGTTACAGCCTAGCCGCTACCCCAGTGCCCGGTCCCGAATCGCCTTATTACTAACCCGGCTCGGTGGTACCGCCGCAGAGTGGGCGGCTGCGCGAATTAGTTCCCCCAGTTCTGCGTCCCTCTCGTATGCCGAATTCGTGGAGGAATTAAAACTCACCTTCTGTCATCCGGACGGCGTGGAAGACGTCGCGTCACAGCTTTACCATCTGCGCCAGGGTTCCTCATCAGTCAGCCAGTTTACCGCCAGATTCCGGACCCTGGCTGCAAAGACTCCGCTGGGCGACCACGCCCTCCGGATGATGTACTATGAGGGACTGGCCCCACGAATTCGGGGTGAGATGGTCAGTCGGGAGATGCCAGCAACATATGAGGCCCTCATACAACTCGCAATGCGGATTGATCGCCATCTGCTGGCTCTCCCGAAAACTGCGGCCCCCATTCCGACCCTGCATCAGACCCCTCGACCGCCTCTATCACCACTTCAGCCCACCGTCACTCCTCCAGACCATAGGGGGGAACCCATGCAGCTGGGACGGACAACCCTCACGCCTGAAGAGAAGCAACGGCGTTTTCGGGAGGGTTTGTGTGCATACTGCGCTTCCCCCTCACACATCCGCCTGACCTGCCCTATTCGTCCGGGGAGACGGGACACCCAGCAGATCAGCACGGCACGGCCATCTAGGCCCCTTCCTCCACATCTGATGCCACCGACCTCCCGACTCACTCTCCCGGCCGTCCTGGAATGTAATCAGCGAAGCATCTCCACCACAGCCTTTGTGGACTCCGGGGCGGCTGGAAATTTCATAGACCACTCCTTCATCCGACAACATCACATTCCCCTGGAACTCCTCCCAAGTCCTCTCACAATAACCTCCGTGGATGGTCATCCTATCTCCGCAGGACCCATCATTCACCGTACGGTCCCTCTGCAACTCCGGCTGGACTCCCATGTGGAGAAAATCCAATTTCTGGTGACCAAGATCATCACCTCACCACTCCTCCTCGGGTTCCCCTGGTTGTCCCTACATGAACCCCATCTCTCCTGGTCGTCGGGCATGGTGTTGGAGTGGGGAGCGCACTGCCATCACCATTGCCTTCTGCCACAACCCTCCTCGTCTGTCTCCACGAACCCAGAACCGAGTCCTCCAGTGTTAGACAACATTCCCTCCTGTTACCATGACCTAGCCACCGTCTTCAGTTCAGCCAAAGCCGCCCAGCTGCCTCCCCATCGACCAGGCGACATGGCCATTGATCTGCTGCCAGGAACCACTCCTCCGAAAGGACATCTCTACTCCCTCTCCAAGGCAGAGCAATTGGCCATGGAGCGGTTTGTGGCAGAGGCGCTTCAAAACGGCACCATCCGCCCCTCGACCTCCCCGGCCGCGGCAGGGTTCTTCTTTGTGACCAAGAAGGATGGTGGTCTGCGACCGTGCGTGGACTATCGGGGACTCAATAAAATCACCATCAAAAATCGAACACCGTTACCCCTCACCAACACCGCCCTGGACGCCCTCTCGGGAGCCAAGTATTTCACGAAGCTGGATCTCCGGTCTGCCTACAACCTGATTCGTATCCGGGAGGGCGATGAGTGGAAAACCGCCTTCATCACCCCCACTGGTCATTTTGAATCCCTAGTAATTCCATTCGGTCTATGCAACGCACCCGCCGTCTTCCAGCAGTTCATAAATGATACTCTCCAGGACATGCTGGGACGGTGGGTGTATGCCTACCTGGACGACGTACTCATTTATTCACCCACTCTAGAATCCCATATTCAACACGTGAGGGCAGTACTAAAGAGATTGCTCGCCCACCGACTGTACTGTAAGCTGGAAAAATGCGCCTTCCACCAGCGCTCCACCACGTTCCTGGGTTTTACCATCTCGTCCCAGGGTGTGGCCATGGAGCCCAAGAAGCTAGAAGCAGTGGCGTCGTGGCCCCTACCCACGACGCTGAAGCAACTGCAGCGGTTTCTTGGGTTTGCAAATTTCTATCGTCGCTTCATCCGTGGCTACAGTACGGTCGCAGCACCCCTCACTGCTCTCACCAAACCGTCACCAGGTCCGCTTCGCCTAACCCCGGAGGCCATTCAAGCATTTAAATCTTTGTGTCACCATTTCACCACCGCCCCCATTCTTCAACACCCAGACCCTACCCTTCCGTTTGTTGTAGAAGTGGACGCGTCAGAGGTGGGTGCTGGCGCCGTCCTCTCTCAACGCGGTCCGGACCGGAAATTGCACCCGTGTTGCTTCTTCTCGCGGAAGTTCACCCCTGCACAGCAGCGATACGGGGTGGGGGACCGTGAGCTGCTGGCGGTCAGGTGGGCCCTCGAGGAGTGGCGGCACTGGCTGCAAGGCAGTGACACCCCCTTTCTGGTCTGGACCGATCACCAAAACCTAATCTCTATCAAAACCACCAAACAGCTCAATCCCCGCCAGGCGAGGTGGGCACTATTCTTTGAACAGTTCGACTTCCAACTCTCCTACCGTCCCGGCTCCAAAAACCAGAAAGCCGATGCCCTGTCCCGTCAACACGCCCCAGACTCACCATCCTCTGACCCCGAACCCGTTCTTCCTCCTCATCGCATCCTAGGCCCTCTCCGGTGGTCCCTCGAGACGAAGGTCCGGGCAGCACAGGCATCCGACCCTGGCCCAGACAACACCCCACCCGGGTGCCTGTACGTCCCAAATACCTGCCGGCCCGATGTACTGCATTGGGGCCATTCCTCCGTCCTCTCAGGCCATCCAGGACGCCAACGGACCCTCTCCTTCATTCGCCGAGCATTCTGGTGGCCTTCAGTACGACGGGACGTACAGGCCTACGTGGATGCATGTGATGTCTGTGCCCGTGCCAAGACTCCCAACACTCCGGCTGCTGGGCCCCTGCGTCCCCTTCCCATTCCTCATCGCCCCTGGACCCACCTCGCCTTGGACTTCATCACCGGCCTCCCTGAAGCTAGTGGTATGACCACCATCCTGACCATAGTGGATCGTTTCTCCAAAGCGGTCCACTTGGTCGCCCTGCCCGGCCTACCGTCCTCTGCCACAACCGCTGACCTCGTGCTTCAACACGTGGTCCGCCTCCATGGGTTCCCCCAAGACATCGTCTCTGATCGGGGACCCCAATTCGTCTCAGCTGTGTGGAAGGCGTTTTGTCGCCTTATCGGATCCACCTGCAGCCTCTCCTCTGGCTACCATCCCCAGACCAACGGTCAGGTGGAGAGGGCCAACCAACAGCTGGGACGATACCTGCGATGCTTCGCGTCCGAACACCAACGCACTTGGCCCGGGTTTCTCCTGTGGGCGGAGCTGGCCCACAACCTGCAAATCTCCTCCGCCACCGGCCATAGTCCCTTTGAGATCTGCCATGGATATCAGCCCCCCATCTTCACGCACCAGGTGCCTGCAGGTGGGGTCCCCTCGGCCCGTCAGATGATCCGCGGTTGTCGAACGGCCTGGAAATCGGCGCGGTCGGCCCTCCTCATCGCCTCCCGAAGGATGTCCACCCAGCACGATCGCCGGCACCCTCGTCGACTGCACTTCCGAGTGGGACAGAGGGTGTGGCTGTCCACCAAAGACCTACGTCTCAGGACTGAGTCACACAAGCTGTCCCCTCGATACATCGGACCATTCCGGATCCTCAGTCGGATCAACCCCCTCACATACCGTCTCCAACTCCCTCCTGCCATCCGTGTCCATCCAGTCTTCCATGTCAGTAAACTCAAACCCTTTGTCCGATCCTCGCTTCATCCTCCTGCTCCGGATCCGCCACCGCCACGCATCGTCGACGGGGGACCCGCCTACACTGTGGAGCGCATCATTGCCTCGCGCCGCAGAGGTCGGGGGGTCCAGTACCTGGTGCATTGGACCGGCTATGGACCAGAAGAACGGTCTTGGATCCCGAGTCGTTTCATCCTGGACCCGTCTCTGGTGGCTGAGTACCGGCAGCGTACCGCCGCCACTCCGGGGCCGTCGGGGGTCGGCCCTGGAGGGGGGGGTACTGTCACATGATCCAATCATGTGACCGGGAGTAACACGGAAACGAGGTAACGTGACTCCTATATAATAGGCTGGAGAGCAGCTGCCAATTGCTCAGTCATTGAATGACGCACGCCATTCGACTCGGCTCCGAAAACCCGCTCCCAGTAAGACCGTACCTGTCCTCTCTGTTCTCCCGATACCTGAACTCCTTCCTGTCACTCTGTCCTGCCCTGTCTTGTGTCTTAATACGCGAACGACAACATCAGTGTGGTGTTGCGGCTCGCGCCGTCCCCGTTCGCAGATTAACGCGGAGGAACTTACCTGCCTCCCTGCGTCCCACCGCACCGAGGTCTCTCGTTTCCTCCTACACGTCTCTCTTGTTCTGGTCCCGGTTCGCGTTACAGTTGGAATAATAATCCATTTGCTGGTACAGTGTTGCTGTTCACATATAGTCAATGTGAACCTATTCCACGGCCTGTATGGGACTGTGTGTGTGTGTGTGTGTGTGTGTGTGTGTGTGTGTGTCACGCCGGGAAAGCGGCTGAATTGAGTCGTCTCTCGTCATCACGCTTCCTCTCTAATGGGCTTGCTGACCAGTCGCCATGGCAACACGAGGAAACGACAGCGCAACAGAGTGCACAATCCATTAGGTGTGAGTAGGAGACTACGGAGCTGTGGGGGAGTTGAAGAAAACACACATTTATCTACAAGGTTTATTTTACCTGTTGTCCCTGATTTATTATTTATGATTATTTATTGATCTGTGTCATGCTTGGCCTGGCAGCGCTGGGCTGCCGCCCTCAATTTGGTTCCCTTTGTTCCAGCTGGACTGAAAAAAAAAGCAGCACTGGCTTCATCTCCATCCGCCATCTAACCTGAAGCCAACATGGATCTCCACGCCAGGACAGAGTGAGCTGAGCAAAGAGATGAGCCATGAGACGCAATTCATAGCACCACTGATCTAATCGAATGTGCTATGGCTAATAAGTGCACTTTTAGCCATTTTCCTGACACCATTTTGCCATTGCTGCATTATTACCACCCACACGCTTGCACCGGGGAATGAAAACCACCAGTTCTGCTCCATGTAGCTCATCCAGAGCACCCAAAGCCCCACTTCTAATCCCAGCACAGCTAACAAGCTGCAGTGCCCAAGTCAATGAGCCCCGCTGCCAGTCTCCCAGACTCCCTCCCACCTCTCCCGAGCTGACAGACTTCCTGACTTTCCACCAGAACAAATGCAGTGCCGTCAGCGTTCCAATGAAATCCCCTCACTTCATGCTGCACTTCCAAAAGCACTTTGTCTTTGACAAGTAAGTGACCAGCTTCTGATTGTGTCAGATTTATTATAAGAGGGAACAGAGAGGGAACGTTGGGTTTCGTCTCTGTTGGGTTAGCCCCATACGGTGTGAGGAGAAAAAAAACACAGTTCCTAATTTAATGTTAGCTTGCATTCACACTTTTGGAGCTACAATTCTCTGAGGTGGGACATAGGGGAGCAAAGATGTAAATGGCATATAAATCAATCCCTTACATTGAACCTTTTTGAGTGCAAGAGCTTCTGTTTTTTTGCTCGCTGACTGCTTTTGTTAATGTATTTATGAGGCTTTAGCGAAGGTGACTTCTGCCCGTCTGAGAACGTGACAAAAAGGGATTTCCCTCTGGTTGCCGTACTCAAACATATATCTACTGTTCTCTTAACAGAACGAATCATGTGAATTTGCTATGGCTAGGCCAGCAACCTGCAGAGTCGTATGCACCCAATCGAGCGGAGCTTGGGGCAACCTGCAGGGTTGTTTCTACATACAGTATTTCTGTTGTATTTGTGTCTGTACATTTGTGCTTTACCATGATCTGATAACTCTGATTGGCCTGTACATAGAGTAAGCAGACAACTAGGTATATTTGGCACTTCCTGCAGTACTTATGCCCGCTGGTCAAATAACTTAGTGTGAATTCTTTTTTTTACAACAGCCTCCAGGGCTCTATGAAAGTCTGATGTATAAACAGGGACCATGGAGCTGTGATGATGCTCTGCTGTATCTTCTACAGTCTCCAGCTGAGAACGCAAGGGAAGTCTGCAGGGAGCGACCCTGCTTAACTTTCCATTAGCACTATCTACATAACATCTGATGTGTCCCTCATTCTGATGCAACAAGAGGTAGATTATCTCAGAGTGGCTAAACCAACAAAGCTGTGGCCTGTGTCTCAGCACAGTTACATTATAAAATACATAGCCTCAGTGGAGATCTGAAAATGTCAACTGGTTCCTTTGGGTTTAAATTTAAACCGTAGTGAATACAGGTTTTAAAGCTGCATGCCACAAAACACATTGCACTGTGGTAAGGTGTTTATAAAATGATTCAGATAATAGCAACTTTACACACTTCGATACCCAGTTTATCATTTGCTTTATTCCAGGTAATGTAGTTAACTTCTCTTAATTGCTATTCAACACATGAACTTTTCTTATATTTGAATATATAATTTAATAATTTGTTTCTTTCAATATAGTTATATACTAAAGTTTCTTTCTCAACTGCTTTGAACATGGCTCAAAAATGTTTAGAGCCAGAAGTAATATTTCAGTAATATCAGTTTAATGTTTACAATGTCATATAGTTCATTTATTATGTGTATTGGTAGATTATAAATGTTTTACCCCAGACAACCTTGCTTATCTGCTTAAGCATTTAAATACTTTCTATTTCTTTCCACTCCACCAGAACACAACAAGTCATTGTTGAAATCTATGGCAAAAACAAATTATGCATGTTTAAACCCAGCACTAGTCAATATTTATTTAGCCTAATGGTGTTGGTTAGGATCATTGTTCAGAATTCCACAGTTTTGGTTCAACTGAGTCTCACACCGGCATGTAAAGAGATCCAGTATTTGCCTTTTGCCACAGTAAAGTAGACTATCATTTGCAAAGAAATGCTTTGTGGCTGGGCTAAATATTTTAGCTGGTTAAACTGGTCCTTAAACTGAGTAAATGTGACATGCAGTGACTTAAGAAAGTTCATATGCAAAAAGCACAATAGGACTAAGGATCTTTGTAGTCCACAAAGCTCTTTCAAGGCACCAGCTTTAGATTTGATCGTTCCCACGTCAAGGCTGTATCTTTAGAAAGAGAAGCTTCGTATTTTCAATATGGCTTGGTAAGAGAGCTGCAGAGGGCCTCTGAAATTCTGCCTTTGTTCTCCTCCTGGAGTGTGCATGTGTTTGTGTGTACATGTGTGTTTGTGTGGGTGTTTAAAAAAAAAATACTCGGATCACAGTTTTAACAGATGGAGTCTTTAGCAAATCTTTCACTTCTGAGTAAGGTTTGTAGTCTGGTGTTTTGTTTTCTCACCGACAAAACCAAGGGTCAAGTCCCACTGTTTGGTTGTTTGATGATACCGTGGTCTTGCGATGTAGGTCTCTACTAAGCCGTCTGTGAATCATGTGTCCAAATTAGGTGATAGCTTGAACTTCAGAATAGTAGGTTCACCCTGTTGCTGTCCGTGGTCCTAAAGCACATTCTCATTACTGCCAGCCAAGGCAAAAACCCAAGAGAATGTATGTACCTTAATAATTTCAGCATGTGAGTGCACTTAATACAGTTCCATGTTAGCTAACGGCAATATGATAATGTGATTAAAATTGTGTGTCATACACATCAGGCAACTTGATTGCAGACACCAAGGGGTTAGTCAAAAGCATGCAAAAGAGTGGCATTTCAGATGAAGTTGTGATACATTTTATGTGCTCTGTCTGACACAGTTGACATAGCTGCTTGGGGTGGGTGGGGTGGTGTTTTATTCACTGTAATCCAAAAAAACTAGCCTACATGACATTGCAAAAGTCTTTACCCACTTTACCCACCTCCATTTAATCTGATTTTTTTCTGTTTGTTTCTCTGTAAATTGGCTGTGCTACTTGAGGGAAGTGTATAATTGCTTTTGTGACCTGCATTTCTGTTGGAACGCATCAAGTAAAAAATACAGTACAATACTGCCCATAATGAACACAGCCACTCATTAGGCTCCACAGTAATAATAACACTGTAGAATAACGTAAAGTCGATTTGAAGGCTCTAAATGCCATTTTCTTCCTGACAATGACTCTCAGAATGCGCTGGCCACTATATCTGTTTATGCATGTAACAAAAATACTTCAAAGCCATGTTTGAGCTTTTAAACTTGTTAAACTGCCTCTCCTGTCCCTTTCAAAGCCATTTTTTTCTCCTCGCTCAGCAGGCCCGTCTGCTCCTCCCGGGACTGTGAGCGTCGAGGCGCCCCAGGCTCCCCCAGAGCCCTGAACGGCCAGACAGGGGCCTACTCGGTTTTAGAACAGCAACTCGGCACTGAAACTCGGACTGTTTCACTACAATTCCTCCATTCACAGTGTCCTTCTGCACAACGCCGCCACGTTTCTCCTTATTTTATGTCAATAAATCTCAGTTTGTCGTTCTACGATTGATTTGATTTGGTCTATCAAAACCTCCAGAATGGTCCCTTCTTTTTGATGTTTTCAGCTGGTTTTGCCTTTTCATTTACATTTACAGCATTTATCAGACGCTCTTATCCACAGCGACTTACAATCAGTAGTTACAGGGACAGTCCCCCCAGGAGACACTCAAATGTCTTGCTCAGGGACACAATGGTAGTAAGTGGGATTTGAAGCTGGGTCTTCTGGTTCATAGTAGCGAGTGTGTTACCCACTAGGCTACTACCACCCTGTGATCCATTTCGAGCGCCTGTAGATGAAATGCGCATGCGTGAATGTATTTAAATGTCACTCGTGTCATTTTTAGCGGAGCTCCAATTAAAACATACAGCAACAAACCAAAAAAAGAAAAAAAAAGATCCCACTACGCTTCATGTTGGCCAAAAGGGTTTTGTTTCTTTTCACCCCATCTAAAAAAAATATATATATATATATTACACGTGCACGTGCCCCCAACCCCGCCGGGTTTTCTTTTCAGTCCGCCACATCGTGAGAGAAATTAGATCACTAGCTTGCGTGTTCACGTGGAATGCTCCATATTCCCGCGCGTTCTGCTTTTAATTTAGCGAGACGGGTCTGTCAGGCCAAACGTGCCGATCCAACCAACCACAAGCCACTCGTCTTTGTCATTATTGTCATTATTGTTAATAATAATCAAACAAACAGCCACTGAAACATTTACTGTTGGCTGCCAATTACTGATCACATGATTGATCACATGACCTGACTTTTTTTTTTAAAGGTGTGTTGTTCCCATCCCTTAGGTTTGTTAAGGGCGTTTCCATCGAATACATCCAAAGATGATTATTTACCGTTTATGCCACTTGCATTACCAAGCATTGCAGTGTTCCTTGTGTGCGCTCTCTTGCCTCGTTAATGAGGTTTCGGGCCCCTATGATTTTACTGGGATGAAAATAACAGAGCTGGTGATAATTACCACTTTAATATTTGGCAATTAAATCTCATTAGCCTAAAGTATTTGTCAAGGCGCACACACACACACAAGCCACAGCCCCGGACTCAATACGAAGAAAGCCTACCTACACTGGAGCGAAGCAGGGTTTTGTGCTTTTTCTGCAGTCATTTTTAATTTAGCAGAAGGAAGAGGCCATTAATATCGTCCTGCCACACTTCTAATGCACTGATAATGCAGCCACTGCCTCCTGATGAAGGAGGGTACGTTACCTCAGAGCGTCTGGGTGACACATGAAGCTCGACTGGCTTGTTTCAAATAGAGGGTGTTACGCCACAATATTTAATCGCGGTGTACAGAGAATAATGGCACACCAAAAGCCTGAGTCATGGCCCTGTGTTTGCAAAGAACGTTCGGGGGATGTGGCGCTGTTTATGAATGCTGCAGCAATTTTTTTTCCGATCTCGATATGCTGCTCTCATGGGAAGATGAAAGACCCAACTGGCAGTACATTTCAATGCAGGGATTAGAACATTAAACACTCATTTTAGTACAAAAAAAAAATTCTCTCATTAGCCTGGGCATTGGCTATCATTTATTATTTCCAGTTTCCTTTTCTCTTCAACGCTCGTCCTGGGACGAGTGACTGACAGCTTAATCAGAATGAATGGGATAGTCGCTCCATCTGACCCCGCTGGTCATGTTTTATTAATCTGTAATGCTGCAATGCAAAATTGATATTATTCAATAATACATTGTCGCAGTATACGTTTGATGGGTTCCTGCTTAATTGCTGCCTATTTATTCTGTGATCACCAAATAATTTATGCGACAACAGTCACAAAGAGATCACAGAGGCCTTACTCTTCAACTCACGATGTGACGCCATTTAAAAAATGATTTTTTTTTATAGGTGTCATTATGCACCGACATAAAATATATAATAAAATATAAATAAAAAGTTTGGCTCATCTGCACCATATTGCAGCGAATTACAGATAATCTTGCACAGTTAATGGTGATTTAGTTAATGCTTTGCCAGGGTTGACAGTACTTTTAGAGTTACATTTGCCTCCCATTCATTTTTTTTGGCTCTTTGTACACCCGTGTGCAACAGCTGCTCCATGTTCGATGGCTTAATTGTAAAGCTTTCTCAGCATCGGCTTTATAGGAAGCACTTTAGACTTATCTTCTCTTTGTAATGATTGGGGACGGGGAAGACAAAGAAACATATAAAAAAAAAATACTTCAAAATGTAACCCCCCCCCACACCGACACCCAAATCTAATTTATTTGTTGAATTGACCTGAAATTACAACAGCAACACAGTCAGAGCCCTCGAACATCTCATTTGAAAAATAAAAACAGAGCGGGGAATTGACGTGGCTAAGCCAAGATTCCATTCCCACTCAGCGACGCACACAAAGGCGCAGCGCCCATTGCCGTGCACCCTACATCAAACACCAGATTTGATAAAGAGCCGCGCTAAGTCGCTCCAATGAACGAGACTCATGCATTTAAAACCAGACGCCTCTCCAGAGGCATCTCCTGCATTTTAATTTCACAGAGTCGGACTCGGGCACGTCCGCATATGAAAGCGCACGGCAAAACTGTCCACGGCACTGAAGTTCGCGGCTTAAAGGAAAAAACACCGGCCCAGGCAGGCCGGGCAGAAAACGACAAAGATGAGAGCCGAAGAACCCTGACCCGCCCCCCCACCAGCCAGTCCCCCTTGCCGCTGCGTGATCCGAGGGTTTATTTCCCTGGTGGAAATATTGGACTGTCAGTGGCAGATCAATTGGCGGTGTCCGGGGCACTTCATGGTTCCTCTAATTATAATCCTGTGCTGCTGGCGCCGGGCCCGCGTAGCTGTGGGGCAGCCATTGTAATAGAGGCATCACTCGGCGGATGGATAGACTGGAGTGCCGGCCAGAGCCTTGCAGTCGGCCTCAATGCTCCGCCCGGCGAAGAGGCATATGCCGGCGGCGGGCGCGGCGGCCGAGCGGCCCTTATCTCCCCTGTACACGCAGCCGCATCGCTGATTATGTCCCCGTGCCACCGGGCCGCTGCTTCGCCCACTCCCTGATGGCACGCAGCGAGTTCAGGGCCTGGCGGGAGAGAGAAGGTAAATCCGAAGATGAAGCATTAGCACCCACCGCTTTGCCCACGATGCGATATGACGCGAGTGTTAATAATACGGGCCTTTGCTTTTGAGCAGAATTCGCTTTGATTTCTGAACTTCTGCTTTGCTGAGGTGCTGATGCCGGAGAGAAAGAAGAGTTTTGTATTGTCTTGTTTACAAGCCGCTGTACGGCTTCTTTAAACTCACAGGTTACTGTAAGATCTTATCTCAATGCACTATACAGAAGGAACGGGAGTGAGAGGAAGAGCGGGAGGGAAGAGATGAGAAGCGGGAGGTGGGAGAGCGAGAGAGAGAGGGGGCGTCTGACAGTTTGGGCATACATACTTCAAATTAACAGTTATATAAGCAGATGTTGCTCCCGTGCCCTGGGCCATGACTGGAGATGAGTAAGATTTGCTGTCATTCGACTGAAGAAGAGAGAACGCCTGGGGGGCTCGAGGAGGAAGGGGGGGGCTTCAGGCCTGCCAGGGGTAGTGGGGTGAGGGAGAACAGATCGGGAGAGAGAAGGAAGAAGGGAAAAAAAAAAAGGCACGGAGGATGTCAGAGGAGGACGATGGTGTGTAAAGGAGTGCGAGGTGAAGGGAGAAGAGAGAAATACGCTTAAAACTCAATGCAGGCCGTGAGTGAAGAGCTAAACAGTGAAGATGTCTGACAAGGAGCTTCCAGAAGTAAAACAATAAGGGGGCATGAGATATTAAAAGGCGGCTGATGGATTATGCCTGGGATGATAAGAGTGGCTGGGTGTTACAGTTGTTAGCAGGGATTAGAAACGGTTTGGAGAATGAAAAGCAAAAAAAGTTTAACAAACTGGAAAATGATAAAAAAATGTCATTAATTTATTCCAGTATTAGAAAAAAGTGCTGTTGAGGTCAAAATGGAATACTAGAAGAGTTTTCAATATTTTGTAAAAAATGATTTTATCACTTTATCAGTGAAATTATGTTTTCATCCATGTATTTAGTCATCAAAACTGACTTCAGGTTATTAATATATATATAATAAAAAAGTATAATATACGCTATAATAGACTCGATAAAATTTATGCATTAAATAAAAATTTAAATATTGACAAAAATGCAGTTTTTAAGTTACTTATATATTAAAAAATACCACAATTTGGGAGACCATTAAGGGGTGAAATAATAAATGTACAATAAAATTGGTAAATAAATAAAGATATTATAAATGACTTGGCTCACCAGACCTTGCTCACACATTCCCCATTGGCAGCGCCATCTAACGGTGTTTCCTTATATTTACTGAAAAGGACCAAACTTTAAATTTTGAAATAAAATGTTAATTCATTAACATGCATTTTGCTTTCTAAGTAGAGAAGGGGAAAACCATTTAAATATGTCTTCTGGTCAGGACAAATACATATTTTTAGCCTTGGTTGTAAGTCAGTGTCCAGGCAAATACTAAAGTAAAACTATCAGGACATAAATATTGTAGAAATTATGAACATGTATTTGTGCAAGGAATTATGATGGAATTATTCTTTAAATGCCTTGCATGTTCTACCTGACGGGTAAGGAGGAAACTGCCTTTTTCTTTGGACCAGAGATCCGAATTATGAAAGTGTAAAAACACACAATCCCCATACAACCCTGCATTCCCCACAGGAAACATGCTAGTGCTCCCTTTTGTGTTGCTAACCACTGGCTTCCTCAGCTCCCTCGCCTCTTTCGCTTCTTTTCATATTTCCCCCCTGACTGCAGCCCGGTAATGCTTTCTTTCATTCGGCCTCCTTTGTTGAATCCTTAATGCCTGGCTCCATCTCTCGCGCTCGGCCTATCTGAGATGTGACAGGTGTGTCACGCTCTCTCCATCACACTCTAAACTTGTTGACCTTTGTCTTTAAGATTATCCCAGTCACGGCTTTCGTTCTCTTTTTTCCCCTCCTCCACGCCCGGGCTGACAAGATTGCACGGCAACAAAAGGGCATTGATACGGCGCGGCCGTGCCACCCTGTTGGCCCTCGCCGCCTCCCACTTTATTCCAGCGCGCCGTTGAGCGAAGGGAAGAGGCGCAAACACCCTCTTTTTTTTTTTTTTTTTTTTTTGCCCTCTCGGTGTTAATTATCTTCCCGTGGCGGAGTGCGGGGTGAGGGAGGGGGATGGAAGGATAAAGGCGGGGAGGGGCGGGAGGACGCTTATGGAAATATCAGCCATTGTTTTCCCCGAGCCCCGCCGCTCGGCGTAATCACTCAGCCTTAGTGGTGTAATGATGCCATCTGGTCTCAGGAAAGATGGCAGCTTCTTTCCCGCTGAAAGATGCACCGTGCGCGGGGCGATTACGGCGTCAGCTGCATCCTCCTTTCTCTCCGCTTCCAAGTGCGGGATCGTTGGTGTGATGCCGTGGAAGGTGTGAGAGAGGAGAGTCTGCATATCTTTTGTGTCCCCTCTGCTTTTTTTGTTCTCTGTTTTTTTTTTTTTTTGGCAGAAATATGTTTTGCCGTGTTTTTGTATGTTTATGCATCTGTGAGGATGCGGGTCCATGTTCTCTCCTCCGAGTTCCTATTACTGCAGTGTTGTTCGAAGATAATAGAGTCTGCCATTTTTTACACAGATGTCAGTCGACACCCTCTGCAACTATAGAACACGGTGGAAATGCGGTACGAGCATGTGTTGCCAAGACGTCACTTTACCCCTCTTCATAAATGCGTCTTGTACACAGCGTCGGAACACACAACACAACCCCTCCTCCTCCTCCTCGTCCTCCTCCTCTTCCTCCTCACGCAGTGCCTGGAGGAGTTGAGTTAACCTTTACCTGGACTGAGCCGAGGAGATCTTGTTTATCTCTGCTCCAGCAGATATTACCTTTCTCATCCATATGTCGGTTTATTTTCATTGGAAGCGGCTTGGCTTCCCCCTGGGGAGGTTTCATCAGTAAACACACTTTGAAGAGTAATTGCAGAACGCACGGCGTATAACAATGGTTGTCCTGCATGGGGTAGGGTATTGTGTGTGTGTTTTTTTTTTTTTTTTTTTCCTGCCATGCATAGTGCGGGCCTATGCCAATATAAAATAACCAAATTGACATGAACTTAATTTAAAAAAAGCAAGGCAGAAAACATTGATGCATATTAATATTATTGAAGCTAAAATTGATGACTAAGAGTCTGGCTGTTTAAGGATAATTCAATATCTATTTGCTATATTACTGTTTTGCAAGAATAGATTCAGCCCTTTCCTGTGTTTTCTTTTATAATGAGTTTGTTTTAGCTATAGACATATTTTAGAATAGAAATTATTCAAATAAAGATATGTTTGGAAAATATCATCTTTAGATTATGTACCCATGAATGTATATTTCTAAAATTGCCTTGACTGTTATTACCATGTATGTAAAAGAAACTTTTTGTTTAAGATGACTGAGTTCATCTGAATGTTTTTGAAGTATTGTTAAAGGAAACGTGTTTTATACACACAAACATACAGGCAAATTTAACACCATTGCACCATTTTCATTTCTTATTTCAAAATATAGCTTTTAAATTCACCCTCATCTTCATGCCCTCAAGCTTTTTCCATAAGTTGAGGATTTAACAATGTGTGCTTTTTCAATTTTCCTTTTCAAAGGGATTTTATTTCCTTTATATTCAAAGAAATTATTTACCCAAGCAGTGAAAAGGGAATGCTTGCTGAGTCTCACACACATACACACACACAATAACATGAAAACTCAAAAGTGGGTTATATTTCCACATATATTTATATATGGTCATTTATGCCTTTTCTATTTTTTTTTAATCGGCATAAATGATGGCCAGAATTCAACTAATGGGAAAAAGTGATAGTCTCTTTTCTGTGCTTGCTCTTCGGTTTTCATCATCTGCTGGGACAGAGTGGAAATTCTACCTGCAACCTCGTAGCACAGTGTCCCGGTTCACATATGAGTAGCCCAGGGGGCCGGAGCCATTCCGACCCGGCTGTTTGAGGCCGCCAGAGCTGCATCATATTATTAACGCTGATGGAGACCAGGCATTATTGTGATTTAATACATCCACCCCACCCCCCTAGTGCTCTGCCTTCAAAGCCACACTTCGAGAAAGCTCCGGACTGCCAGCGCAGCGTGACAGGCTGCTAAAGCTAGACAGATAAGAATGCCAAGCGTCCTGGTAATTTCAGCTGGGTAGGAAAAAAAAATACGAAAAAACAAAAGCACAAAATAAAAACGACAAGTTTTATCAGTGTTTTCCCTGCTAATTCCTTTGCCAGGCCAAATTTGATTGGTCAGGATAGCGGGAGAATGGTGAAAGATAAGAGAGAAACTGTCGTGAAATGAGGCAGATGCAGGGCAGGATAAGAAACGCGATTATGCTGCCAGGTCCCTTGTATTAAGCCCACTGCTCCGCCCTCGTTCTGTAAATGGCCAAAGTCTAATCTCGCACCATACAGATCTCTCCCGGCTCTTAACACAGCTGCCATCACACACCCCGTGTCAGATTGGCCCAGTGATAATGCTGTCAGAGCAGCGACGTTTTTCCAGCCTGTAATAGCCAAGCAGACCAGGGAGTTTGGAGACAGGGTTTTCACGCCCTCTCAAACAAGTGTGGCTGCAGCCTGAATGGTCAGCTGACCTCACCACAATCAAGTGTTATTGTGAATGCTACTGCATTCTGGGCTGTTGACACCAAATCGCTTCCAGAAAATTCTGGTGAATGTTCTGGTTCACTAGAGGAAGTTGGCAGTGACCCGTCTGGGCATCTGTCGCCACGTCGAGCGTTTCATTATATAAATGGAGGCATTCCAGGCCTCAACTGTTCCCTGCCAATGCAAAGCCTATCAAATTACAATCATGGCAAACATTACGACTCAAGATCTGCTGCTGTACCTGGGGACTAGAGCTGCAGCATTCCTGATTAAATGGGAATCGCATTTCCATGTTCCCATCCCATGCTGTTTTGAGCAAAATGCAACATAGAGATTAACTATGATAGTGTTGTAAATAATTTATTTATTCTAAACAGTGACTGACGTTTGCCAATCATTTTACAATGATAGTATGCCAGTGGTCATTAAACACAATTTCAGATTTGCATTTCAGTGGTGAACATTCTTACTGAATCATCGTGGTTGAGATGATTGAGATGCCGACAGGCTACAGCCAATGAGAATGCACCCATGTCACCTCCTATCCATCGTTTTCTGACAAAATGTTGGAAATGAGACCTAATGAAACACTGGGGTGGGGGTGAAGGATTTAATATAATATTAGAGTAGAACTGTAGTATGAACCCATGCGATTGATTACACTTAAACCTTTAGAATGAGGCACAATATCTGTGATAATTTTTGTAAATGCTGGGTCACTGCTGATCTTGATTGATCTAATGTGTGGAAATGTGTGGCAAGTGTAGCAAAAAAGGAAAAAACAACGGCTTCACAGTCTTCGTCATGTGTGCTGTGCACGGTTGCTTTGGGTTGTTAGGAGTGTCCGGGTCTCACTTCGCTGTGGCAAGAAAGGAGATGGACGCAAATGTGACGGAAGCGCATTGTGATCTGGGTGGAAAACTGATGGACGGTATCATTATCGAAAGAATGCATCCCCCTTTCCCCAACCAACCACCCCCACTACCATTTGTTTCTTTTCTTTCCTCTGTCTCCATTTTTCCACAAGAGTGTCTGCTAATTAAGCACTGCCATTAGACACCATGTAATTGGCTTGAAAAGTAATGACAAGCAAATTTATTTACAAGGCAATTACAATAAAGAGAGCCTTCGAACTGATAATAATCATTTACGACCGGGGGAAGCAGGAGAAGAAAAAACACAATGCGGTTTGAGTGACGTGGGTTTAAATACGTGTATTTATCATTGCATTATTCAACTTTTTAACACTACACTGTTGCATTTCTGTGTGCCAGTAATAGCATTTCTAGCCGAATTGTCTTTGATAAATGGTGAGATTGAGCCGCATCAAAGGAGACATGCTGAGGAGCTTGTAGTCTTTTTTCTCTGCTCATTCCCTCATTGTGATAATGCACAATGCCAGTATGTCAGACGAAAGAAGCTTTTTTTCTGTAGATGTCACTGCCTTAAAAGGCAAAAGAAAGAGACTGGGTTATTTCATCAATTTCTCCCAGAGCGGGAGAGGAGTGGAGAGGCCGGAGGGAGAAAATGTCTGTGCGCTTGGACGTCTTTGCCCTTCACTTTCCAGGCAACAGATGGAAACGGCGTATTAAGGCACCCCAGGGTGACCCTAGACACCCAGGCATGGCCAGGTTCAGCAGGAGCAGGTGGGCATCTGCTCCGTGTCCTTAATCGCGCTCGGTGCATGACTTCCCCGCCGTGAGCTTGGCTTATTGTGCCGGCCCACGTTCCTGGCACCTCTTCTCACCTGGGGGCAGAGTGGGCGTCTCCCGGGCAGCGCCGACCAGCCTGCCGCTGGCCGGGCTCGGCATTTGGTTAACTTGCCGCCGTGTTACTGGGTCTGAAGGGGGCCAAGACAAGGCCCGGAGTGCAGTGCCCGTGTCCGGTTCAGGCACTGGTTAATGTGCACCAGTGGGAGTTGGGAAAACGCTCGTCCTGAGAGCTGCCAGCGCTTTTATAGTCCTCTTTTTTGTGTCCACTTTAAAAGCATGGCGGTGCAGCAGTTTATTTAAGTGCATAAAAGGCGCAGTGGTCATTGTCGAGGCATTGAGCGTTTACCAGGAGGAAGGCAGTCTTAATGTGGTATTTTTGCTCCTGAGCGCCCCCTATATCAGACAATTGTAATCTTGCAATTGTCTGATGCAATTCTGATCTTTTGAACAATAGTTTGTTTGTCATTCAGTAAAGCTACGAGTGGCATTGGGACTGTTCACGATTCGTTCTGGACAAATACGCACAGGAATATCTCATGATTGCATTGATCGATTTGGATGGTCCACACTTGTTGACTGGGCATATGGAATTGGTGTTCATCAACTCCATTTACTGACCACAATGCACGAAACACTGAACATGCGCACATAATGTTTTTTTTTTTAACGGTAATGCTTTGAACTGGTTAAGTGACATGACACCTGATGACACTGTTCTGTTGGGAAAATACTGAGCTAGCCACTAATACTGCGAGGTGGTAGTAGCCTAGCGGGTAACACACTCGTCTATGAACCAGAAGACCCAGGTTCAAATCCCACTTACTACCATTGTGTCCCTGAGCAAGACACTTAAGTTAAGTTGAGTTGAGTTGCTCTGGGGGGACTGTCCCTGTAGCTTCATACTTTAAGAAGGCCTTGTTCATCGTTTAGTCTTCTTCAGAGTTAAACTATTTCGATTGGCTGTCGCTGTGTCGAAGCACCAATAAGATTTCACAGCCCAAATATATTATGCAGGACGCAATGGCAAACAGCCCTCAGTAAATATGATTGGCAGCCGGGTTTCAAAGCTGGACTAATTCCATTAAGTTATTGATCTCTCAGTCCTCTGCCTCCCAATCTCATCACGCTCACGCCTCGTTGTTTATTTTGGTGAGAGCCCCTGCTAGCCCTCGGCCCCTGGGACCCTGGCAGGTTTCTTGCTGGATATTAACAAAAACCCCTGTATGCAATGTTGGTGTAGCATCTGTGAACAAACTGGAGTGCCGCCACACTGGCCGTGTTATGATGCAGCGTGTCATGCTTCTGCTGTCCGCAATTGCATCGCCCGGGCTATACTTTTAAACAATTGCCTAATCAAATGAGAACTTGGAAAAAAAATTATGCAGGGATTTAATTCAAGAAATAGTCGTTGCTTTAAAGAATTCAAGAAATATATATATTAGTTTTCACTAAGTGGCCTTTCCACAGCAAAGGTAGACGCACAAAGACTCAACCCTCTCTGCACTTCACAACCAGAAGCTGGATGTGGACGTGGCCTTGGCCGCTTAACTGAACAAATCATTTGCTTGACTGCAGCTGTCCACCCCCTCACCCCATCCTGAGGAGGAGAGGTGTAGATGGGCAGAGGACTTTTCTGCTGCTATCTGCTTTGCCCCATGGCCATGAGCAGACTATATTAGGAGATAACTCAACATAACTATGTGGGACTGGTGACTGGTGGGAGAAGAGATTGGCGAAGGCAAAATGGGATGCTTAGACGCACTTCTGGTGGTTAGGAGTGTTTGTGGTCAGCAAATTGTCAGGAGTTTACACTCGATTCCACACAAAGTACAGTTTCTGCTTGAGCAACTAAAAACATTTGCTCTTAGCCCTTCTTGAAAAAGAGAAATGGTGTAGTGTCAGTTTCTAAACTACCAAGCTACAGAATACTGCAGGGTTATAGGGTTTGGAGCACAATTTTCAATTGTGTGTGTGTGTGTGTGTGTATGTATTTATGTAGTTTTTTACAATTGAAAATTGTGCTCCAGACACTATAACCCTGCAGTGTTCTGTAGCTTGGTAGTTTAGAAGTTTAAAATTAATCAATACTAAAATTAGCACTGGTATTGATATTCAAATTCCAGTTTTGCATCTGTCAGTTCACACAAATCACTAGCAGATTTCAACAATTAGCAACATGCATTGCAGCACACACCCCTCCCACGGCTACCTGGAGGACCCAATGAGAGACACAATTAAACATAATTCTGCAGCACCAAGCTTGATAGAAAGAGCCTGCCCAGTAAATGATCAGTCAGCAAAAACAAACTTCTAGACTGTAGTGCGTGTCCTTTCCGTATTATTCGCTGCTTGTAAATTTGTTTTGTTGATTGTTAAAAGTATTTTGCTTGTTATAATTGAGTTTTATTAAATGATTTTTTTATTAGCAATTCTCGGCCACTGTTGTCAGGTAATGCATTTTAATTATCATGAGAGAAATATAAAAATGCTTAGGAGGTGAAACAGAGTATTGCGCTCATAGTGCATACACAGAAAGCCGGGTTTTTAAAAAGCTGTACTTGCCGGGTTGGGTTGGATTGGATAGGATTCTGTCAGGCTCGGGCTGGACCCAACTTTTAAGGCTCACTTACGGGTCTAATTGCTTAACGCCAATACATTTTTCACTTCTGCAGCATGAGAAGAGCATTTTTAAAAATTTGGCTCAAAAACATTAAAATGCATTTCTTAAATTTATTTGTTTAGTTATTTATTTATTCAATGTATTTATTTATTCATTTATTTTTAAAAAATAAATTCCTGTGTTTGTTTCTTTTTACTCCCCCTGTAGTATTGAAAATAGTATCGGTATTGAGTTTGGAATTTCAGTATCGTGACAAGACTAATACACACAGGCACACGCACACACACGTCATATCTACATACATACACATATGTGTGTAACATATCATAAATCCTCAAAACCATCATATTGATTAAGCATAAATAGTGGATGCTTCTCAATCCTAGTGCAGCCAGTAATCTACTGAATGACATCTTTAATGTCTGAAATGCATGAAATTATAGTTGTATTATAGTCCAAGTTGAAGTTGAACCTGGTGATACATGTAACCTTTGAACAATTAGACACTTACCGACATAAAGTGCACGTGTGCGACACAGACAAACTGGGCTGCTGTCAATTAAAAAAGATTTACAATACAAAAGTTTCCAGCTTCCAGTTGGAGCTGAGGGGTTGAACATATATATATTCTATACCATTTTGTATAGAATAACGAAAACTAATTATCTTTTTATGATGTTTGAATTTTTTGTAAATGCAATTTGTATAATGCAATTATTGTTCAACCGTTATTCTCAAGCCATCTACCCAGATGCGGAATGCAACAGACTAACAGAGCTTCCATGATGTTGCTTGGTTTAGATGTGGGCCGGGTCGTCAGCAGTTAAAAACTTGATGGATGGCACACAAGTGAGGATGATTGTGGGACATGCCAGCTCGGAATGACAAGCAATTACTCAATTCGTGTAATGAAAACCTTAACACCAATCATTGACGCTTTACACAGTGCTAATGCTTTATGTAATATTATACATTCCCTCCATCAAGCTTTCCATCCCGAGGGTGTCAGCATAGACGTTTGCTAAATAACATAATTTGTAATGGGTGAAGTGATGGCAAAGCTGCCCGGCTAAGTGAGTGCGGGAGGCGAGCCGCGGCGGCTGTTTTTATTAAAGGCGATCCGTAAGATATCTGATCCCTGCCTGTCTGTTTACGGCACAGCACCTGGACATCACAGCCATTAGCGTCGGCCATTATCATTCGAAACGCCAGCACTCCTCTTATCCGCAGCTAATAAGAGGAGGATTCGGACAGCATGCCACTGTCAGCCGCGCTATCACTTGGCTAGGCGTCACCATGGCAACAGGGACTTAATTACAGCAGACGCCTTGGCGTCCTCCTTTGATGCGGCGGTAACGGGCCTGGCCTGTATTGGCATGGCGTGCACTGAGCGGTGAGATTGCAAGCTCGGGCTGCACGGCTCCAGAAAGACTGCAATTACTCTGTGCACCCGCCGCTGCAAAATCACTGTAATTATTCTCAGCGAGGACGGGTTCGCGGTTTTCAACAGGTGCCCTCTGAATACAGAGTCCCACGTTTGGTCCCCCCCCCTTGTGGGAAGCTGGCTGTCAACGCTGTGGACATCAGAGCTCAGTTGCTGGGTTACATTAAGGCCATAACATCA
Organism: Denticeps clupeoides; assembly: GCF_900700375.1. NCBI lineage: Eukaryota > Metazoa > Chordata > Actinopteri > Clupeiformes > Denticipitidae > Denticeps > Denticeps clupeoides. Next base: position 13,107,255 of record NC_041719.1, on the reverse strand, counting down.
AAGTCAACAATGGGGAGGGGGGCATCTACCAATACCTGTGTATTTAAATAAAATGTAATAATATATGTAAAATAACAACTCGGGCGGTCAAAATTAATCACTGTGAGGAAGTTATAAAAGTTATAAATTAACACAATGAACACAACAACATTTTGTGCACTGTGTGGGCTTTGACCAATGACATGGATGCAAAAGCAATCCATGTAAGTCGATTCGAATGCCATGGATTCTATGGAAGTATCAATTTCGATATTAATTAGCACTGATACTTAAATTCTTAAATTTGTGTGATCTGCCGGTCACACAAGTCACCAGCAATTTTCCACATGCATTGAAGAAGGCAGCCTGTCCCCCGGCTACCTGGAGCACCCAATGTTAACCTGTGAGAGTCTCTCACCTAAAGTGAGAGACACTTTAAACATAACTCTTCAGCAGCAGGCATGCTATAAAATGTAAAAAGCAAGATCACTGTTCGAAAGTATTTTCCTAATTTTAGTCGGGCCCAGATCAGGTTGGGTAGAGCTCACACAGTAAATGATCGGTCAGCAAACTTCCAGTAGAGTACCTATCCTTTATGATTTGCTGCTCATAAATTTGTTTTGGTGATTGGTAAAAGTGCTTTGCATGTTTTATTAAATGCCAATTTTTTTATAAAATTTTAATTTGACATGCAATTCTCGGCCACCATCGACAGGTGATTAGTTTTAATTCGTTTTAAGAACGCTGAGGAGGTGAAATGGAGTATTGCACTCAAAGCCTTGCTTTTAAAAAGCTGTACTTGTTGGGTCAAGTCGGATTCTGTCGGGCTCGCACAGGATCTAACTTTTCGGGCCCGATTACAGCCCTAATTGCTCAACGCACAATAATTTTCCCTTCTGTGAAAAGCGTGAAAAGCATGAGAAGCAAGGAAACTTTTTAACTCAACGTTCAACTCAAAAACATCAAAATACATTTATATTTATGGTGTTCTAACTTAAATGATCTACGAAAATGCTATCGAAAAAACTATCGAGTACCATCCTTAGTATCGGTGTTGAGTTTGACATGCGTACTAGCAAGAAAGATAGATGGAGACAGACAGCAAAGCACATCATGTGTCTGCGTGTAGATCTGCTTTTTTCAGGCAAGCAGAGAGTGGAAATCAGCTGTGACCGGATGAAATATTTATTTAAGCACACGCAGTACCACGTAATGAATCATGATTGTAATCAATCATGATTAAGTCATTGCGAATTTTGCCGCTATGATCGTGATTGTAATCAATCAGGATTAATTCGTTGCAAAATTTGCTGCTAATTGTCTTAATTTTTTTAACCACCTGAGAACCAATTTTGGCTTTGGGTCAGATGGTCAGCATCGGTCTGACAGCATTGACCAGTTGAACTAGGTCTCAGAAGCAGACCCTGTGTTGTAATTTAATGGCAAAGCGGCTTCTGAGAGCACGTAGAAAATTCGCCCACTGTCACCGGGAAGCCCGATGTCTCTTTTTATTTCTATTTCTGCTGAGCCATCTGTGTGCGGCTCAGCCGCCTTTTTATAGCGCTCACCTGTCAGGACATGAATGCACAGGAGGACAGGGGGAATATCTCCGGCTATTATGTAAATGGGAGGGTGAGCCGGAATCAGTGTGCGCGGCGCTCTCGCCCTCTCTCTCTTCCTGAGATGGAGCTTTCTAATAAGAGCGCCACTCTCCCCAGAGGAGGCCCTGCTGCAGAGAAGAGCGGTGACAGGACAGACAGCCTTGTACAAATAAAATGAAAGTCATGCATTCCGACGCCATCCGCCTCCCCGCACATGCACACACATATATGTGTGCACATTTCGGACCCCTCCCGCCCGTTGGTGCCTGAGGACGACCTCCACTCAAGCCCTGAGATATGATAGCGATGTAGAATTATGCGAGTGCCGCGCCAGACATTATGCATGTAAAGCGTTTTGCCGGCTTTTAGTTTAATGCACGACAATCAGCTAAACACAGCCCGTGGGGACAAATCAATATCTGGATAAACATATTGATGGCTGTGTTTCTGGGAGGCGCCACCCCCACAACACGCTCCCCTCGTTCCTGCGCAGGCATTTCTTGTGCCGCTCCAGGGCCCAGCAATCTGGGAGGAGCCGGAGGGTGATGGAGCGCCCACCTCCCCCGGCTCTTCCTTCACTCCCAGCACAATTCGTTTGACATGGGTGCCACGTTCAAAGTTTAATGCTGTTTGTTTTATATTCCTGCCTCATTTCCCTATATAAAAATTTATGATGACATTCTCTACGTTCCATAAAATATTCATAAATGTCATTACTAATATCTTTCATAGATCATCTAAATTGATCCTTCTGTCTGTTTTTTATCTCCACCGCCCCTCACAAATCCATTACTTTAGGAAGAGAGGAGTGAGTGCACTGTGTCCATATGCTGGTGAATTGTGTATGTGTGTGTGTGTGTGTGTGTGTGCGCGCACATGCGTGTGTATTTTGTCTACGTTATGCACATGATGTCAGGGTGAAGAGCCGGGAGCCTGTTTTTCCCCCCTTCCCTGTCAGAAGCATTATTTTTCAGTTCAGCACTCCCTCGCTTCTTTGCCCCTTCCTATTTCTTGGTCTGCATTGATGAATCCTCATGCTGTATAAGAGTGTGTGTGTGTGTGTGTGTGTCTGTATCCCAGTCTTCTGCCCTGTCCTGATCTTTAATATATTATAAATGGCCTCCTCACACTCTGCCTGTGTTTTCCATGAAAATTTCAACTGCTCTCCGTGAATCATTCAAAGCCCAATTCCGTTTACATGACATGCGCATTACGGCGCATGCACAACATCGATGCGTCTAATTATTCCCAACGTAAAAAAAAACGGGATCTGGGGCAGAAACCTTAAATTACGGAGCTCTTCAACTCTTCCTCGTGGACCGGGACATTAATGGTGCTAAACTCTGTTATTTTGACCGATCGTGTCATCCCACCGCAGGGTCATTCCTATTGCATTTGTATGTGTGTGCGATTTTTTTTTTTTAAGTGACACAATTACACTGACCTGCACAGGGGATAACAATACAAATCAAGTTTGAATAGGTCTTGATTAAAATGACAACAATTAGTCATTCCTCGCCGTCCTTCTGATTAGACGCTTGTCTTTCCCCTTCAGCGCCGCGAGCGTTTAGCTTGTCCTCCGGTCGAAGGAGGTCCTTTGTCCTCTTGGCAGTCAAGGTAGAGAGATGAAAGATGAAATGGAGATGGTGACCGATGCAATTACTGAGGTGCTGATTGAAGGAGAGGACGAAATTATCACAGTGGTGATTGTGCTTTGTCTTGAACTCTCGGCACCCTGTTCTATGATTAAAGTGTCACAGCGTGTGCGTCTCTGTGTGCGTCGCGCATAGTGTGTGGGAGAGTGTGTGTGTGTGAGCGAGTGTGACAAAGACAAAGACGACTCTAACACTTACCCACCAGGCAGAGGGCACGTAATGTATACTTTTGCCAGCCATTTGGCAAAAAGGAGCGCACTTGATAAATGCTGGGTAAGTAATGTACAGATAATGTTCCTATAATTTCGTCCTTTCTTTCACTTTCATGGTCCACTTTCCGTTCCGGGGAGGCTGTGGGAGATGAATGCTAATGGCTGCTCCTCTCCACTGTGTTCTGGAACACTTTGCTGTCTTCATTCAACCACCAGGCCTTGCATCGCTGTGCATCAAATAGACAATATTTGTCTTAAGTTTAACTTTAAACATTCAAATGCAAGGCACTCGAATCATATCCCCGGAGTCTTATCCCCCTTTCCAGCTTATTTGCTTCAGGTTCTGGGTCCTGCAATGTTTGTATCTCTCCAGTTGGTGCAACCCAACAGCAGTTTCCCGGAGCCAAAGGTACTGATGTCTACTCATTTTAACCGGTCCCTGGATTTGGCTGACATTAAAGGCTTCTCTCTCTCAGCAGGGACCCTACTGATTCTCCTCTTGCCCAGTGCCACTTCTTCTTTTTCTTCTTCTTCAGACTGTAATGTAAAGCCTTTAAATAATTACACAGCAAATACCTTCAGAGCGGACAGCTCAGCTCTGAACGAAGCCCCTTTCGCTCTTATGCAGCGTCTGAAAGGAGGCTCTTCTGAACCCCATGGTAGGGGTCCAGCCTCCTGCTGAGAGTCCCAGTTGAAGCTGCTCTGATTGAAATAACGTCTTCCACCGGGATGGAGTAGGCTCCACGTGTACCAAACGACTCAACCTTTTTACTCTTTTAAATGATGCTGCTGTCACGATACCGGAGTTTCATGGTCGTCCTGTGCTATTATGTTTCCTCATAGTTTTCACCTGTGTATGACTGCATAAAGTTGCCCAGTTCGTGTCTGTTTGCTGTTCATTGTTACTTGATGTCTCCCCTGTCCTGTTCACCATGTATTAATCCCCTGTCGTGCGTATACGGCCTTCTTCCATGCTATGTCCAGCCATCGTTCCAGATGTGACAGCTGCAAATTTAAGCCCAGTTGTTGAGGGTTTGATCTGTTTGCCCTTGTGTAAGAGGCTATAGTGGCTTTGACGTGGCCATGAGCATAGGACAGTAGAGGCAATTCATGCCCTTCACAAGACTGTACGTAGTGTATTAAGTGATCTAATGGAGAAAAGAAGCATTGGTAATGACTTACATAGTCAGTTTATTCTCGACTAACTTCTGACTAACTTTTCTCTTCAGGATAGCTATGAACAGAGCAATCTGTGTCTCATAGACACTGGAAGCAAATGAATTACATGTTCATGACTACGAGTGCTTTTACATCTACAGACTTCAGTGCACTTCAATCTAACTCAACTTCATTTTCATCCTTGGTTCATTTTGTCTTGTGTGATCACAGTAATTGGACTCGTGTGCGCACCAAACAACACACCACAAAGGTCTGGACCCAAATGCATCCGGAACCAAACCAGGAACAAACGCTGTCACATGATCTGAGAACTTAAAAATAATGGGTGAATTTCTTTTTCACAGTTGAAATGATTAATGCACGTCACCTCCTGTCTTGTCTTGTTATGCACCTTCAGCGACTCCAGTGCATCATCATATTGTTTTCAAGGCGTAATTGTGCTACGTTTTCAAAATGTATGTTTTGCCTAAAGTGGTAAATGCACGTAATATAATATCAAATCGCCAGGGCAACAGCCAACCTGCATAAATATACATTCATCAGGTCTCTCCAGCTTCTTGCAAACACAGTCCACAACAGCAGATCTGCTTCCTGTTGTTCCCGCTGCAATAAATCAGCAGAGAGAAAGTTCTTGTGTTATTTGAATTGATGTATTTTTCCCTGTGTGCAAAGGAAGCAAACCAAGAGAAAAATGATATAATGTCCAAAAATCACAGACTGATTAGGACCAAAGCAAACGTACTTTGGTGTGAAAGCGCCCTAGGTTTTGTGTTTATGCTATTCAGTAATACATATTGCAGACTCACAAAAATATTCTGTTGCCAACTGGGAGGAGTTGATTCTATTTGAGAGCAAAATGAAGTCTGAAGTTGGCGTATAGTTGTTGTTTTGAGTTCGAAGAAGAACTTTTTAAACCTTTTCGCTATTTGAACAGGATTAGTTCAAGTCAAGTTTTTCACCTCAAACTTCCTTTCACATTTTGAGCACTGTTTGTATTGAATAGCATATACCTGTAGCACATATGCGTGTCACCAGGATATGTTGCTCCGGCGCTCTAGCAGTGCATATCAGAATAACTTTTGCAGTGTTTAGTAAATTATGTAGAGCGTGGGGCCGGTGGGAGAGTGCTGCCATCAAGCAGTGAGCTGCAACACTCGTGCGCCAAGTGTAGGTTGCTTTGGATGGGCTTTGAGGGATTTGGCTTTGCAGTTGCTCCCGCTAATGTATGTATGGAGGAGGATGAAGCCGAGTGGCACAGCTTGACTCCTGCTTCTGCAGATGGCAGTAGTGGTGCATGTGCAAAAAAAAAAAAATCACCAATGTCAATGAATATTTATGTTTCAAACACATCATTGGTCAGACTGGCAATGGGCGCGGTGGATAGGCGTGGCACAGCGCTGTGGCCCAGGGGTCTGAGCTGCCCCCCCCCATGGACCCTCCAGTCACACTCAGCAGGTATATTAGCCTGATCCATCACACCGCCCCGCCACTGGCCAGCGGTTTTAAGAGCCTGTAAATCCAGAGCCCTCGCTTTTCCCGCTCTGTAGTTTATTGTTTTTTAAAAAACAGGGAGATGGAAACCAAATGTTGTGTGCTGGAAATGGGCTGGGAATTAAATTTATACAAATTGAGGCATCCTCGACACTGACAAGATTGCGGAGAATGTGATTGTGCATTCTGTGTGTCGATCAGTTGAATTACATTTATTTTTCTCTCTTTTCTCCCCCTCTTCTTTCATGTCTGGGACGTTGCCCTTGGCTAATCTCTAACAGGTAAGACCTTTTCTTCCCGCTACACTTTAAAGCTGTAAATAACTGTGCAAAGTTACCCAACTTTGGTGATGTAGGTTTGGTCGACAGCTTCACAGATGTGAGCGAAAGTTGCTTGGTGCAGTGAGTTAGTTCTGTGAACTCTTCAGGTCTTCTTTGTTTGGACCCTTTTATCAAATGAAATTCTCCTACAGTGGTGGGGGGGGGGGTAGCAGGAGAGGGAGGAACCTCGTGCCACGCTGCCGCCTCGCTGCATTGGGCTGCAGTGACAGGGCCGACTTATGACAAATGGTGCAGCACAGAGCAGGCTAACAGGGAGGTAATGCCCGGTGCCTCATTAATAGGCAGGGTCCTTCCGGGCTCTGGGGAGGCTCTACACGAGGTCTGTGATGACTCAAGGCGTTGTGCTCACCAGTTTTGTAGTACCTAGTTATGTCTACCCAAACTGAATTTCTTATACTGGCCACTTTTGAAGAATCCCTCTGTTTCTAGCTACATATGGATGTAAAACTTTAAAATAATGCTGAATAAAGCATTACATTTGTTTTTGGTCTTTTTTTACTGTCAAGGTGATCATCTATAATCAATGAATCTGGGAATGTTCTAGTTGGGGTGAACCACTGCTGACCATTGTGGCTCCATTCTTAACACAGCAGTGATATTTAGCTTTTTTTTGATTGTGAGGTCCTGCAACGTGACTGGAGCTACAGCACTACACAGGAACCTACTGGAGATTCAAATGGCATTATGATACAGAATATAATTGAGTGATTGCATCATAGCTTCATCATCATGTTTTACTCATTTATTGTATATATATTAACAGGTTAACAGGCTATGTTGACATTGCATAGTCAGAAAATGTGGTTGAGACTGAGATCATACTAAATGACTTATTAGATGCTCCCTGAAGGTGCCGCAGCGTCAGTGTTAACTACACCACTATAATGTGGATACACTTATGTTCTGGGGCTTGTGTTGTGATGGAGTAGCACTTGTCAAAATCAGACTAATGCCACGCCAGGACTTGTGCTCTCCATGAGCTCCTTCCTGCGTCACCGCGTCGATGATAATTGAGCTCGGCAGCGTGTTGCACTTAATTCCACCTTAATCACTGACTCTGCCCAATCAAAACATTTTTATTGACGCTCTGGGATGTCCTCTCCTTAACGCTCTTCCAGTCCCCCCTCGTCTGCGGCCAGCATTTTCTCCGAGCAATCAATATCCGGGCCGTGCATCATGCTTCCTCTATCTGTCCAGGCCCTTTAATAAAAGGCTCTCCGAGGGCTCCAGCCCAAATTGCTGCCTGTGTCTTTCTATTAATAAATGGCATTAACCACCTGGCCCTTCTGGGACTATTCATTCTAAAGATGAACTGCTGTAAAGTACAACACAATGCCGGCTCATTACAGCTCGGGGTGTCTCCAGACTCTGTCCTGCTCCCCCGCGCTACATGACTGGCCCATTTGGAAGCTCTCACTAGTCAAACAAACCCGGAGAAAACTGCGCACAATCACCGGCAAACAAGAAAAATGATAATGATGGCAATGACAAGAGCAAGGCCTTCTCACATAGATTTCTAATTTCCTGGAACTAGCGTTTTAGCATGGGCCTCTGGGTGGCCCTTATCGCAATTCTCAGCTCTTAAAGCAGGGGCGTAATCGTCATGATAAATCTCAGGTATTGCGCTTAAGCATGCCGCTATATGGCAATTAACATGTATTAATCTGCTTTATTGCTGAAACTTGCAGTGAGCTACTGTGAGTTTTTGGCACTGCAATTACACTTCCAAACCTGCCTCAGTTGGTGCACATCTGTACATTAAGATCCCCTGTGAGCCATGACGGAACCCAACAGGCCTTAACTCTAAAATATTGTTATTGTTCAAACTACCTGAGTGTTTTTACCAAGATTCATGAATATACTGATGGTGATCAACAACAAAGCTAATCATATCAATACCATGTCAGTGTTTTTACCGCTTGTCGTGTTCTAGTGTTAAATACAAACATTATTAACGGTGAGAGTGAAGTGATTGTGAAACACAGCACAGCACATGGTGACACAACGAAATGTGTCCTCTGCTTTTAACCCATCACCTTTAGTGAGCAGTGGGCAGCCATGCAGGCGCCCGGGGAGCAGTGTGTGGGGACGGTGCTTTGCTCCGTGGCACCTCAGTGGCTCAGTGGTGGATCGGGATTCCAAACGGCAACCTTCTGATTACGGGGCCGCTTCCTTAACTGCTAGGCCACCACTGCTCCACCACTGACAAACAAAGTAATACTAAATGTGGAATATGTCTTAAATGACCCTAATATTTAAAAAAGAATCTTTTCCCCACATACGTCATTTTTAGATATCAACGTGTGATAGGGCTGTATTATAAGATTTTTAAGTGTTAAGTACAAATGCTTGAAAAAGTGGTGCCACATTTGCATCATATTGAACATTTTGTGCTCTTTCCCCCCACCCCCTCTTACTTTTGTTTTAGATAAATCACAATGCAAGGCATGAAATTTTTCACTTTCTCTGTGCTTCTCTGTGTCTGAATGTAAAAAATATCTCTTCCGGGATTACTTTTGCTTTAGAATCCTGCAGATTCGGCGGAGGGAGGGTTTGAAGTTCGCACAGTTATTCTGTATGAAGTGAAGATAAAAGGAGGTGAAAATCTGAGAGCAAAGAGAAATAAAAAAACAGAGGGGGGAAGGCATAAAAGAAACATGGAAAAGAAAAGATGCGGGGACAGAATTAGGAAGGGGTAGGGTAGGGAAGCGCCACATTGTTTTTCTGCAAAAGTTCCAGAGAGCAAGTCGACTGGGACGATTGATTTAATCCTAGGTACAGACGTGTACCTAGGTGTCAGGTCCTCCAAACATTCATTCATTTACATGAAGTTATAATTGTATTATGTCACTCATTCATATCAGTATCTCGTCATGCAGATTATAATCTGACAACGCTTCATAGCCAGTACAAATTTAAGGTGTCGAGGGCCGTCCAATTTGTACAGTCTTTTTGAGAAATGGTTTTTCATGCAGCCAATATTTTAATTCATCATGCGTAACACGTTACCGTGGCAACCAGGCTGTTGTTTTCACTTCTGATGTGGGGACCAGATTGAGCGTGTTGGTCCAGGATGAATTCATTCAAGTTGTCATTGCCTGTATCACTGAGCTGACTGAATAATGCTAGTTCATTTCACATTTACACAAAAACTGAAATGAAAAAGATTTTTGCATATCTACTTTTAACCATATTTCATAATTTCAATAACAATCCACCTGCTGAATTAACAAGTATTTAGAATTTAATGAATTAATCTATAGAGGAAATTAAATGATGTCAGTCCATGTGACAGTATATGTGAAAAACAACTAGAAATAGATGGTAACAAGTTAAAGTTGAATTAATAATTACATTTTCACAACAACAAAACCCAGTTTTGTGTTACAAAAATCCAGCAGACTCACACATCCTGCTCTTCCCTCACGCGCTCAGACGCCCACGCGGCGCGTGCGTGTTCATGTTCGTATTCTCGCGTTCCGCGGCGCTGTGGCCCCTCACGACTCCTCAGAGAGTGGTAGTGGGCCAGCGCCGCTACGGCATGAAAGCAGCTGCCAAGCATGGCTTTGAAGACGAGTTCAGAGACAGCAGCGAGCGCGTGTCCCCCTCCCGCTGACGTCAATCCCTCCCCCATCAGCCAATGCGCAGTGTACCCTCACAAAGCCTGTCAAGCGGCCTGGGATTCGCGCGCTTTTCTTTGTTTTTTGGGGATTTTTTTCCCCCTTCCGCCCCTCAGAATGCCAGTGCGTTCCTCTTGCATCTCATTCTGGCTCGCACCGGTTGAGTCACTCAGCCACCTCGCCTAGCGTCCAGCTCAAATGGGCCTAATTCGCCATACAGGCCCCCTTTCAGCGGCTCGGCCTGAGGAGCTATTACCTCGCCATCATTGTTCCTGCAAGTGAATACATTTGTCCCTGCACTCTGCGCTATTTGGTGCTTCAGAAATTCATAAGATTCATAACCTCTGTACATCAAGAGCCATTTTCACAAAAGAAATGTAATAGTAGGTCGTGTATTATTAATACCAGCAGTAACAGGATTTATGCTAATTCGCTGAACGCGGGAGGACGATATGAAAGGGAGATGGCCCTATATTTTATTATAATCATTTTTTAAAGCTTCAGCCTGGGAATATGGCTTTACGTTCAATAAGGAGCACACCCGTCTTGTTTGTTAGTGCGCCGCTGTCCGAGGTCGCAGCTAAAGCCGGAGCGGTTTGTGAAGCTAATCAAGCTAAATTAGACGTGTGACCCTGGTGAGGACTGAAGCAAGCCAGGAAACGGGGGTTCCCCCAACGGGAAAAGACCCGGACACAAGAAACCATGACTGATGTAGATGCTGATCAAGGTTATCGGGCCAAGGTAAAGCCAAAGGAGCAGTGTCATGTTGGTTTATGCTCGCTGTCCGATAGTTGGCCGTATTGACCCTGAACCGCTGGGCAGATTAGACAGGCGCTGCGCACATTTTTGATCTGTGCCCCTGTGTGTGGGAAACGCTGTTTCAAACGTCTACCTGAGGTTAGTCAGGCTGCTAGTTGTTCACCTATGGCCAGGATTTTTGTGGGTCAATGGTTGGTTGCGCGACTGTTGACTCATTGGGAACTAGAGTAGAGAGTGACATGTGAATGTGGTTCCATTCATTCTTTTATTAATACTTGATTGTCCATGTACATTTATACTTACCTAGGGAAACTTACATGAATGCTGGATCAGTAACCAATCTGTGAATATCATTATCTTTATAACTCAGCAAAAAAGGAAGGTTTTTAGCTTACGTTTGAAGATCTTTAGTGACTCTACATGACCTGGAAGGTCATTCCACCTCCTAGGAGCCAAGACAGAGAAGAGTCTAGATGACTCTTCCTAAAAAATTTTTCCTTGAGAGATGGTGGTGCCAGTCGAGCAGTGCTGGAGGATCTGAGAGATTGAGGTGCAGAGCGAGTAGATCTGATGTAGAAGGGTGCCAATCTGATACAGGAAGCCTGTGGAGGGAACGTATACATCGAGTGGTGTGGGAGAATTTGGGAATTTTCTGAATATTAGCAACGAGTACCTGCCTCTTCAAGAACCCAACTTGGATGGCCCCTTGACAGATCAGAAATAACATATCAAGTATTTCCTCAGTAATTTCATTTGCGGTTTTCAGGGCAAATAATTCCCTCTCATTTTTAATTCGTTGTCTCATCCATGTAGTCTTGCCTCTCTTACTTTTGTTGTGTGTTATCTTGGCCAAAGTGCCAATTATATATCATTTTTTTTTCTTGCTTTTCTGATTTTGATTAGTACACCTTGCAGCTTAAAGAATGCAGTTTGCTTCTGTTGTCCTGGATCCAAGTGATGCATGGTGAGTGGGTTTCCCTGTGATGGAGATGGTGCTGACCTGGGAATGGGGCTTCAAGCTCTAAAGCCTGGTCAGTTCAGGCTTCTGCAGTAGCCTTCCCATGAGTCACCAGCTCTCTCTCAGTGTTCCGTCAGGCAAATGATGCATTTCATTTGAATGATTTACACCCTCTCCCCCTCTCCCTGTCCTCAATCTCCGCTCGGAGCGATGCGTCATTTACAGCAGACCCATAAAAGCTGGTGAAGCTCAGAAATCCGGGGTCCTGCTGCTCGAGGTCAGGGTTACGCAATTAGCCAAGGGCAGCAGGGTGAGTTTAATGTGAGCTCACTCCAAATGATAAATAATAATAATAATCCCCATTTGTTTAAGCCACCAAATCATGTCTTCTGCTGTTATTGCAGTGAGCAAATTCCAAATTTCTTCCTAATTATCTCAGCCGAGCAGCAACTACAACACAGACATGACAAAAGGACTTCAAATAATAGCATATCTGCATTTTGGGGGGAATAATAAAGCCTGGAACACATTTATTAGCGACAGAAGTTGCCAATTATACTTAATGTATTTTGATCTGCTGTAGTTCCTCTGATAAGTGCTGAAATAATTAAGTAATCCTGCTTCTACAACCAGCTAAAACTTTAATACAATAGAAAAAGCCAGAAAGATGTAATGAAAGGAAAAGAAAAAACAACTTTACGCTTGTCAATGCAAAAGAAGCTCTGTGGGGAATGAGGGACATACAGGAGAATATTGGTGGAGGATTAGGGAGGAAAGGCCAGGGTGGCGGAGAGAAGAAGCGAGGGAGTGGGATAATAAAGAGAGAGCAGCTGTTAAGAGGAGGGGAGAGTGAGTGTGACTGATCGGGTGGGGGACATATTTTTGGAATAAGATTTTTTTGTGCAGGGGGTAGCAGGGAAAGTGATTTTGTCCTTGCAATCCAGTGGCACTTGTGGTCTCAATCAACACAATGGATAGAGACAGATTGGGACTGAGACAATATTTGAAACATTCAGGATAAAATTGTGGCCTCTTAGGGCTGAGAGACCACAAATAAATCCCTGTATTGGGGGCACCTCTCAATGCTGCTGTTAAAAGACTGTTTTTTTTACTCTTCCCCGTTCCCAGTTTAAAAATGTGCCCCTTTTGCTCATAGATACTGTTTCCGACTGGCATAACACTTATGGAAGGTTGGAAAATCGACACTACCTGGACCTTGATTGCAATGAGCTTAAGAATCCTGGTCTATGCCATTATCACAGTATTAGTAAAGTTCTTGTGTTGTCACAAGAGTTGGAAAGCTTGATGGGCAATGAGAGAAATTAGGGTTAAATATACTCAGTGAACCATGAAAAGTGCTGTTGATCACTGAGACATGTTTCACTGCAGTTGTTCTCACCCAGGTCAAAATACCCAGATCTGAACACCTTTACTATTGGCTGGTAAAAAAGCTCAAACTCCCAGATCTGTACAAGTGCTAAAATTGGCCACACAAATGCTAACATTGTAATTTTGACAGCACTGTGCACAGAAACAACTTTTGTCACTGAGGGTACATTTCATAGGCTGTTAGGATGAAAAACAATTGTATGAATTAAAGGGAAAGTAAGGAAAAAGAATGAAAAGCATTTTTGTATACTTGCATTAATTATAATAAACAGAATAAAAGAGAACTGGTATGTTTGGATAAAAAGTTAAAACAGAGCCCACAGTAGTTATGGCCACAAGTTTGAAAAGGAGCTGCTCAGCCCATCCAGATCCAGTCATTACACCGCAGGAAAATAAGCATCTTAAATGGAGTAATGACCGCGTTGGCGCTGCTGACACACCAAAGGCGACTGGATGAAGATGGGACTCCATTACAATCCGCTCCTTCCAGAACCTAAGTAGAGTTTACAAGTTCCTGTAGAGCCCTCGTCTGCAGCTTAATGAATGCATTAATATGCACCAGCACCATTTCTCCGCTCCTCTTTAGTACCTAATTACGGTTTTTATTCAGATTTCCACAGCTGTAGTTCATGTATTATTCACCATTAATTGCTACTTCAATAGTCATTAATAAAGACCTGTATTCTTCAGCTGAAAGAGGTGTTGTGGGTGTGAGGGCCTGAAGAGTGTGTGTTCGTGTGTGTGTTTGTGGACATGGGGTTGATGACGGTGATTATTATTTTTGGTGGCTGTGCATTGCGGAACGTGGCAGCTGTGGCAGGGCTCCTCTGTGTATTCTATTGAAAAAAATAGCATTGAAATATTTGTTTGCACGCCTCAGTGGCATTTAATCTCCTGTTGTTCATCAGTTTCCACTTGATTTATTTTTTCACCTTCGCTTATTTATTGAATTTAATTACACCCCAAACCCACAGAGAGGCTGCTGGTTATGTAGGTGTGGGATGGATGGCGGAAGGGTATTTGGTGAGGGTCCTAACACCCACTTCATGCTCCCCCCACACGAGGACAGGTCCCCACTTAAATCAGAGCGAAAGCCCCCGGTCGTGGCCTCCAAGCTCACAAGCGCTGCCAAGCAAACTGCAGTCCAACAGAAGCACAGCGGACGTGATAAAATATCGCCCTCTTAATCGGGCTGTAATTGTGCAATGTGTTCCTCCCCTCGTGAGCGATGTGTCGGCTGTAAAGAGCGACTGGCCAGCTGGGCGGGGATCTCTGAGAGCCAGCGCGCTTTAAGGACTGCGTGGGGCTGATTGGGGACAGGAGAAGGGCAGAGCAGTGCATCGTTTGTGTGTGTGTGTGTGTGTGTGTGTTGGGGGTTGGATGGTCAGTGGGTGGTGTGTGAATGTGAGAGTCTATGCAGGGAGGGAGAGAGAGTGTGCATATCTGAAACAAACAGGGAGAAGTGTATGTGTGTGTCAAAGGAGGAACGTGTGTGTGTGTGTGTGTGGTTGTTTAGGGTGGAGTGAGTCAGGGTTGGGTATGACAGTGATGTCCCACTGCCCGCAGGCTAAAGTGTGGAGCTGGAGGGAGGCCTGCTAGTGGAGCTCACCGTCAGGACTGACCTTCACTGTCACTGCTGATGGGGCTGGAGACCCACACACACACACACACATATACATTCACACATCCATGCATGCGAAATAAGCATGCCTGCACATAGATATACTGTATATACATGTTCATATGTGCACACACTTTCCACATACAAATTTACAAAAGGCTCTCACACACACACACGGTTTTCTAACATCTCACAGGCAGTAACAAACACTTTACACACAAGGTATACGAGTCAGTCTTCAGGGGTTATGATTAATCCCCCCCCCCCCCTTCTCTCGTTGCTAGTGTGTGGCAGGGCCATGCTCAGTCAGGCCCTCTGCGGGCACGACTGGACCTCAACACACTCGTCCCCCAACAAGGCCATTCACAGCCACAGCACAGCGGCACAGACCTGCACACGTTTTACTCAACATTTAACCTATTACAGCAAGCATAACACAACATAACAGGGCACAGCACATGGTTACAAGGCGGTTTTAATAATGCAAGTCAGTGCAGCAAGCACAGCACTGGAATGTTTAATAATTCAACACAAGGCTAGACAAAACAACACAACTCAGCGCAGCAGGGCCGAGCACAGCAAAACTGAGTAATAATATAGTGCAGCACAGCATTGCATAGTTCTGTTCAGGACGTGCTACAATCTTAGTGCTGCCAACACAAAGGCATTGATGCATTTTTTTTTATTATGTAGGCTAATTTCTGAGTCCTACCATAAATATAGTCCCTTTGGTTGCTATTAGTGAGACAGATACGTTGACAGTAACTGCATTTTGGGTTGAAGGCTGGGTGGTAGCCTAATTAACATATTCTCTTGTTAGCATATTCTGTGCATTGTCCAATCAAAGTGAAAAAAGGCAAAACAGTAGTTGGGTGCTATGCTATAAAATGTAAGAATCGCACCCATGACCAAAGGTGGGGCGGTTATTTTACCCTAATTTTACATGCATTTGTATTGGAATTAAAATTTTAATATTACGCCCCATATGAAGTTCAAAACTAAAAACGAAGCCTTTCTTTCAAATTTGTTGGTTTAATCCTCCCAAAATACTGAGATACTGAAATTGAAAGTAATTGCTTTTGTCAATGTGATGCACAGCAACACAGCACACGGTGACACAAAGAAAAGTGTCCTCTGCATTTAACACATCACATTAGTGAGCAGTGGGCATTAAAGGCAACTTTGTGTTTTTAATGATTCTATGATATTTTTTTTACATAAAATAGTTGGTGTACTACCAACCCTTGCCTGGGTTGGTAGTAGCCTAGTGGGTAACACACTCGTCTATGAACCAGAAGACCCAGGTTCAAACCCCACTTACTACCATTGTGTCCCTGAGCAAGACACTTAACCCTAAATTGCTCCAGGGGGACTGTCCCTGTAACTACTGATTGTAAGTCGCCCTGGATAAGGGCGTCTGATAAATGTTGTAAATGTTAATGTGTCTTTGAAGAGGAATGTATAGCACAAAACAAAGACAACATACCGAGCTTAACAGAGCAGAGTTGTACAGCATAATTACAAACTGATTACAAACAACACACACACAGACACACATATACGCTAATGCACACCTATTAGACATCCTGACTCCTAATGTCACCATTTCATGCCTCGCCACTTAGAATGTCTTGCCTGAAAATTGCTAATTTGTGCTGTTTTAACAGGAGGAGATGTGTGTGTGTGTGTGTGTGTGTGTGTGTGTTTGTGTGTGCTCCTGGCATGGTGTTTCCACCAGGGCGCTCCACTGATGAGCTGGTGGGGTGTTGGTCTGACGGACAGGCGGGTCGTGTGTTGTTAGCCCTGTCATTCACTCCGGCTGCGCGGACAAGCACCGCCGCCAGCAACGCATCACACATCAGCATCCCGGCGCTCGCACAGGGAAGCAAACATATAAAAACTCATTAGGATAAATAAATTGCCTAAGACACTGCGGCGGATAATGACTACGAGCTCTGAAGACCCAGCTGGATGCGTTTGGTGTCGGGGAAATGAGTTTGCACTTCTGGGGCCCTGCTCATCAGCGCGTCTACTGCGGGTCTGGGAAGGTGGGAGGGTGCTTGTGACACTGATGAGCACTGAGCCGCCATGGCGAAAAAACACTTAATAGCCACCTAGCCTATAGTGTCCCTGTGAAAATCTTGATGTCTGAGCTTCGTATCTGCTAGTACATTTCTATATTTGAACATTGTGTGTATGTGTGTGTGTGTGTGTGTGTGAGAGAGACAGCCCTCCCCTCACAGTATATCAGGCCTGCTTGGTGCCATTAGATCTTTCCACGCCGGCTGATTTACGCTGTGTGTCAGGGGGTCTATGGTGCTGTCTTTTCCTGGAATAACCTGGACACCTCCTGGAAAAAGGCATTAAAACAAAGAGGGTGGGAAAGGGAGGAGGGTGGGGAGGTGCGGTCCTGTAACACCCATGATTTAAAGGCTATGGGGGCTGGAAGTAGGGATTTGGAAATGAGCTGAGGGGGGAGAAGTGCTTCGGACTGTGATGCAGCATGCAGAGGGACAGGCATAGCTGTTTTTTTTTTGTCCCCCTTCACCTTTGCTTTAAAATGTAGAATGGCTTACGACTTACAGAATGCCATAGCTTAGCTTCCATTGTGTCCTTGCTCTTTGGGTAATGAAGTTCGAACGCTCTGCGGAGTGCAGACCTTCTTGTGTTTTCAGTGCAGAGGTTAAAATATTACACAGTCTCTGGAAGCCAAAGCCGCACCTCCTCCACCAGTAGTGTCTCTTTTAGCCCATACATAGTATACCTCTAATGCTCATTTATTTGTCAAATAATCTTTTTTTTTATGTTTGAGCTGTTCTCACACCCCTCAACAAAATGAAACCACTTTTCTGGGAATACAATGGAGGAGCCATGTAAGTGGAGGAAGCGGACTCGCAATCAGAAGGTTCCACGTTCAAATCCCAAAGCGCCAGTACCATCCCCACACACTGCTGCCTATGGCTGCCCACTGCTCACTAAGGTGACGGGTTACATGCAGAGGACACTGTGGACATTGTGTGCATTGTGTGCAGTGCTGCACTGTTTGACAATGACAATCACTTCACACGGTGACTTTAGGATACAGGATAGGTGTGCATTAGTGTATAAGTTTCAAAATTCAGAAAAATACTTACCTATTTATTTCTTTCCATGCTTTTACTCTGATCTAATTATGTGTGCATTTGATTTATTTAAGACCGATCACCGTTTTCTTTCGGCTGCTCCCATCGGTTGTCTGCATAGTTGACTTGGCAAAAGTTTTGCAACGGATGCCCTTCCTGTTGCAACCCCGCCCATTTGCGCGGGCTGGGGACATGCGGTCACATGCGTCCCTAGTGGTTGGGTTCTTTTAAGACAGATAAAGTGTGTTAATATGACGTGACTCATGATCACAAGTCATGTGACATACCTTTCCCCACAGATGTGTGGGTGAGCGATATGGTACATCTCAAGGTTGCCCTAAATGTGACAGATGGAAATAGTCAACGTGTTGTTTTGTTTGCATTTACTTCCCTGCAGCTAAGTGCAAAAGGCTGTCATGTCTCATTAAGTGCAGCGGCGTAAAAGCCACCCAAATAATGTAGATGGGAATTTAAAACCCTGTTATTTCCATCGTTAGGTGACACAATGGTGATTGTCTGTAAGGATTTCAGAAGGCTGCATTTTCTTGTCGCTGAATGATGTTCAATATTGCAACAAAGGGGTGGTTATGGAACGAAAAAATGGACGGGTACACACTTGCTGTTTATTGCCAATTGAAATGGTGGGAAATTGCCTGGCTGCCGAAGAGGCAGGGTGCACACGTTTGGCACTCCATTTGCACCTCCCCGCACATATAGATCTTCTTTCATTCCCCTTTTATGCGCGCCTATGTAGATAAATAACCACAGCGCTTCTCCGATTAGCCTTGACCTGCAGTCCCCTCACATGCGCACCTGAGGTGGCGCGCGCAACTGTTAAGTTGCAGCCGCATTGTTAATCCTTCACAGCAACAAATGTCAGTGCCATTGATTGCTCGTCCTCTGCCAAAATAACACACGGCCCACCGCGAGCTCGCTCGCGGGGTCCCTGCGCTCCCGTGGAATGAAAGACGTGAGAGATTGCAAGGAAAATAGAAAACCTTACTCATTAACTCCAGCGCCGCAGTCCCAAGTTTTCATGGATTAATCAATGCTAACCTACTTTATCAAAGCCACTTATCTTCCAGATACAGAAATCTATGCATGTCCCTGACTAGAAGGTCGATATCAGGAAATATTTCACGTTGCCAACCCTTTTCTTTTTTTTTTTGTCCTCTCTTCCTTTACTTTCTTGGCCTGTCCACCTTCAGTCTCCGCTTCCTTAAATGTCCTTGGGAAGGAAACTGGCCCACGGGGAGCATCCATATCAGATAACTTATTAGTTCATTAGCTCATCTTTTTCCAATTCCGTCTAACATTACCCGCCGCTATTAGACTCTGTTATTAATGGTACTGAACCTGCAGGCCGGCTTGGCGGCGGGCAGGATTGACAGACATGCCATGTCCAGACCGCTCTCCCTGGCCCAGCAGGTAGAGGGGATGTGTGGACTAGCCTGTAAACAGCAGGACCGTCCCCTGGGCTGAGTGACGGCACGAACACTATCCCTCAACCAGGCTCCGCCCCGCAGCGAGCTGCTGCTGCTGCTCGGTCGCCTTTGATCCGACTCCTCTGAATCAATCACGGCAGGCAGCGCCGAGACTCGGAGAGTCTTCCCGCGGCCCTGGGTGCTGTCTCCAGCGCGTCAGGAGAACGTCTGAAGTGCTTGTTTGTTTATGCATTTATTTATGTGTTTATTGGGCGCCGTGGCCCGACGCACCCTTCCCCCCCCGGCAGACGCTTGACGAGTTATTTGATTTTACCGGGGTCATAATAGCATAAACACTCAAGATGTTAACAACGGTGCTGGCTGTGCCTATCTGTGTCAATCGCAACGGCCCGCCTCCCGCCTTCCGCCACCGCAGCCCTGCATCCACCCCTCCCTTTCTCAAGTAGTAACTGCCTCATTATGGGATGTACAGACACTAAGACATTATGCCTGATGTAAAAGGGCATAAAACGTGCGTAGGTGATGGAAGACGCAGCCTCGCAGCATCCACAATAAGGCTGTGGGGTTTCACACGGCGACCTCCCGAGCCCCCCGGCGTCCTCAGATGTCGTTTGAGGTGTTGGGTTGGGTTGGGTTGTTCAAAACCTTCTGAATTTATCGGGAGGACAACAGGAGTTTGCCTCAGTCACATTTTCCACATTTTTCTGTGCATGGATGCTACAGCGAATAGTGAACCCCCCTTCCCCTTTTGAGCTCATGCATGGCAGAAGAACATTTCCCATATATATTATCACGACTACGAGCTTTATGCTTGTTTGTTCGCTGATGTGTCGATTTTGAATAATCCTAATGATGCAGTCCTTACAGAGTATCTCATCACTTCAAGATTTTTCCATTTAATTAGCAATTAAGTTTACAGCAATGGAGCTGCGAGTAGAACAAAGGGATGGGGGTAGTGAAAGTCCCGCCTATTTCACGGCTTGAGCAGGAAAAAGCGAGAGGCAGAGGATGGCCTCCCCAGAGCTTTGAGTTGTATGAGATGGATCGTAAATGGGATGGGGTGGAGGTTGTGCTCCCCTTCTCGCCCTGCCACAGGAACGAAGGTCAAACATCTGAGTCGTCCGTGGACCACAATCCATTACGGTGGCCAGTGGTGAGCCGGCATGCTTGCTGGAGGAGACATCGCTCTGTGGACCACTGCTCCTCCTTAATTAACTGGCAGTTAAATGTTTGGATTAGGAGGAGTGAGACGGGCAAAGATTTCAGATGTCTTTCAATGTGGATGCGCTGACACACAGACAAGTACTGCTGCTTATTGTTGGTGATGAGATGTTTCCTCAGAGTGCATTATCTTCACTAAGCAATGAAGAACTGGATTCATAAAGCTGCATTTCAACCCAAATGATGAAATTTCATCATATTACTCGAGACATTGCTTCAGTGAGCTCTCTGTGAAACTATTAGCGACATTGTCATGTGTATTGAAAAAATTTCAACAATATTAAACGAGAAGAACATTTTTGAAAGCCCTTGGAACAAGTGCTGCACCATGACTGTGTTTGGTATGAAGTTGGACTAACAGAATGTAAGCTTTCCAGACGTATTGTAAATTAGCTGGGTTTCAGCGGATTTGAATCTTAATATTACGTACTGCAGGGGTTCCAAATCCTGATCCTGGAGGACAAAAAAATTAAAAAGACAAATAGCCACCTTGGCAAAAGTAGCTAACTATATTTTAAAATGTTTAATTGCGTTTAATGTATTGCATTTAGTTCCATTATCTTCATTAATTTAGAATGATTTAGAAGACTAATTGTCACACAGAATCATGAGATTTTCTCTCTTTTTTATTATGCCATTAATGTCATGTTTAGTTTGGTGAGGATGTTGAGTGAACCTCTGAGTTGACAGTTAGAAGGCCATTTTAATCACATTGTCCTTTAATCACATAAGTCCTTTTAATGTACGGGGTGTGGCCACCATCACCAGTAGGTGAGTATGTTCTCACCATTGATGTTCGGAAGTCACCAAATGGCAGGCTGGCCAGGGCCCAGGCCATCTCTGTTGATAACACTGAGGTCTTTTATTTAAGCAGCTGGCAGCCTTTATTTGGTGTTTGTTACCCTCCTTTGACCTGTGGAGACTATTAAATGTCACTCCCCTTTAAGTGAAGAAGAAAGACAACTTTGCTCAACTTTGCTTCACCTTTAAAGGTCAAGTGTTGCCATGGTGACAGTTTCTTTCCCCCATATCCCCTCCTGTACTCCCCCATCTGTGGGCTCCTCCTGGCCTCTCTCTCCCCCCAGTGACTGCCGGATCACAGGGTGTTTTTCTTAAAGGTTCGCTCCAGATATCGGTGTTGACGTTTTTATTAAAGTAGCTTGTTGCATTGTGCAGCGAGTGTGTATTCAAGGTGTGTGTGTGTGTGTGTGTGTGTGTTGGCTGTGCAGTAGGCAGTAGTGTAGTAGGACACACAATCACATCCACTCCGGCTTCCCTGCTGTTGAGAATTAATGTGCCACCGAATATGCAGGGGGATTAGAATTCTCGCTTTTCAGTCATGGCACGGCAATTTATTCGAATTTGTTGTGCCTGGCCCTGAAGTCTTCATTACGCAGTCCTGATGTGCTCAGGGAGGAGTGCGAAGGTCACTATCCGCCCGTCCGAATAAAGATGTGCTGTGGACTGACAATCCCCCCACTCCACCCCCTCAACACACACACAAACACACACACACAGACAGACAGACAAAAAAATAAGCCCACAGGCCTGGGGTATGGCGCCAGTCCCAGGCCTCTGCCTTCACTTGTTTCAGATGCCACATTGCTCTAACTTACAACTCTCAGCAGAGAACGTCCAAACATGGCACCACTGGAGATGATCTGCGGGACTTGATGCAGTCAAAGATGATGCATTTTATATAAACCTTTTTACAAATGATTCTGCTTCCAATGCATCAGTGATGAATATGCTCCAGTAACAGTTAATTAGCAGGTGAACAGGTAATGACATGAAAGTCAATAGGAATTATTTAATTGCTATATAATTTGTAACCAATAGGAAGTTTATATTCACTTGTTTGCCAATCAGAATGCTTGAATAAAATCACTGAAATTCTATCTGGCAGTGGGCGTGGTCCAAACTTGGCTTAGTTTGATGCACCTGACTATTAGGGGCGATGGAAATAGAGCAGACGGGAGCTTGTGTGTGTGATGTATTGACAGGGGGCTGAATGAGGAAGAAGAGTCCTCGAGAGCTGAAGAGTTCTTTCTGTCTCATTTAAACATCATGAAATTGTTCTGGGTGTGAGAAATTGTTATGCATTAACCAACAGAGCTGGCTGCTAGCAATCTTTAAATCCAGAAGACACACATTTCCATGTCTTATAGTGTGGCCCATGGTGGCATTGGATTTTCAAGTTTTAAAGGTCTTGTTTTCCAGCACAGCCCTCCAATGCTCGATCCCTCCGATGCTCCAATGTTCACTGTCATCAGGGAATAAATACATCCATGATGGGAGTGTACATGGTTTGCAACAATATTGAACATCTTCCAAGGCCCCTGGACATAATTTAAGAAAAAGTCAACAGCATTGTAGAGATCCTAATGTGTGTGGTGTCTCAGTATCTCTTTAAAATACATGTTAAGTTTATACCCGATTGGTGGTTGATTCATATGCAGAACAGAATAAATGGGCATGGAATTTTAAAGAGGTCACTCGCATTGCACACTTGTTTACACACTTCAGGCAGCATGCTTCGCACCCTGCTGCATGTGTGTGTGTGTGTGTGTGTGTGTGTGTGTGTGTGTATAACTTTCATGTTAAATAACCAGCAGAAGGCAGTAGGATTTAGAGTTGCTCCCCCCCCTCAAGGTTAATAGATGAAGAAATGAAGGATAGTCTGTTTAACTGCAGACACAAGGACACCAGGAGGAGCCGGGCCCACCTGGCACCACTGAAATTTTAATAAGGCCTCCTCACCCTCAGCCATGCAAGGACTACGCCTTCCGACATTACCCTGCAATCCCGTTCCGTCTCCCTCCCTTCCTCTACCCCCGCATGCTGCTCGAGCTGATTACTGGTGAATACTGTAGATTTTCGACGTGTTGGGTATTTGTGTGTATGTGTGTTTGTGGGTATTTATGGAGTTGGGGGTGGGTGGGCGCTACACTGTGATGATGCAGCCTGTGGGCAGGAGTCACATTCACACCACCCGTGGTCGCACTGACCACATTAACCCCTAATGAAGTCCGAGCACGGTACACCGCACCACATGGCCCTACTGAAGAGCGCCGCTTTCCAAAAACATTGCTTCTGATCGAGCAACGTCTTCCTGAGGCCAAGTTTAGTGCTGGCTGGAGCTTTTGTGAGCGAGGCATTTAAAGGAGCTGAGCTGCAGACTGACTCTGATTCCCAGGATCAGGGCTCCTCAGCAGGGTTCCCCAACAGCTTCAGTACCCCCCTCCGGCCGCCCCGTGGGGCGGCACCTTAGCCCTACCAACAGTTCGAGGTAGGAGGCTCCACAAGGGTACACGGTGCAGGACAGCTCCCATTCTGCCCGGGGTTGATGTGAAGAAACATGGATGAGCAGCACTTAAAAATTATAACATATCTCCACATTTATCTCCTTGTTTCACTTTTAACAAATGTGGGAACATTTGGCCCATACTGTGAAGCATATTAAAATGTCTGACTTAAAATAGGGGTGGAAAAACATGTTATTAAAACACATATTTCATATTCACAACAGGGACCTTTAGCTGTAAAAAATAGACATAGTTTGCTGGTCATGCTTTTCCGTCATCCAGATGTATGGCAAATGGATTTATTTTATCACATGAATCATTTACTGAGTTTAAATCCTGCAAAATCTGTCCAAAGAGCAGAATTATGCCATCTGCAGATTTCAGTAATAGACAGGACATGAATGAATATATGGTGCAAATGATCATAATTTAAAGATCTGATAATGAAATCAATATATCATCAAAAGTGTTTGCCTCATAAATAAGTGAAAGTGAATAAACATGATCCTTGAGTTTGCAGCTCAGCCTTTAATATTTAAACTTAAGTACAGCCTGTGCACTTAAGAGCAGAAAAGCAGACATGAGTTGAAAACCTTACAGAACTGGTGTTTAATGATTTATGTTTAATTATTGCCTCCCTTATTTGTGTAATTATTCTCACCTTTGTGTGTGGCCCTTGTGTCCTGTTTTTCTCTGCTTCTTATTCAGGGGGATGGTGGAATAATGGCTTTTATTATTCACCAGGAACAGGAAAAGCAGCCGGTATTTCAACCAGAGAACTTGCAGCTCTACTGACACCCAACTGTATGTGTGTGGGTGTGTGTGTGTGTGTGTGTGTGAGGGTCAGAGACGGTGAGAGACAGTGAATGAGAGAATGTTTAGGAGTCTTTTTGAAGAGTGAAGTGTGTGTGTGTGTGTGTGTGTGTGTCAGTAAAGCATGCATATAGTGTGAGAGTGAGAGTATGTAGACTTAAAACAACCTGAAGGTGTGTGAGATTAAATTGTGCTTGAACAGCTTATGCAGATGAGTGTCTTTGTGCAAATAAGTCACTGTGCATATTAGGGCTGCAACAACTAATCAAATAAATAGATTTTTAAAATAGTTACCAACCAACTGCGTAATCGATTAGTTTTGTCACTACATCATTAGGTCAACAAATGTTAGTGGCACTTTATTTCCAGTTAACAAGAGCTAATTGTGGTGGTGTATTTCATGATTATTTGTTTCCTCGTACAGTTTAAAAGCATCAACTAATCGATTAATTAGAAAAATCCAGAGGTTAATCGTGTATCAAAATAAACCTAAATATTTGATGGAGGTAGAGGGTATGTGTATGTCACTCTGTGATTGTGTGTGTTTGCCTATTAGGAACAGTATTTGGGAAGATGTGTAAGTGTGTGTGTATGTATGTATGTGTATTATGGAGTTTATAACACAATTTGTATTAGTCAGTGAGCGTGTGTGTGTGTGTGTGTGTGTGTGTGTGAGAGAGAGAGAGAGAGTATGCAATGGGAGCAGACACGGTGGGGCTGGGTGGTTGGCTGCCTCTCAGGCCCTGAGCCAGAGAGCAGTGGGCGATGGCGGAGCAGCGGCGGTGGCTGTGGCGGCTGTGGGGTCATTTACATATAAATGAAAGTTGCCGATCACACGCCGCTGACCCCATTTATTCCGGCGGACAGACAGGCAGGCAAGGCAAGCGCCAGCGAGTTGCCGAATTGCTCCAAATTACCACATTTCCATCTCCACATCGTGCCTGTCAGGCCCACGCTCATCGCTGCACCCCCCCCCCCCCCCCCCCCGTCCCCCCACCCCCCACTTTTTTATTCGCCGCCAGGAGTGACTCTAATTGGCAGTCGTGAATTTAAAGGACCTGTCACTGCCTGTGCCTGTCACTGCCTCTGCACCTACCCAGTGGATTAAAAAACTACACAGAGACTGTGTTTGTGTATACAGAGCGAGCAAGGGAGAAGGGAACGATAGACTGTGGAGCCAGAACAGATAGAGATGGAGAAAGACAGAGAGAAAGGCATCGTGGGAGCGTTCTGTGCTCGCAGCCCCCCGGTCATTGCAACAAACAGCTATGTACTTATTCACAGCCTGCTGTATTGATGCCCTGTTTTGTTCTACTGAGTTTAGCAATCCATAATATGTGATAAATCCTATGCTGTGATTGAGTAATGTTACTTTTTGGGGGAAGTCATTAATGGTGATTATTACGGCCATATTTTCCAGGTGCTTTGGCATGTTTGTAAATGAATAGGTGCGAACAACTTTTCCAAAAGACCAAAACAAAAAGGGCTGTAGTGTGATCTGAATTGTCACATGGATTATCGATAAATTGCTAAGAATTTATTTGTGTCGGTTTGGCAGTGGAAAGAGCCAATAACATATTGTTACTTAACCATTTGTATGTAGAATATGATCAATTATTTTCATACTAGAAATATAACATAGCACATACTATAGTATGAAAGTAAAGAAATTATATATTATATATGATGTATTGTACTATTATAACTATAAGCAGTTGTATACTAATTTTTCAGCTTTTAAGGGTTGAGTAATGGAACAGATGGGGCGGAAAAAAAACAAGTGCTGTTAGAACTTTTAATTAAATGTTGACAAGTCTAAATGATCTGCTTGATGCCGATGTGGCTGCAGATACATTGTGTGCCTCTAAACATATTTACATCACAGCCTTGCTCAAGAGTTTTACTTTACTGCTTCAGCCTGAAAAAGATGGACCTATCTGGAATGAAGCTTTTTTTTATTTGGCTTGTAAAGCTGTGCCGGCTGCCAACTCCTCTTCTTCTTGTCTCACTCATGGTTAGCCAAGCAAACTCTCTCATTAGTTCATTAAAACAAGGGAGGCTGCTGCACTTAGAAAGGAAAGATTAAAAAAAGCACCTATGAGTCGTAACAAACTAGCCTAATTACAGTGGATTGAAATATTTCCTAAATGGGCTGTCTGATGTACTTGTTCTTGCTGTTCATATTGGAATTACATCAGAAATGGGTACATTAAGGGTAGTGGTGTGGTTCCAATATGAACAGCACTATGGGACATCAGATCATGGTTCAGGACCATTAATAAGAGAACTAAGTGCATGGGCCAACCCTGTGGAGTTGGACTCACACTTTGATGGCCTAGTGGTTAAGGAAGCAGCCCCGTAATCATAAGGTTTGAATCCCGAGCTGCCAAGGTTCCACTGAGGTGCCACGGAGCAAAGCACCATCCCCACAGACTGCTCCCCGGATGCCTGTCATGGCTGCCCAGTGCTCACCAAGGGTTATGGTTAAATACAGAAGACACATTTCGTTTCGTGCACCATGTGCTGTGCTGCGGTGTTTCACAATGGCAATCACTTGACCCTACACCTCCAATGTTGTGAGTTCAAATCTGAGCCCCACCTTTGTTTGTGTGGAGTTTGCATGCACTCCTTGTGTTGAAGCGTTTTTCCTCCAGGTTCCTTCCGCCACCCACACAAGGGGGGATGGTCACTCTAAATAGACCTGTGTCCCATACTTGTTTCTGAACTACTTGCATTCTTTTAGTCGTTTCGTCTTTTGCCCTATAGTTCCATACATTGGCTTTTCTCTTAAACCCCAGCTGTGTTGGCTAATGTTGTCTATGACAGAATAAACCAACACAATATTTAGCCTGTGCAAAATTCATACGAAACTATATAAAGGACATTATTTGCATAGAGTCTTATGGCAGTGAACGAGGCAAATATCTGTCTCTGTATATTGTAAGCCACGGCTCATGTGTATGTGCGGCATGCCGCAGACCGGTGCAGAGAATGCACAGAAAAGTATAAGCAGAGATTACCAGGGGCGCTTGCTTTAGAGCTGTGGACTCCCTGTTTTTTTTTTCTAGAAAGAGCCTGTGTAGCTCACATGTAAAAGACAGATGGGCGTGGTGCTTGCTGTGTGAAAAGAGATGCCAGTGCAGCTTAAGGCAGGAGAGATAGCGTTCTGCACTCTAATCTGCATCATCTCCTGCACACTTCACCCATCCATTAAATATCATGTGTGTATTTTAATATCTCCTAATGCTGCAGACTAAATCCGAGGTCCAGCTCTCACTCTCAATATGGTGAGTAGGCTTTGGCTGGGTAGTGAAGGCTTGGGTGCTATGGAAACAGCCATCTGAGTGCCTCTTTATTTCCTGTTAATTAATTACTGCTAGCCTCTGTGGAGCAGCCTGAGGTGTTTAGGGGACAGATGTGCAGCACGATGTGCAAATGTCATTTCTCACACTGAGAGAGGGGGGGCAGAGATTACACACACACACACACACACACACAAACACCAGAATGCACAGAGATCATCAGATGTACTAACACGTGCTACTATACAGTAATGTCTGTGAACATGACACACGGCAATCTCTTTCATGCCTGATACAAATGCACTCTAGAGCCACAACATTAAAAGTAGTGGGAACTGAAACACTTTGTGACAGTGGTACAGTGGGTGAGAGAGAGAGAGAGAGAGAGAGAGAGAGAGAGATATATATATATATATATATATATTCAG
Source organism: Denticeps clupeoides (assembly GCF_900700375.1). NCBI lineage: Eukaryota > Metazoa > Chordata > Actinopteri > Clupeiformes > Denticipitidae > Denticeps > Denticeps clupeoides. The sequence goes on along the minus strand of NC_041719.1, from coordinate 13,078,814 downwards.
AATTTCATTCCATATATTCAGACTTTCATTCCATTTATTCAGAGTTTCATTCCATATATTCAGAGTTTCATTCCATATATTCAGACTTTCATTCCACATATTCAGACTTTCATTCCATATATTCGGGTTTCATTCCATATATTCAGACTTCATTCCATATATTCAAACTTTCATTCCATATATTCAGACTTTCATTCCATATATTCGGGTTTCATTCCATATATTCAGACTTTCATTCCATATATTCAGTTCCCTGTCAATATATATATTATTTATTTCCTGTTTGGCTTGCCATAATATATATTGTAGTTGTTGGGTGGTAGTTACCTAGTAATTAACACACTTACCCATGAACCAGAAGATAAATGACATAAATGTAAATGTAAAATTGTGTATAATTCACATTTCTGGCCACTTCCGCCCACTACACATTGAGATGGGATGTTTGCACACACCAACGCAATGTAAACGTGCGGTCATCTGTGGCGAAGAGGCTGTCAGTGTCGAATCTGGACCACTCGCCCGGCTGGCTCCACGCAAACCCGGCAAACACTTGGTCATGCAAAGAAATCAGGTGATTCAAAACGGGATTTTGTAAACAACGTTCCAGTTATTTTTATTTCAGGTCTCCCAATGTTTATTTATTTGGTATGCTTTTTATGTTTATATCAAACGTGAAACACTTATATTTCACAATGGAAGAATGTGTGATATTGTGAAATAGTTCTTTGCTTCCAATGCACATTTTATTTACATGGTATTTACATATTTAAATACCATGTAAATACAACAGCAAACAGTAAATGCACAAGCACTTGAACAGTGTTGAACAGTGATTAAATATGATTTGTCATGTTGTATTTCTTTTCTGCCATCCACTCCATAATCACAAAAATTTTCGTTGAATAAATACATTTATAACATAAAACATAGAATTCAGAAGAATTAAAATTGAAAAAATAAAATGGAATTAGGAAAAAATAATCAGTATTTCACAGGGCCCAACTCCTACCTCCTGCAGTCCATCTTCAGGAGTGTTTACAATGGACATCCAAGTGTCAGAACTGGGTAGCAAGTAGATAGTTAATGTGAAAAACAAGGCAGTGCGATGCTCTGAGTAATTTTCTACTGGGAAACCTCATAATGTCCTTGCTTTGGTCATGGCATCCTTGTTGTGGACCTGCACAACATTAGGCATGATGTTGGTCTGTCTATTCTACAGGGGTCATCACTTCATTTGTGGGATGTGCAACCTCGGTCACATATTTATTATGGCTGCATGTAAATATTTTTAAAGACATAAACAGGCATTTATTTACATAATTTCTTTTGTGTAAGTGAGTTTTGTCATGAATGTGTGAGTGAGCTGGTTCATAATAATAACACACATGACAACAAAAATAATAACAAAATAAAAATCACAATAACTTTTATTCCTGTAGTTGGAAATGGAAATTGGAACAGGACAAAGCCAGCCCGGTGATGTTAGAACCACAAGATCATCCTCATAGGTCAAATGGTCAAACTGTAAAAACAGGCAGCGGCTTGAGGCATTGGACGCTCAGGATAACATATTGAGTCAGTAATGTCATCTGTGACATTGGGATTTTGTTAGCAGCCTTTGGAAAGGGAAAAAAACAGTGGCCCAGTGCCCTGTGGTGGGCCTGTAATTGATCTGTCATGGGAGATGCACACCCCTGTTCCCACCCTGGGGGCTCAATTTGAATCCCCCAAAAGTTAGGACCCTTGACTCGAACTCAGCATGGGGAGCAGGGAGCAGGGACCTGAAGGTCAGATTTAACAGTGGAATAGAAAATAAAGAGGCAGGCAGGTTTGATCCAGCCCATAATTGCAAGTGAACAGTGGGGTTATTTGATATTGATTCTCAATGAGGAAAATCTATCCTGTCCATACTGGCTGTTTATTCCCACAGCTTGATAGCTGAATGAGTCGATAGTGACGTGCAGTGCAGCATGGGAAAGCGGCGCTGCCTCTATTTGAATCTGGTGGATAGTTATTGGTTTCCACTGCCAGCCTCATTTGTATTTTTAGTGAATTACCCCTGATACGCAACCTGAACCCACTTAAGCGTGTCACTTAGCATTTGTTGAAGTGTACAAAGACGCGGGACTCATCAAGTTTCAGCCAGAGAGTCTGTGGTTAAGTGGCCACTTGTCGCGTTTATTTCATTTCTCGCATGCTAGACCTACGCTAGCCATCTAAGCTTTTTAAATAGGCATAGAGGACAGGGGAAAGGTGACAATGTTGGCTATGCAAGGCTGGATAATCCCCTGGCAATAATATCGGGCCTTTGTTTTCCCCCGTTTCCTTGTTTTCTATCTCTTAACACTGTCATTTCGAAGCCGGATTGGCATTAAAACTCTTGGCCTAGTTAGGGGTTAGGCACAAAAGCCGCCATATCTAGCCGTGATTTGAATAATCTTAAACGTGTTTACATATAGTCATGGAGCACTTAATCCTTTTTGGCGTGCACAGTAAGAGGTGCACCCGCGAACACGGGGTCTGTGTGAATTACCAGTGTGAAAGTACAAACAGTACAGAATATTGAAATCAGCCCCACAGGCGATTCTTCACTTGCGCGCAGAAAGAGACAGAGAGGGGTAGCGAGACGCCGCATTTCATATATGAAAATCTCCCACGATATACATTATAAATGATGCCCCGGACTCGGCACGCCTGCTATCCGTGCAGCATTCCTTGTGCGACACCCCCTGCCCCCCCCCAATGCCAATCTGCCACTTGGCTGGACGTGTCAGGGAGCTGCCGGTGAGCATGTGGCCAGAGTTGTGGGACGCATGTCGGGCGCCTTCCCCTGCGGCCATCGGCCACGTTTATTTGTCTCCCTTGGTGCTTTATTGATTTTATTTTAAACATGTACAGAAAAAAAAAACTTGAGAAATGAGGTGCCCGAGGTGACGTGGGGAACAGCAGAGTGAAAAAGAAGAGGGGCGGGCCAGTGGGTAGCGCTCCTCACTATCAAATCAGCGTTGCGGTCCCCGGGTGGATTCAGTCGCAGCGAATAACATCAGATTCCAGGAGCGCAGCGTCCCTGCCTGAATGGGACTGTACTTACACCCCCCCCCTTTTTTTTTTCCTCTGATATTTTCTGCCTTTACTTTCATTTTCTGCCTTTACTTTATAAATGGCCGAACGTGTCCCATTGCTTGTCATGCTACAGTTCCTGCCTTAAAATGATTCCCTGCTTAGTTCAATTTAAGGCGTGTGCAGAATAATCGATCCCCCCCATTAATTCTACTTAGCAGCGCTGCGCCATACAAGTGTGGGGTTTAGCCGCTCACAAAGGCCACCTGTGCTGAATGGGTGACCTTTACAAGGCTGGGGCTGCCATTGATTTTCAGCAGGACTTATTTCATGAACTGGATTGTGGGACAGTGCACAGATGAAGATGAACTATGGGCCTAAATCACTTTTCTTGGCCTCTTTTTCTCCTTTTTCTGTACATACTTTGCGAGCAAAGTGCCCTCCTCCCATTGTGCCACTGGCTCAATGCCTGTCTGGGAGCCTTTAGAAAAACTTGAAGCATAATACATTATCTGTATTAAAAAACTGGATCATGTTGGGTATGCAATATCATCCTTTTATTTGTGTTTTTTAGCACAAAACTGAATGGTTTTCCAAAAAAGGGAACGAAAGAGGAAAAAAAAAAAGGAATGCTTGGCTACATCCTGAAAAATGACGCTGATTCCCAGCATCCTGACACGGTTCAGGAAGAGTTGCCTTTTCCCTTCCACCCCTTTCTCCGGCCGCACATCGATGTTGACTGTAAAACACGTCTTTCATTTAATACATGCTCATGAATAAATGCATGCATACAAATGTCCCTGAGTGGCAGCAGGCTCCGAGCCCAGAGGGGATCGTAGCTTCTGTCAAGGCAGCGTGAGCGAGGGAGCGGCAGCTGCCGCTAAAGTGCAAAGTGAAAGGAGGCGTCGGATAAATGACAGTGGCAGCGCCGCATCTGATGGGAGGAGAGTGTGGGCGGCGCCGCGTCTGCCCGGCTGCGGTCCTCAGCGCCGGCTGATTAATGTCGGGACAGGTCAGTCTCATCGGGGTCTTAGGGAGAACCGAGACAGCGTTGGTAGGGCACTGAAATTCCGTACAGTACTCGATGTGGTCCTTTCCAAAATAATGTCATTTCTTGACCATAATGGCCATTTGGGGCATTATGGGATTATAATAGTGTGCATTGTCAGTGTTTATGCAGTTAACAAGTTAAAAATGCAAAAAGGTGGACCTGAGATCACCTGAAACCCCCTTGTCAGACACAAACACTGGAAACCAATAAAGAAAAAGATTACTTATGCAATTTTGCTATTCAGCTGTTAGAAGTGATGATGATGATGATGAAGGCTCTGGGCAGGTAAGATGTAGGATCTGCTTGATGACCTCCATCCTAAAAAAAGACCACCACTCCACAGGTCCACAGGCTACACAGTGACTCAGCGACTCGGAATACACACTTTTTGCGGTCCGCCCTCCCACATGCCAAAAACAGCCATCAAAATCCTTCAGAGGGAGCCGAGTTGGGGATGGACAGACACTTCCAGCATGTTTTCTGCCTCACTGCCTCTTGTTCTCACTTAGTCAGAGCCTTTTGCTGCAGATTTGGAAATGCCAGGAGGTCATTCCGTGTGCCTCTGCCTCAGCTCCAGGCTTCTGTCAGTTCAAGGTTGGCCCCGCCCCTCCCCGGCCCACAGCAAATGTTTATTTTGGTGCTTTGCTCTGTTAGACTTTATGGAGATGAGGCAGACCTGCCATTATGTGGACAGTCCGGTCGCGTGATGGCGCAGGGTTCGTTCCTTTTTTGTGCACAGTCAGATGCCGAGAGTGAAACCAGGAGCAGGTGGACAGGGCGTCCAGTCTCAGGGGTTCTGGCTGCTTCTCTCAGTCTCTGTAGGATCTGCATTCTTCCTCCCACAGCAGTGCTGATCACTTATGATGTTTTTTTTTTTTATCATCTCAGCAGAAAAAAAAAGAAAAGTGCCTGGGCCTGTTGGTTAACATTAAATAAAGTCAAAGCTGAGTAACCAGAGCGATGGAGTTAGTCTCTGGCATTCTGGGAACTCGCTTCGCATTCTGCTGATGTGGTGGAGGTGACAGCGCGCTGACAAGGAGACCACACAGCATTATTATTATTTTCATTTTTTTTAGGGGGTCAGATGATTCTGATGGTTTTGACTTTGTGCGGTTTGGAGACTCGGGGTTTCTCCCCCTCTTTCTGTCTTAATATTCATTCCTCAAATGTTAAGATCCCAAACCCCCTCCTTGCCAATACAACATGCTTGGCTGCCTCCCCCTCTTTTCCCTTCTGCATTCCCCTCTTCCTCTGTTCCTTTCTTCTGTGTTCTGTTCTGGTGCTGTCATCCCCCTGGAACATGCTGGTGGGTGGAGGGATGGGGAGGGGGGGGTTTAAAAAAAAAAGTGCAAGCTGTGGTGAATTGCTAATAGTCTATCATAGCGCTCTAGAGGTGTGGGCTCGCTGGAGGTCTGTAACCCATTAAAGAAACGTCAACTCGGCATAGGTACTCCGGGAATTATGGGTCACCGACCAGGAAGCATTTCCGGCTGCCTATTGGTCAAGGCAGTGCCCTATAATCTGTCACAATCCAACACTTGCAGTGACAGCACTGGGAGCATCCCCAAGTCATCACCCCGGGAGGGCACAAAGCACGGCCTACTATATTGCTGTGTGCTGCATGCTGAGATATCATCACCTCTTTAAGACCCAGTAGCAGTATGCGGTCAGCTCCAACAAGAGCACCTTAGTAGGAAATAAATCAAGAGCCGACGCCCTGTGAAGTCCCCTGAATGTGTAGAGCTTCTCTAGATTCATGGCGTGCGTGGTAGCAAAACTTCCTCTGATACTTCTCCTCCAGTTTGCTAAACTTATTTTTGTCTTTGGTATGCAGTAACTACAGTTAATTTGACTCAGTTTTAGTGATATTTGCCAGATATCAGATAGCTAAGCACAGGTTAAATGCTGTTAAATACTGGAAAAGGTGACAGATTTTTTTTTTTTTTTTACATTGAGCTCCCCTCATCAGTCTTGGTTTTCCATCAGTTTTCTTTTTCCGTATTACACCTTGGTAACAAGCCATCAGTGGACAGCACCAAACTTACAATTCCAAAACATCTGTACTGAACAAGTGAGGCCACGTAAACATATTCACCACTGTAACTCTAACACTGCTAATCATTCCATAAGTTTGCTAATGATGGTGAACTGCACAACATATGGAAGGTGGTAACCCGATTAACACATTGTATTGCTTTGTGTAAGAAGATCCCAGCCACTGGGGACACATGTGACAGTATGTTTCTTGGTGCCGGTCCCCAGCCCGGGTAAATGGGGAGGGTTGCGTCAGGAAGGGCATCCAGCATATAGGGGCAGTGGTGGCCTAGCGGTTAAGGAAGCAGGAGGTCGCTGATTCGAATTCCGATCCGCCAAGGTGCCACTGAGCAAAGCACCGTCCCCACACACGGCTCCCCGGGCGCCTGTCATGGCTGCACACTGCTTAGTAAGGGTGATGGTCAAAAGCAGAGGACACGTTTCGTTGTCACCGTGTGCTGCGCTGCAGTGTTTACAATGTCAATCACTTCACTTTCATATAACTTTTGTCAAATGAATTATGCGGACAACCGGTCGATCCTCTGTGCCGACCCCTGACGGGGGTAACTGGTCTATGGGGGGAGGGTTCAAAACAAATCTAACTCCGAATGTGTTGACACAGATTATGGATCACTGAAACACAGCATGTCAATATCTGTTTGGAGTTGAAAGACGTCGGGCAGGAGATGCTGGGCAGCGATGCCCCTGATAGTAGCAGCACGCTCTAAAGTCAGGGGGGCCAGTTGGACTCTTCCAACTCTTCTCTTTATCTTCCTTTGGATGTTTGACTGCTTTGAGCGGATGACAGTGTTTGCCGGATTAGGCCGTTTGCTCAGACCCTTCTATCTGCTGCCAACCATGACTTTGCTGTAGCGGCACTGTCACATGCGAGCAGAAATCTTTTTAATCCCGCCCTTGCACAGCGATTGGGTCTGACAAGTGAACGTTTGTCCTGTGCCTGTTGACTTTAAAGGGGCATTAACGTCCAAGAATTTGAGGCGGGAAAATTGTTAGGGAAACTGGTGGACTTTTAGATCCCAGTTTTCCATCTCTAGGGAAAATAAAAAATTTTAAGCATCTGTGGTGCTTTATAGATAATTAATGGGTTTTCTAATATTCAACTTTTATCAGTGGCCAGCAAGCTGAACTCATCCAGGAATGGTTGTATTTTAGACGATACTTTAAAATCATCTCCTGAAGTCACTGATGTCAAAAGAAATCAGAAGAGTGACAGCAAAAGGAGCCTCTCAACTATTTTTTAGATATAGCACTGTACTCCAAAGGTGGAGATTTAGGTGATATGTCCCTTTAAGGCAAACTTGTCCATGGTGGCCAGGCTTGTCCATGGTGATTCGGGCAGTGCAGATATGTTGGGAGGTAATTTAAGGTGTCTGGCATTTACCTTAATAAAACCGTGGAACCTCTACAAAGAAAATGTCAGAATGGCGGTGAAGTTCACCTGAAGGAAACAAAAACATTTTGAATACATAAAGATGTGGATGTGGTAGGTAAACAGGAATGAATAATGCTTGTGTTTACATACTGTGGCATAGGGGTTCTCCACATGAGTCTCAGTAAGCTGGAGAACTAGCAAACAAAACGATTGCAGATGACATGGAAATGCATGCTGTCATATAGAAGCAAGTGAATGGCTGATTGGATCTAATTATTAGTTATTTGTATTAACCTTTACCCGGCACTGAGGTGGTGTGTCAGATAAAAACACAACATCCACGGTTGCTGGTCCTTTTCACTGTAATCATTGTCTTTAACCAAGATTGTTGGATTCGTTTTTTGTCTTCACTGATAGCATTGATTTATTTAAATTCTATGACATCTCTGTTAAAGTTATGTCTTTGAAGACCCCTGTTTTTGAAGGTGTTTGGTGTCACATGACACAATGTCTGAGGTCACAATTAATAAGATCAATGCAGAGGTCGTGCAGCTATCCAAAATTGATTTATTGATTTATTAATATTATTTGGAATTAGTTTAAAATTAGTATCAATTAAAAATACAATTAACAGAATCGATTCATTGGGTCACACAACATAAACTGATGGGAAAACAATTAAATCCATCATTAATTACCTAATTTCTTTCAAGAAAACAAAACAATCTATTATTCATTGTTCATTCTTTTTTTTGGCAGGTGTAAACGATGTTGTTCAGAATGGTTACGATTTTGTAAAATATATTTGTGCAACATAAAAATAACCATAAAATAGTTCAACTTATCATTTTGCAATAATTAACATTTTTCATTTGTTAATTACATTTTTTTAATCCAAACCTCACATATTTTTACTTGTCTGTGTAGCTCCAAAGAAAATGTATGAATTTGATGAATATAATGTAGAAAGAGCATTCTGATGAATTTTCTTTGTATGTTTTCTTTTTTTACCCAATGTAGTAAAATGGATTAATGACTACAGGCTTTCTAATTAGAACAATGGGTACAGTCACAACACCTGAAGGGCAGTGGTCGTGTCCATCCACTGGGTCAGAGATGGCCAGAGGTTGCTGGTCTTCTCTTTATTATTTTCACTTCGCACCACAGATTCAATGGAGAGGCTGTGGGCCTGACTGACCTGCGGTCACTTTTGGTCTGGCTGTTCCAGGTTAAAGTTACAGCTATTGACAAGTGATGGGAGCAGTGAGGGCTCTTATTGTTGGGCTCACAGTGGTACTTCTAGCCACGCCTTTCACACAACTCCTCACTGCCGTGCTGCAGGCTCGCTCTCTCTTTGATAGGAGTTTTCCCAAACAAATGTAAATATGCTAGAACAGGAACACGTACACTCCCACCTCTCTCTCTCTCTCTCTCTCTCTCTCTCTCTCTCTCTCTCAGCAGATTTATGAGTCGGATCGAGTCTCTGGGCTGTCACCACGCGGCACACTTTCAAATCAATAATATTAATTATCACAGCTGGGATGCTCTGCTCTAAAGGTGTTTATTTTCCTATTAGGAATAAGGGGGAAAAGTGAACCTTGATGGACTGCTAATGTGTATTAATGATCTAGGGACACTCTGTTATTTCACATTTAACTCATAAAGCACACACACAGCTATATACACGAATACCCCCCTCCAGACACCTCGCTCTGTTGCTGTTTCATAATAGTCAGCAAAAAGCTGTAGAAAACAGTATACTCAGTAGCAAATTACTTTGCACTTAACATGTTTGGGTGCCGTCCCATGAGGAAGTTGTGTAATGAGAAAAGATGGTACGACTGGAGCATACTCTGGAGCCATTAAGTAAAAATGCAGTAATGAAAATAATAATGACTTAATAAATTCTAATCACTATGTCTTGAAAGAGGCTGATGTAAAGAACTGAAACACCAGTTAGGAACCTTTCAGGCCTGGTGAGGAACCTCTCCTAACATACCCTGGCTTGCCAATTTATTAAAGGATAGAGTCTTGTGGTGGTGGATGCCTGAATTTACATCGTCTGCAAATTCACTGAAGTCTTTAGAGCTGGAGAATATGATATTTATACTGTATGCGCTCAGAAAAAATGGCTCATATGCAACTGAAAAGAGTTCTAGGGCATCTCCACGCATTGCCATTACCATGTTTGTGGCTCTTTGTGCTCTTGATGCAAAACCTATTATGTTAAATTATGTTAAAAGTATAAAAAAACAGATATGAAGAGACAAGGATGGATATGAATTGATTCTTACATGAAGTGGACATTTTTGTATTTAAGCAAGGTTATGGATGCTGAGCATTTTAGTTGCGAGATTTGGGGTGAATTGTTGGCGGAGGCGGCCGGTAATCTGCAGCATGGTGGAGAATAGCCTGTAATGCGTGACTTGCTCTTCACCCCCATTCACACAGGCCAAGTCATGCATAACTGCATAATCAGAAATGACACCGGGAAGGAGTTGGCTCACTTTAGGAAATTGATGTCGCGCATTCCCCCTCTAAAACCATTTACAGCCTCCAAACAGCCCAGGTGCTGGGGACAGTGAAATAAACAATGAGATTATCAAGATCTGCTGCTGCTTAAACACAAGTGGACAGAGGCTGGAGAATAGCCCAGTGGAGGAAAAGATCCCATGAAAAGGGACAGCGCTCAGAGGGATGGATAAAGGTGAGAGACTTAGTACACCAGAAGGATATATTCTAGAAACGGTTATATTCTATTCACAGGGTGGTCATTTTTACATGAAATCAAAAACTACGAACACATGTACTACTGATATATAGAGCAATATTGCTGGTTTCCGCAACGGCATTGTCTGTATATGAGTGACATTTCAACTTTTGATTCAATGGGAATGAACGCAGAAGTGCTAGCCGTCTGTGTTTGCAAAGATGCATATAATGCAAATAATATCCCTACTCCAGATACTGAATGCAAATAAAGTGCGGATTGTTTGCTCTGTAACATGAATGCACTTTTTAATAATCTAAAATTAATGCATCGTGCCAAGTCAACACCTTTTTTTTTAAACAATGGATTTTATGAAGATGATAACCCACTTTCCCGGGAGACCACACAATTCCAGATGCTTTTGGAACAAGTATAACTACACGAACATTTAACAACCCATTGATTGCAAATGCTCACTAGTTTACTAACCACCATTGCGTAACAGGGCAAGGGAATTATGCTGGTGTTTCATTTCCAGGTTTTTGCAGCGTCGTGTCTAGTTTAACAGAAAATCTGTGAAAACACTTACTCCACGTAGACAGAATGCTGCGGACAGAATTGTGCGAAGGCTCGGCCTTGAGAGGCGCAGGCAGCAATGAGGACCGGGTGTGTGTGTGTATGCATTTTCACTCGCCGGGCTCCATCAACGTAACGTATGTGTGAGGCATTAGGGTGGAGTCGGGGCTGTAGAAATGCCACTCAACTGCAAGGCAATCTTATCTGGCAGTTGCAGGCAGCTCTCTCTCTCTCTCTCTCTCTCTCTCCCTCCACCCCATCCCTCCCCTCATCTTATTCAGTAGGTGCCCTCTCTGGAAATAAAGGCACAACAATTAGCGTGTTTTTGTTGTTAGGACTGGATGGAGAATGAACCCACTCTCCCAGTGTGTTTTTATTTGATTTTTTTTTTTTGTATCATTAATTTCTTTTTAGCAAATGACTGAAGGAGGGGTAGAGCGGCAGCTCGCAGGAGGAGGGAGGGGGGCGAAACTCCCAGGAGCGAGGCGAAATGAATGGTTTCCCTGACAACGGCATGAGTTCATCAATTGCACTCTTTGTTTACTCTGCGAGCGTGTGTGCACCTGGCGAACGTGTGTACTCGTACACAATGGATATATATTTATTTGTGCCGGAGCGGGGAGGAACGTAACAAAGTGATTCTGCGGGAGAAATGCATCGCTTTCGGGCAAATGACTGGACCGTAAGACAAGTCGTTTTTCAAGCCAACTGTAACCGGTTTAAGAGATGCGTTCCCTCCACACACAAACCCTGTAAAATAAAATGAAAGAAAAGACACAAAAAAAAAAACAAAGACCTGCATCCTTTGTTTGCCTCCGTGGTGTCTTGAGGCAAAGTGTGAATAAGCTCTCGGAATCGGAACCAAATGGATGCAGACACAGTGAAATAAAATAAAATGTCATCAGCGGTGTTGCGTGCTTATTGCAGCGAATTTCTTTGCGCTGCCAATGTTCTGAATACTGTTTACCGAACAGTAAACATTTACTGGCTTTGCTGTGAGCTTTTCGGCCTTTTCACAGCACTGCCGCACACTTTCCATCCCTCAGTAAGTCCCTGGCGCGTTGTTATTAAAGCAATTTGTTCTGTACTCACACCCTACTTTTCTCTGATGTCCCAGCAGCAACACTGATTAGGTTTTTTTTAATGGTGATAAAACCCCTGCAAAGGAGAGAAAAGACACTGCCAGATTTGACCACACTTTTTGTAAGCCATTGAATGAGAATACAATGAGAGCTCATCATTGTTTTTCATCATTGTGCATTTCATCATTAGGTGAAGGTGGTTAGTTTCGGTTAAGATTTATATTGTCATAAAAGGCTTCAAAGATGCATTAAAACAACAACTATTAAACTGTACCATTCATAAAAACCTGAAATGTATTTCAGGAATGCAACTTTAGTTTTAAACACCCAGTTTACCACTACAATTTCACTACTATTAATACTTGTCACCAAGGAGAGCTGACGGGGGAGGGAAGTGCAGAGACGGGGACATTCTGGGAAGGGGATATTATTTATAACAATAAAGGAACTGAGACAAAATCAGGTTCGATGGCCATAAACAGCGCAGGCGTGTGCCGATTGCCAGAACCCAAAAACACAAACTGTTGTCAGGTCCACACAGAAGGTCAAGTTCATAAACTGAGTTCACGAAACTGACTCCACTAAAATGTCACCACCTCAGAGGGGCGGAGTCACAGGCTTTTAACAGCTGTCAGGATTGGGCACAGGTGATGTGTCCAGGTGTCGTCAATCCTGACTAGCACCTTCACCTGTATTTATAGTACATAATGTTTTATGCAGACTTTTTCGTATCATTTTATAGCATGTTATGGTTTGAAAATAATGATATTCAAGTGTTCACCCTTCCTCATTTAAGGGTTAACTTTGTCTTGTTTTTTTGTCAGCATGTTTAGTGAAACTCATTTCTCCCTCAAATACCCGAAACACCAAATTACTGCTTATAGTCATGCAAATATTTCGAAGAGAGGTGGCTTATGAGAGGATTTGCTGTGTTATGGGTAATTTCACAGCACTTAAATCTTGCGCTACACGGGCGTTTTCTCTTCTCTGAAATCAGCAAACAGACGATGGAGGGACATGGACTGCAGAAAACGAAGGTCTGAAGTTCAACCTTCAAAAGCAAAACATTCTCACCTTTCACTCCACAAATACTTGGCCTCGGCTAGTTATTATTTACGATGGATAAATTTATGGAATAATTCCTGAGAGGAAGGTTATTTCGTTCCTGAAGGTGAAAATGGATACGTTTAGCACTTAATGAATCTGGCCTGGGCCGCTCCCCCATATATCAGCATGTTATTAAGACGTTTTAAAATCCCATTATGGTGTTTCTCCTTGAACAAGGCATGCTTTTATGGGACTGCTCTGTCTTTAAATCTGACCTTTTAGCTCTGCTCTGGTATTGGACAGTAAAAGAAAATTGAGAAGAAAAAGTATGAGTGTGAAGAAATGTTGACCCTGGAAACTCTGTAAGATTTTTCAGTGACTCTGGGAATTTGGATGGATGCAAGGGTTCACCTGAAATAAAGAGCTGCTTAATGCCAGGTTGCAGATGGTTGACAGAGTCATGACAAGTTGAGGTTGATTCGCATTTTTGGTAATCGTGTCACAAATGGACACCGATCTCAGATCGCTTAAAAAGCCCCCGGTTGGTTATTAGCAAAGCTATTTTTGTTTTATATGGAAGAAAATCACCCAGGTCACTGGATTATAGCACTAAATGAGAAGCATTATGGGAAATACATTTCCCAGAGATATCAGTGTGATTATTATTATTACAGCAAAGGTTTCATTAATGACCTGAAAACTATGATCTAGTCTGAAACATATCAGTGTAGGAAACTTGAATCGTTTTTTGTTTCATTTAAGCAACACTGTGATGCCTGACGTGAAGTTTAAAGGAGTATGAAAGGAGTCAAAAAACAAACCACTCAGCCCTTTCAAATTTAATGAAAAAAGAAGGATAGAAAAGTCTGGCGAACGCACGACACAAAGGCTGCGATGGCAGAAGCATCTAATCCAGCCAATGCCATTCTTATCAGGTTCCAGTGGATTACTGTGAGGCTCCTAACCACTGAATCCTTCCTTGCCAGACTCCCTCCTCAGCCCAGCGGCCGGGGATCAATAGGGCCGCATTGATCGCTGCTCCTCCTGTGGCACTTTCCACTTTTATTATTGTTGCGTTTCCCTCACACCCAAGAATACGGCCAAGGCGTGGTCTAAAATACAAACTCTCTCTTTCGACTTCCTCGCTATCTGTTTTTTTTTAACGCATGGCTAGACCAAGTTTCTTCCTCAAGGTGAATCTTTGCATGGCAGTTTGATCAGGGCCGGGTAACAGCTGTTTGTGTGGGTGAGGTGTCTGACACTTCAAGCTTGTTGCCTTGTTGAGGCGACGACAGTTTCACACGCGAGAACTAACCTTTTTGCCTCTCCATTGTTTTTCCAGATGACTCGCCCCATCCAGGTGAAGCCGGCTGACAGTGAGAGCCGTGGAGGTAGTTGTCTTCTTTTCTCCATGCTTTTTATCTCTCATCCAGTCCCCTCCCTCCCATGACTCCCCTCAGCGCTTTTCCTCGCTCTTCCCTGCTCTTTCGTACCATTTGTTCTCCCTCTCTCTGTCTATCTGATGGATGCCGTGAGTATTCATTTTAATTAAGAAGGCTGTGGTGTTACTGAGTGCAGAGGAAGTGGCTTCTGTTGCCTGTCTAACCTTGTTCCTCGTGCCAAGCACATTACCACTACACTGTAAATTAAATAGTAATTAGCCCGCGATACTGGGACCACAGCCCCAGGCCCCAAAGCCCTCAACTGCATGTTTGGTCAAACCGAAGTGTATGTCCTAAACGAGGGCATAAACGGTTGGAAGACGAGGCGTGAACAGGGACGTGCTGCCTGCGGAACAGTCAGGCACCAAGATTTTCTTTTCTTTGTCCTGGATTTGGCTAGATTTGATTGCACCTGTTCAGATTGTACCTGGGTTTTCATTCGCTTCAAGTTCTTTTACATGTACAGACAGGCAGAGCACAGAAAACATGCAAGAAACATGGAATTTGCTGTATTTACAGTAGAGGCCATATAGAACAGCAGTCTGTTAATTTTCATTTTAGCACTTCATTTAGCTTTTATTTGCATTTGGTGAGTTGCTCTACTTTGAAAGTTTCACAGTGTGTACAAATATTGAGTACACTTGAGTACAAATTCTAGTAGTTTTTCCCAGTGTAGTCCAAGTTTCAGAAAACGGTTAACTCTTTAGTCACAAGAACTCACATCTATGGACAAAAAAAAAAAAAAAACATGTGTCATCAGGTGCAATTAGTGGTGAGTAGATAAGTGTCATTGTGCAGTAGTCAGTGGTCAGTAGTCTGGTGGAAGAGACTGTCCCCCAGTCTGCTGGTCCAGGACTGGATGCTGCAGTTCCGCCTGCCTGAACAGTTTATGGCTGTGGTGACTGGTCTCTTGGATAATTTTCCGCACTTTCCTCAGGCACCACTTGGTATAGGTACTGGATTCAAGTTACATTTTGAAAAAGAAAATCGGCATTTTTACTTATTCTGTCTTTTTGGGAGGTGTTGGAAAAATGGCATACAGTAAATTCAACATATAATGCAGTAAACTTCACATATAATATGTGCAAAGGAATGAGGATTGTGATGTTGTTTTTTTTTCCTTTGAGGCTTTACTTCGCTGTACCTTTAGCAATGGTGAGTGAGATCATGGATCCATCCCACCATCCATAAGCTCACCTAGAAACCCTCTGTTTTGGGATCCATTAGGGTGGCTTTCAGCTTGGCTGACTGTCAAACAACGCTGCCTTCAAAGGACAGATTCACCCCAGGAGACCGCTATAAAAAGGCCAAAGAAGATCAGTTGCGACGCTTGCCGCAGCCCAACCCACGCCCCCAAACAGTCAAAGTGGCAGACGAGTGGGTCTTGTGCTGTCAAGATTGATGCACCATAAAACCCCATTGATTTTGCCATTGTGGTGGTGTGTGTTCGCATTAACAGTGACACTCAGCTGTCTTTTTACTTTGCTCTGAGTGCCTGGCTTTAGGGCTCCCAAGGCTCTCCTAGGCAGGTCGCAGTTCCCGTTATTGCCTGGCTGCCGGTGGCCTGGTGGGGCTTAAACGAGCCCTCGGCCAGGTCTCAAAGTTGCTCATCACCTTAAATGAACAGATCTGAGAGAAATCAAGAGCACCAAGACGGCCTCAAATGGCTTTGCCCGGTGTCCAGTGATGCCATGGGGTCATCGTCCCAGCACCGTACCGGTTCCGATTAAGGCGCAAGGTCTTAATTATGTACTAGGAGCTGGAGAGACGCCACCAGGGATGGGGCCTGCAGGTTCTCAGGGGCTGGGGTGGGCTTCAGCCCACAGTGCTGCTTCTGCTCGGCTAATTACACTCTCAATCTCATTAAGCGAACACGAGGCCAGAGCACCTGTTCAGAGGCGTCCATTTGGGAGGCACCTGCTAAGCCTATAGGAATCCCATCCACAAGGACTAACTGTCACAGTTTATTAAGACTACAGAGGTAATGTGATTAAGCACCTTCAACATTTCCTTCTCATTACAATCTGCATTGGTGTGTTTGGTGCGGATGCAATTCTCCTTGATGGGTCACTTGATTGACACCCTGCCTAGTTAAATTTGGATATTGGTGTGTTATCATTAGAAGTATACTGAGCAATGACATTTTGCAACCTTGAATTGGTGAGGACACCATAAGTGGCTGTTAACTGTTGACAATGGCATGCAATTATCTTCAGTGGCGACTGCTCTTGTGCTGATAGAGTTTAGGACGGTACAAAGGCACGTTTTCTTTAGCCCGGTGAATGTTGCTGAAAATTGATAGACAAGTGACACCTCCACTGGGATGTTCACCATGCTGCAGCTCAAAGAAAAATGCGAACCTTGAGAGAATAAGGACTTTGATACCTGCTCCCCCATTGTCTAAATGGCTGGGTGTGAATATTAATCCTCCTGTGCTGTTCTAGTCTCATATATCAGCGTGTGTGTCACAAACTAGGTTTGACTCCGCTTTGGTCTATTGTAGAGTGTGTATCGTTCAGGAGAGCAGTGGGGTCTCTGAGGAACCACACACACACACACACACACACACACACACACACACACACACACACACACACATGGCTGTCTGCAGCACCTGGGATATGAAATACATTGATTTTGCTTCACATGCAGGGCAGATGACTGGCGCAGGCTGGATGTTAAGGCCGCTGATATTTCTTTTTGAAGGGCTGTTGAGTAACAGTGTGAACCCTTTGAGGCCTTACACAGGATAAATCAGCTTTAACTGCTTTGATTTCCACCTAAACCCCTCCCCGGACCCGGGGCCCTCTGCCACCCTCAACTCGCCCACCAAAGAAAGACAGAGTCTGTGCCAATTTTGGTTTTATTTTGTTTTAATTTGTAATTGGATTGAGTCTATGAAGCCTGCACTGAAGCAGGGCTGTGGAAGTTGGGCCCCTCAGCTCAACCGATGCCTGACAGCAGAGTTCAGACCTTCACAGAACTGCTAATTAATTCAAAATCTTACATCTTGAAATATGATTTTTTTTTGCGCCGAGTTTTTGCCTTTGAATTTATCATAATTTTTTTGTTTGTATTTTTTTCTTGTTAAGTAAAATTATATTAATGGAAAATTAAGAGGACATGCATTATAACTTTATAGTTATCTTAATCAATGAACCAACTCACAATATCTTGGCTACATTGCTAAATTGGAATCTCTGTCTTTTATGTTTACATTCTCAGCATTAATCAGATACTCTTGTACAGAGCGATTTATAATCAGTAGTTACAGGGACAGCCCCCCTGGAGACACTCAGTGGTTAATGGTAGCAAGTGGTGTTTGAACCTGTGACTTTATGGTCTTCTGGTGAGTAGTACCACCCCAATAAGGATTTTGTGTACCTACTCTCTGACACATACATTCAGTATATATGTGGTTTATGTCCATTCACACACATGCAGTATAGACACTGTTACATACACTCAAGCATGTTTCTTCATTTTACTTTTTTCTATTTTAGACTCATGTGCACTGACTCCAAAATGTAACAGAATGGGTCAATTTCCGCTTCAGTCCTCCTCCTACCAGAGTTTCCCGGCAAGACTGAGCTGCAGCTTGCTGTTTGTTTTTGCTCCAGTCTGAAGGACAGAGAACAGGATTACTCAGGAACGGTGAAGTGACCGGCGGCACAAACAAGCCGGTGGGCCCTGCGTACGTGGAGGTGGGGGTCTGTGGAACAGCGTCTCTCTTGCTGCGTTCGCTGAGGGAGAAACACAGCAGTGTGACCTCACATATTACATACCGCTTAAGTAATGAGGGAGCTGCTCCTCTGAACCGCTTTGATCTGAGCAGATCTCCAAACTGTACACCCAGGGGATGGTGGCGAGGGGACTGCTCCTACTCCTGCTACAATAACCCAGACAACAGGGATTTGTTGGTTCAACACATCTTTTTTTTTCACATTTCGCATATATATTTTTCTAATTTATTAGCTTTTGTTTATTAAATATAATAAATCTACCACATTCTGTGAACAAGCCTCATCTCATTTGGATCAGTGTGCTGGTCAAGCAGCATAACCAGGTTGGCAACAATGACCACTATGATCACCAACACTGGTCAGTTTTAAACATTTCAATCTTATTAACTAGTGGCACAGCTGTCAATAAAATGTGCAAAAAACATGCTGATTAGGAATAAACCTACTTTAAATGTAATGTTATTTGCACCTTAATAACTTAGTTGATAGTCTCACTTAACAGTTTTGAAGATCAGATATAAACTACAAAGCACTGGTGTAGCAGATTTAGCATCTGCTAAATACTGTAAATGTAAACATTTTTTTGTGCCAGTTTTTCTATGAAGGCTCCACCACTATTGTAAATGTAAAATATTCTAATAAGCATAACCACAAGAAATGCTTTACTTTACTTTACATTACTTTACTTTATGTCATCGTAAGCCAAGCAAAGACTATACATACATGAAAGACAGAATATTATATGTAAATGTGCTGATATAACTGATTCCATCAACACCATCAACAAATTTAGTGTGAAATACAGCATAATTCTTTTCATATATCTCCTCAGGAGTTTATACAGGTTCCATATGCTGCATTCACTTATCAAATTATTAAATAATACAGGATTTTTTTCTTATGAAATATGACATATGTTATTAGGATTTTGGTATTTCTGCTTGGTGTGAAAGCAGATCCTGCATGTAATGAAACGTGCTTCTGAAAAGTCATCTCACGGACAGCCATTCAAAAAGAAAATACTGAACAGCACCTCTGTCCCCCATGACAGGTCATATACATCCACCCACACCCACTTCCTATGTTTATGCTCTCGGTGTGCATGGAAAATTATTTGCACTTAGCCTAGTTATATGTAGCATGATGCACGGCTCTTAATCAGCCACACTCATCTACATAGTCATATTAGTGCACATGTTGTCAGTGTACACACACACATACACACACACACACTGAAATAAAATAAAATGGAATTGGCTGCATGCGCCAGTACAGAAATTCATTTTGGCGCTGTGCTGCCTGTACACCCGGACCACCAAAGGTTACTGTTGAACACAAAAAGTAAAGGTCAGAAATCATGTTTAGTTTTCCTCTGGCTGTAAGGTAATTCCAGCCCAGCAGATTGTGTCCTGACGAGCGGTGGCGATGCTCACGTTGAAGGCACCCCGCGCAAGGTTATCCAGCCATGCCTACTCCTCCGCCGTCACCCCTAATAAGACCGCCTTTCTTATCACTGCAACAATCACCTTGAGAAACACACTTGTCTTCTTTCAGAGGAAAAAAATATATATAAAAATCAGGTTCTCATTAAAGCCTGTCACCTTCCGTGGAGACCGGAAAGACCTGCGCCCTGAGTGTGTGCAGCCACACACATAAATATTACACTGTACTTTGCGATTGGGTGACAGCACTGGCTGTGGCCCTTTAACACAGTGCTGCTATAAAACTGCACTCTGGCGGAATTATAATCAGCGTACACATTAAAGCTGCACGCAGTTGTGGGAGTTCTTGCATGAATGGATCCTACGATGTGATCTGATCTTCGAGAACAGGACAGAACAGTGTCCTCTTACTTAACTTCAATCTCAATACTAGTTTCTTTCTACAGGGTTGGCCATTTATATAGTATGTATACGCCTTAATAAAATGGGAATGGTTGGTGACATTGAACACATTTTATAAGTGGTCAGAAACTATAAGTGGTCAGAAACAAGTTACGTTAAAACCAAGCACACCATTGTTTTTCTTATGAAATTACCAATAAATTTGATGTGTCACATGACCCTCTTCCTAATGAAAAAACTGAAGTTGGATCCAAGATGACCGACTTCAAAATGGCCACTATGGTCACCACCCATCTTGAAAAGTTTGCCCCCTCGCATATACTAATGTGCCACACGCAGGATGTTAATATCCCCAACCATTCCCATTTTATTAAGGTGTATCCATATAAATGGCCC
Source organism: Denticeps clupeoides (assembly GCF_900700375.1). Lineage (NCBI taxonomy): Eukaryota > Metazoa > Chordata > Actinopteri > Clupeiformes > Denticipitidae > Denticeps > Denticeps clupeoides. The sequence goes on along the minus strand of NC_041719.1, from coordinate 13,058,433 downwards.
ACCCTGTATATCTGCGTAGGAAGACTGTAGTTAATTTCCAAGTGACTGGCTCCATTTCTACTAAGCAAAAATGCGAACCCATCATGCCCACTGAGGCTGGGTGGGTCCACTGGTCATTGCAGAAGCGGTTTAGTCACTAGTGAAATGTTACAGAAATACCGTAGACATTTAGTGGGGATGACAGCTCTGGGTTCACTGTTGGTGGGGATTAAAACTTTCAGTAATTATGGAACTCAAATATTTTTTCTGAATGGATTTATCAGCTATTGATTTGCAGGTTATTTAATAATTTAATTGGATGAAAACCACATTTGGGCAAGATTAAATCTGTAGCCTTTGTACAGTAAATCACTTTAATCAATTGGCAACATGTTTCCTGCCTTACATGACACTGTGTGTGTGTGTGTCTGTGTGTATATAAATTTTAATAATACTTTTTTTGATTATTGATGCCTGGAATCAGTGTAATTATGTATGTATGTACTTATGTAATTATCATTATGTATGTCTTACAATAATGATATTGTAATTTAAGTGGAATACTGAAAAAGAAGCAAACTATTTTGTTTTAGTGGCAAGTTGCTGAGTGCAAAATTTCATGTTTAGAGGTACGGTAGTGCATATTTTCTATATTAGATCAGATTTTTGCCTCCTCATGAGGGAGTGTGTGTGTGTGTGCGTGTGTCTGTGTGGGTGTGTGTGCTGTGATTGCAGAGCACCAGAGGACCCCTCTGGGCATCTTGATTGGCCGAGCGGCTCAGTAAGAGCACCGCCAAATCACTATAATCACCCGCGTGCTCTCAGAGTTAATGACACTACTTCATAACCAACTCTGCTCATTAGAGCGCAGTAAGATACTCTCCCCACAGCACACACACACACACACACACATTGTCCCCTCATACACAGAGTAGCATTTGTGTATGCTACATGTGTATGATTAAAAAATTAAACATCAAACACGTATGTACGTGTACACACACAGGAAGCCAACGGAAGACGATGGAGGGCAGGAGCACCCAGATGGGGCGGGGCAGGGCCCAGTGCAGCACTGGGAGAGCAGGTCCATTAGCAGATGGGAAGGGGATTAGACCGGGCGGCTGCAGAATTCTCCCCAACTTTTCCCAGGCTGCGCGGCGCACCGCCGCCAACGGAGTCGTGTTTTAATGAGCCCTGCGCAGGATCCACCTGCTTATTACTGTGACAGTGTGGGCGCCTGATTAAATCAGCATTCACAAATATAATGCAAATCAACTGGAGATTGGGATTTCTCTTTGTGTGCTCTGCCCCGCGCTGGATTTTCTGCCCCACTTCTGCTCCTCGCTCTGCTAATCTCTCCTGATTGAATTAAAGTCTCTTCAATTTTTTTTCGGATCTACATACACACATACATTTAAACAGTATTATTAACATGCATGTAAAATAGATGCTCAAGCACACAGAAGCGTGCGCACACAGAGCCAAGTGTGGCAAACACTTCATTCATCTCCATGGTTACTTTTGAAATGCACTGCTGGCGGGCGGAGATATACGGGATATCTTTATATCGCACAGGTCGAGATTTTTTTTTTTCCTCTGTTCCCGCTTTTCGCATGTTGTGTGTGAAGAGGAATATTCTAGCTTGGCTAACATTATGAGATGTAAAAAGATGGCAGCGTGTGACCTTGCAGTTGCTGCTGGCGTCAGAGAGAGACAGACTGTGGGAGCGTAAGCACTGCACTTCAGGACATTACTCCGCTGAGTCTAAGAGTCTTTTTAGACGCATGCATTTTCTTTCTGTCTATTGACTTTTAAGCATTTGTGCCAGTTTTTTAACAGGGTGGTCATGCAAGAGCAAATTCTGGATTTTCATTGATAGCCTAGCAAGAGACAGAATCATTATTTCCAATAGATAAATAATGCATAGAGTTTGTGAGATTCATAGAGAAAATCAGCAAATATAATCTGGTCTGGTGAGCACTTTTGCTTGTGCATAAGTCTCAGCATTTCATTTTTTCCCTCCAGTTCCGCTAAATGTAATAAGTGCTGGAAGTGACATGTTGGCAGCCATTAGATGACAGATAGCATTCTAAATAGAGGCTAATATATGTGGGAGGTGTTGATATTAGAATATGCAATACAGTGAGGTCTTCTGTTTGTATCAGTACATAAAGCAGAATCAGATTGTTAAAAGACTGAAACCGTCTACGGCTCTCTAGTAAGCCCGTTGCAAGACAAGTGTCCTTCTTAGTTTGAGCCTGTCCAGTACTCGTGCCTTTCAAATAGTGAATGCACTTCTGCCTGGTTATTTAAAATCAGGTGTAGCTAGTTGGTTCAGTGCGATTGCATGATGGGCCAAAAAAATAAAAAAAACTGGTGCTAAATGCACTTGGGCCATCCACTTCAGATCGTTAAGATCCTAGAGTCCCTAGAGTAACTTGTAAAACACTGCAGTAAATTGTCCCTATAATCCTAAATCAATGGTGTATTCATTTGCTCCAAGATCACAAGGGCATGGAAGTAAAAGCAGGCTTGTTTTTACATAACCATCCCAGGCATTACTGCTCAGATCCAGTGCAATTTGTGGTTTTATACAAACAAGATATTATTTATATCACAAAACATTCTAGACATTTGTGTACTGTGCACATCTTAAGAAAAGCCACAGCTTAAGCTTCTGCAAAATCAATGTGTGCTTTAGCGTGTGTGGATGGATTTTTTTTTTTGTTTTTGCAATGAAAATGGATTTTGGTTGAGTCGATGGGAAATTAATTTGTGCGTAGGCAGTATGTATGAAGTGGCTGCCATTAATTCTTTATGTAATTTTTTGGCAGTGACCCCCTTTGGTGTTATCCAGTAATTCAACGGAACATTTCAAATGATTCAAATAAAATGTGCCTTTGGCCTGCAGCCTTCAGTGCAACTCCGTTGCAAGCGGAGAGCACAGTGCAGCTCCTTTGAAAGTGTTTCACGCTTACCTCTTCACACTCTTCCCATAACCTATTTTTTCAGCTCCCTTTCTGTCCTTCTCTTTTAAAAACCCAGTCCGATTTCTTACGGGTACATTTTTTTTTTGATGCCCAGTGCTGGATTAAGACCTTGGAGGAAATATTTGGGCATGTCGAGGACTCTGGTGCAATGCCCCATTAGAGTGGGCCCACAGTGCTTCAGTGATCTCTGCAAAGAGGCTTCTAAATGGGGCATGATGCCGAAAGCGGCGCCTGCGATCAGCGTCTGGAGCAGCCCGATGATTACCCGCCCAGCAGTCAAATGACTGCACAGGTAATGGAGAGAGAACCACTTATTCCCTGGCTGTAAAAATGTTGTACTTGGAGGATCTGTAACCTTTTGGCTGTGGTGCATGAAAGAACACGGACTGCATTAACATGAGGAAGCCTCTATGTATACATACCTGTGGCTTCATTAAAGCTCTGCCAACCGGTGCGTTGATTCTCTCAGCACCGACCGTTTCGTCCTTGGAACCCTTCAGAATAGCCAATGCCCCCCCCCACCCTCCACCCCTTCTTTTTTCCTTTTAACGCCTTTCCCACTGATGGGTATATCAGGCTCAGGGCTCCAGCCTAACCAATGTCAGGGGTGATTTCTGAATGGCTCTCAGCACAAAGAAGTTAATAAGCGTAGCCCCAAGACAGTTCTCATCTTAGGCACAGAGCTGAGCTGAAACACAGGGCGGACTGATTGCTCCTTTACAATAAACATGAAGGACTGCAAGAAATACAAAGGCAGCGTGCTTCAAATAGCTGCCCTACCTTTGGCTGGAGGAACTCTGACCTGACACCTGAACCAATTTTTACAGAACATGAACTTCAAAGAGCACTTTGATGGCAGCGAGACTTATTGGCAAGATCAGAGCCGCAGTGGCTCTTTACTCTAGATTAGCTTCCCAGAGCTCAGCTTGGAGTGATGAGAGAGAGAGGTAGCATCCTGGAAAAAATGTGGGTGCCAATCCACATTTGGGTCTGGCACAGGACCAGTTTTGCCTAGAATCAGACAAAGAGCACTCATTTTATACAGGGATTAACTATGTTCTGTGCATGGGCCTTGTTGGTTGATGTAAGGTCAAAGGCGTCCTCAAAATGTACATAAATAAATAAAAGAAATAAGAAACCTTAACTTTTTTCTTGATGATTTGAGCATGTGATGTCAATTATGCAGCAGCATGTCTGAGAGCTGTCAATCATTGCCGTGGGCAGTGTTGGGGACTAACGAATTACATATAATGGTGGTACATAATTTAATTCCTAAAGAATTGTTATTGTAATCTGTTAAACCTGGAAAAGGTGTAATTAAATTACAGACTAGACAGTTACCAGGAGCAAGGTGCATGATCAAAAGGGAATTATGGGAAATGTGTGGGAGACAAAGCAGACTGGTCAAGTGCCCAACTCTGTAACCAAATAAAAGTCTGAACCAAGCCCAGGTCCCACCCAATGTCATGAGTCCGTTATGTGCTGGAATCTGTTAAGATTGGAAAGTGATTTTGCTTCTGCACACAACACAGTCAAACTTGAATTTGAAAAGGAACAAGGCACTGAAGCAGGCTCTGAAACCAAGATGGAAGACAGGTTGATTACAGCAGTGATTATAAGTTGATTATAGCGATTTAATTAAACGATATCATCTTACCATGACATGTGAGGAAGGCAGTAGCTAGTGAAAGATGCCAGATGCTGTAGTCCTGCCTGGTGTGTTTTGACAGTGAAAGGTGCTTATTATAGGCCGTATGTATGAAATGGAAATAGCATGTGATAACAATAGACCTATGTTTCAGTTTGTTGACTGAAATAGAGATATAGTTACTAGAGGTAAAGGTGGTGGTAGCCTAGTGGGTAACATAACCATAAAGTTCATCACAACAGTTAATGTTCTTGAACAATTTGATTTCACATTGTTGATTTTATAAAAAGTTACAACTTTATAACTGTAGTGATCTTATGCTAAAAATGATGCCTGAAGTCTGTCCTTGTGGTTGCTTTTATTATATTATCTTTAAAGTTGTTTAGTACTGTTGTAAGGTAAACACTGCCAGGTTAAGGCATTTCTTAATGGATAACAGTTAAGAACATTTATTCATAATTTACAAAAGTAATCAACAAGTAATCAAATGTAATTGATTACATTACTTTTATATAGTAATGAAAATAGTTATATTACTGTTAAATTAGAAATAGGGTAACTTGCAACTGTAACAAATGAAACATTTTAAGAACTCTCCTCAACACTGGCCATGTGCTCCTCCCATTTTAAAGTTTGTTCTGGGTTGCAGAAAGTTTGTTCGTCGGATATCTTCTCAATGTGACATCTCAACAGGGACACATTCTCTTAATTGCTCCTGTGGATATAATATTTGATCTTTGTAAAAGGCACACCCTTTCCCCCCGGTGGATAGCATTATATACAATGAGATGACATTGACCAAAATATTTTTTACAGTATTGATTTTCTACACTCAGGAGAGGTAAATAGGCCTGTCTGTGCTTGTCCAGGAGGTGCGCTTTAAACACATAGTAGTCAATAGGATTCCGTTCTCCTCGTGTCGCAAACAGATTAAAAAAAAATAGCACATACTGGAATTTCTCTCAAGCCATAACAAAAAAAAACATATTGTGGTTCTGGTCATGGACTTTTGCCTCCCATTAATGCTACGGGGGAATAAGGGAGTAGCAAATGTGCACTTTGGGGGAAGATGCATTTAGGACACGCCTGTGCTGCTGGTGTTGCTAATGCTTGGGAAAACTGGGATTGATTCGGCATGTTAAAGCAGGACCTTGAACACTGCAGGACCCTCCCCTTCCTGTTTGGGAATTTACAAGGCCGACGTGCAATCTTGAGGGTCCGCTCAATCTATACGGCATCTTGCCCCGGCCTAACAAGAGCAATCCAACATGCAAGCTCACCGACTCTGACAGCAGGCATCAAAACGAGATTGTTGCGGCCGTGATAAAACTGGTCATTGTGCTTGGCGTAATGATGGCTTTAAACGTGGTGTTAATAGGAAATGCTATGCTTCCTCGCCCTGTGGAAGTTTACTGCTGATCGGATGTCCCCCTCCTTCATCTTTTTATTTTTTTATTTTAGAAAGCTATTCCTGGGCTCCTCGGTGTACAGTCTGAATTATTAATCTGAAGAAATGGGATCCTTGCGCATCAATGAGACAGGGTTTTTATTTGTACCGCTGATGCCATTAAAGCAGAATAAACAATGCGCCGGCCGCTTCTGATTATTCTGCCTTTCCCTCCTTTCTCATCTCCGTTCAGCTGAAGCAGGTGTCTTTCAGCAAACAGGCCGGAGACACACCAGAATCCTGCCTCGTATTTTATCACATCACTGCTACACTGAAGTGCGGTTTCTACATATATGCGTTTTCATTTAATCCACACTGACTGCCAGTGAATCATTATTGAAAAGACCTTAAATTGTTATTCTGCCAAACCCGTCTCCAGCACCCAGCTACATGGGCCCTATTGTGATGACATTAATAAAATGTCAGAGATGCGATATATGGCATATATATATATATATATATATGAGCGGTGTGGCCATCCCCCAGTCAGTTCTAATCTGACATTAGGATTCGGCACAGCATTTAACTCGTCTCTACACTGGTGCATGCTCTGCTGCAGCTAAAGGGTAAACATAGCTGTGGGGAGGCACTCTGCCTCCCCCAGAAGACCTTGGGCCACCATGTGGCCGAGCTGTCCAAACAACCTGCGTGTCTTCCTCTCCTCATTTCCAGCAATGCTGATGACCTTTTCAGCAGAGTGTGGCACATTTAAGGTCGCTGGAAGCTTGGTTGTAATAAGCACCTTCAGATGAGATTAGAGCTGAAATGGTGTGAGATGTAGAGGATGCGAAAAGGGTGTGCGGTTGAAAAGCAGAAACCAGAGACTACAGCCTTAGTCTGTGAATGCACAAATCTTCTCTGTCATTGGTCAGTTTCAACAGCTTTTCTGTTGTTTTGGATGTTAATAGCTAATCGGTTGTGTTGATTGCCATTGACAAAAATTATTCTTTAGATGATTATGCCGTGGATGATGCTCTGGCCTAATGATGATTGCACTGATACTAAGGGTGGGGTTCATTCACCATGATAAGGCCAAAGGCATCCTAGGATTTATGTGAACAGCTTGGTACTAATTACCTTTTTTGTAATTTTGTGTGTAATTTTCTTTGGACCTTTAATTCATTTTGATAGGCGGGGGTTTAAATCATCCAGTAAGGTTGAAGTAGTTTGTGTAGATCATGGTCCTCCTCCCATTTGAAAGCACCAACAATCTTCTCTTCAAGATACAGCAAGTTACCAAGCTGTTCCTTCTTGTTTTAACCCTAGTTCAGTACAAATAAATACATACCCTGTTCCCTTGCCCTAGTGAGCAAGCCACATGCTTGGCACTGCACTTAATGCCAGTTTAAAATAGTGAATCAAGAAGGGCGTGGCCTGCAAACACTGCTCCGGGAGCTTTCGTCAAGTGTGCAAGGTCCTTGGTGAATCCACCGTGACAACAGTGTCCATGGTCTTTTATCTTGGTGATGATGTTCTGCTGAAACTTGGTGCTCATTGGCATTATTTTGTTGTGCTTGAAACTGTTCTCTTATGTTGCTGCTTGAATGTCGATGGTTGATGCTGATAACTGGACACCTCTGTTAATGATCAGTGTTAATGGCTGGTCTCAATGGCTGCGCTGGTGTGGAGACAGAAGCCAGTTTTTTTTCTTCTTTCGAGCTCATTGCTGTATTGTCACGTTGTAAGCCGGGAGGTGAGGGCCAGTTCTGGAGAGACCAGCTGGAATTGGCATGCCAGGCACACTGTGAGCCAATTTTTGGGGGGCTGGAGCCCTTGCCAGTTTGAGATTGGCAAACAAAGAGGCACTCATAGGTCCTGTGTTAACACGCGGGAGTGTGCTGAAGCAGGGGAGGGCTCAGGCTGCTTCTATGGCAACGAAAAACCTCGGATGAGCTTTTTGTCGAAAATTGCTGCCCTGACAGCAAGCAAATTGCCCAGTTTTACCGAACGCAACAAGTACGAAGATATTCTGCTTTATAGGCTGAATAGAAGCCTGAGCATTTTAAGAACCTCCAGCAGAATGGAGGTGCATATATTGATTTTCTGTTGTTTTTCTTCATGTAGTTGCGCGCTTCGGGTACTTCTTTGACACTGTGAAAGAACAAAAAGAAAGAAAATCATCCTCACTGAGCTCCCATGCAATTGGTGCCAATAAGACATGACAAATGTTCTGATCCAGAAAAAGCAAACTAATGTGATTGCTTTCATTCAAGCAAGTGGAAAATTAAATGCAGCTTTTTATATGAAGCATGGATCAAATGGTTGCATTAATAATGAGACACTTTTTTTGAAACTCAATTATTAAGTCTAAATTGGAGAAAAACCACAGGCGCAGCCAGTAATGGTGATATAATTATAGCGATAAATGATGGCCATTGTAATCAGATATCATCTAACCAATGTGCCAATGCTTCAACATGGCTCCAGTGCGATGCCACTTGACCATGATGGAACCATAAAAACATTGCCTTGCCCTTCCCTCGCCTTTAAAAACGGTATGAAAGTGCTGCCAGTTTGGCACAAATTAACCGTGTTAAAATGTGCACCCCGTGGGCTGGAAGCCTGACTGCAGGCACCGTGCTTATCAGAACAGAAGACGTGGCAGGAATGGGCACTCTTTTTCTCCCCACGTGTTCTCTTATACTCCTCACAAACAGTCTAAAGGGCAATCCTAACCAGGGGCTATGCGTGCCAATACCGGAGCAGGAAAACAATAGCTTTAAAAAGGACTTTGTCATTTAAAACAAATTGGTCTGGGTAGAATCAAACAGGCCCTTTCCACGGTGGAAATTAGGAAGCAGTGCCCCAGGAGTGATCTTCTGCACCACCCTTTTGTATTCCCCTATCTTTGAACGGACCTAACCGCTGGTGGTCCCTGGTGTCCCCATTAGAGTTTGCTTGGCATTCTGGGAGAGTAAATTGGCTGGATGGGGCTTCAGCAGGCTTAGCCACCACGCTGGCGCTTCTGCCGGGCAGAACCGTCGCCAGCGCCGCATCTCTTCAAAGCCCAGAGAAAAGCTGTTGATGGCAGCAGCTGTTCCCCCGTGGGAGCCAGGGAATGCAGAGCTTCTGGTCATTAGTGAGGGAAGCAGTGTGCTGGGGAGAGAGCGTCAGCTGCGCACAGCTGCGAGAGCCTCCGTCACATGGCTGGAGCGTGGCTGGGACCTCACCTGTCATTGCCAGCAAACAGACACGGCCTTCTGTGTTCAGTGGTCGGCAGTGCTGCTGTTACCGGTTCTGATCTTTTCAGTCAAAGCTAATTCACACAACAGATGAAGTGACAGAATAGTGATTACTCTTCCTCTCAATGTAATGGCAGTGGTGGCTTAGCAGATAAGGAAGCGGACCTGTAATCAGAAATGGTGCCACTAAGGTCCCCTTAAGCAAGGTACCGTCCCCACGCACTGCTCCCCGGGCACCTTTCATGCCCGGGCTGCACACTGCACACTAAGGTAATGGTTAAATGCAGAGGACACGTTTTGCTGTGTTCCTTGTGTGCTGTGCTGTGCTGCAGTGCATCACAATGACAATCACTTCACTTTCACTTTCTGTGACCGCCCAAATCTGTATTAGGGCCACGGATGCCAGGACCTAGTGCATGCCAGAAACATTGAGCATGAGATAGGGATTCACCTGCGGTGGGGTGGTACGCTGGCCCAATGCAGGTCACACACACAGTGAAGAAGGCAAGAGACAAACTGGTGACATGATCAGAATCTCACTGGAATAACTATCTTGTCCTTGAAATGCAAAATAATGCAAATTCTCTTACTCTTGCTCTGGCATGTAGAGCACCCATGGCAATTTGTCTAACTAGTGAACGAAAGGAAATTACATCCAAAAGAGAGCCTCAGACAAAAATTGTTAAACACCTAGTGTAAATCAACTCGCTACATGAGAGGTGCTTAAAACGATATCACTTCCTCAGCAAACAGCTGACCCAGTGTTTTTTCACCCCCCGTAAGCGGATTTGAGACACTTCTACATAAGCCATCTGTTTTCTTTTACTTTCTTTACTGTCGAGTCATAACCACAAAAATCCCACAAATTCCAGTTAGCGATGCCAGCGCACACCCACTGTTACCACTGGGTGAGAACAGGAGTCGCCGTCAACCCCTCTGATGTTTTTTTTACGCGGAGGAAAGGAAATGATGAGCTCCAAACATCTGGAGGTGTCCTACCTCTGCCGAGGCCTTGCAAGAAAAAAAAAAAGGCGCCTGTCAGAACCGCTCGAAGGCGCGGCAAGCGTCAACGTTCCCAACACTCATCCCCGCGGCACTTCGCATGCATTGTTAAATAGGACTGATGGAAGTGACCTGGCCATTACTCACTGCATCGCCTGGCTAATTTGTGTGCTCTTACAAGTACAAAGATGTCAGGCGGGAGCTGTGCGCTTACCTTGGCCTCCCCCGGGACCATTAATCCTCTGGCTGGTGCGTCTTCTCTGCAGAGCTTCAACCTGCTTGCCACGCTGCCAGGAAACTGTTGTTTGGGGGCATATATATATATATATATATATATATATAATTTATATTTTTCTATATTTTTTCTCATCACTGGAGAAATGCGATTGTAATGGAATAGCGGAACAGTTCAGCACAGGATCCTCTGCAGGGTTCTTGACAAGCCAGGCACCTACAGAGAGGGGTGGGAGGAACATTAGGAATGGTTTATCACTGATTTCACTGCGTTCCTTTATCCAGGTCTTAAACCATCAGACAAAAAAAAAGTTATATTTTTTCCTCCAGAGACGCAAAGGTTTCTATACACACTCTGTGCATTAAACTGGAAAAAATGTGGAAGGAAATGTACTTAACTAAGCAGAGGGGTTAATATTAATGGGGTGATTCTGTCAATTTAGCCAGTACATGTTCAGCTTTAATAAGTGAGACCCTAATCCTGCTTGAGGAGGAGATTACTGTGTGATGTTTATTTCATTAGAAATTACAAGGCAGAATACACCTGATAATGAGCAGTGATGTCCTATGGAAAGGTCAGCTGATAATTGCAATAAGCGTAATTAGAGGCTCATCAATAATGCAGGCACCTCGGCAGATCCACGTCCGGGTGAGGAACCAGTTGACATTTGTTGAAATATGAAATAAAGAGTAATACGAAATCGACAATAATTGAGCCTAGAATTTTTATTTTAAGACATATTATCTCAAATGCTAAAGAATTCTTGTTACGTAGAAGCTGCATTTTGAGATAAAGAAACGTATGAAAACGGAACAACTTGTCTTGTGTTCTGGATATAGTGGAGATATCTAAGGTGGGTTGAGTGAGAGCTGGTGGGATGTGACTCAGGGAACATTGGGCCACAGGTTGAAGGTGTGTGTGTGTCTGTGTGTGTGTGTATGTGATGCCAATCGCAGGGTTTTGGCCTCAGCCTGTTGATAAGTTGCGACAGGAGCAGGAGCAGGGAAACAGGGGAATGAGATGAATGTGTTTGGATTGCCGGCCGACCGCAGCCTCTCCCATCTGTCTCAGAGTCTGCCATCCCATCTCGCAGGCGGCGGGAGGTAATTGGGTTCATTGTTCTCACCACAGGATCCCCCGGATTGAAAGCTTCATTATCTGGATAACCATGAATGTAAATGAGGCTCACGTATGCACCGGGGTAATAGGAAAAAATAGATCTTCGCTTCCCAGCTCCACCCACTGCAGGCAAACACACGCGCAAAACTGTCCTCAAGTACTGTCCCCCACAAACACAACACAACAGCACTCCAGGTTTGGACCTTAATTGTGTTCAGACGTGACAGTGAGTTCCACAAGTGCATACAGCGATGTGGAAGCCCCGCCTCACACCCATGTCTAAAGGGAATGTGTACAGTGGACTGAAAACACAGTCATCAGCTGGTAGCGAAGTCAGGAGTTTGAGCATTTCAGCTCTGTAAAAATGGGCCGCGGGACCAGGGCGTGGCTGGGTGGGTGACCGCTTGAATTATTCATGTGAACCCGGACCACATGAGAGGGCCGGCGCAGTAATTGTGGTGGACAGCGCGCCGGAGACGCGTCCTGACGGAGGGATCACCTGGACGAGTGCGCCCAGCCTGGCGTGGCCGGCAGACAGTTAAATAGATAAATAGATGAATAAATAAACAGGAGTACACGGTGGAGCGGGCCGCCCTCGGATCCTCCAGCAAATCCCTCAATTAGCCGCAGATGTGATCTGCATGGGAGATTATGGCAGTTTTAAGCATGTTGGGGTCGAAAGGGCCTAATCCGGTCTCCAGTGAGTGCTCCGCTTTTCAATTTGCACTCCAGCAGGGAGGGACTCGAGTGTGTGATGGGGAGGCGGACGGGGGAGCAACACGCACACATGCTATACACTTTCTGCACTTAATGGCGTGACTGTGGGCGCAATTCTGCTCCCGAGATGTGATAATGGGATCACCGCTACTTGCGATGACAGCGAACAGGCATGATCATTTTAGTAATAATGTTATGTAAAAAGAAAAAAAAAAATAGAAGCGCGATGATTGAAGGCCGCATTTTTCCCCAGAGAGCTGGTCTGTGGTTGTCCTCCACTGTGTCAGATTGTGTTTTCACCCTTATTGGATGGTTTGTCTTTCAAAGACAAAAAGAGAAAAAAAAAACCTGGAAAGCAAATTTCCTGGAACAGAGGCAAGTCAATCATACTCTGGTTTGAAAGTAATCTCTGCTCAGCGAGACTGACAACTGTGCGTGCCGCGGACGAAACTTCGCCTTTTTTTTTTTTCACCTGGGCAGAGCTCTGCCGCGCATCTGAAACACCCGGATCCAACGAGCGACGTGGAAAGGTCTTTAAGGTCCTCCATTTGCGCCGGTCCTCTCGGGATTGTCTACACTTGAAGCGGAGTGGCCCGTCCATTTAGCAATTTTTTAATTGGAGATTAACATGATGAATTCACAAAGCCTCTGTATTAACTGTTGATATAGGAGATTAGATTAGGAGAATGAATGAATCCCAGCTCAAAGCATCCCTAATGTCATGACTCCAGGTTGGCAGATGGTAGGAACAGTTAGAGATCTCATTAGGCCAACCAAGCGTCTCTGCTCTGTTGCTGGAATCTTTCATTAAAGTTCCGTGGTTGGAGCACCGAAAGGCCTGACTAAGGAAGCGATCTGGTGTATTCTTTAATATAAATTTATGAAAATTTATTAAAATGCATAGGCTTATATCTGGGTTTCAATTTTTGTGTGTGTGTTTGTGTCCGTGTGTGTGGTGATATAGGTTCTTCGCAGAGCATAAAAAATAAGATTTTAATGGTCACAGAGTGAATTTGGTACAATTTGTTTTCTAATTAACTCAAATTTGTTCAGCACAAATGCACAGCGGTGTTGGAGCTTTTAAAATGAATAATTTTGCCCCTACATGCAAACTCTACGTCTGCTGGGAAAAGAGTATTTAGTGGTTCAAAGTGACTTTGTGTTTATTTTATTCTATTTTATTATCTGTAATGACAGAAGGGCTAAATGGACCATACTCTAAATGGATGAGCAGCCTGAGTCAACATTAAGTGTATATGGGTTTGAAGCAAAATACTTGTAATAACAAACACTCTTATTACAAATAATGATATGTTTTCAAGGCCTTGCTCATTTAGTGGGGGTCATGATGTGCTGGTGGCAGACTTTTAGCAATGTGCTGTGAAAATCAATGTATTTTCTGACAGTATTGTGAAGAACAATCATGCTTCTGCTTTAAACCATTATTTCTGCAATAAATAGCTCAATTGAACGAGGCAGAAAAATTGTACACAGGATTTATGTAGTGGTAGTATTGTAGAGAATCCAAATATTAGTATAAAAATGATGTCTGCCGGGATTTAAGCATTGATTATTGTTATGTGAGCCATTTTCTAATAGAAATAAAAAGGCTTTTTGGTCTTCGGTGTCATATCAGGAATCACCACCATTAATCACCTCTCCAGAAATATATTATGGCAATCAAAAATTGATGAGCTCCATAATAAAACAGTACTCTCATTTAATGCAGTATGTGGATTTATTTATAATGAGATACACTATAATTATATACTACTTATAATGAAGGGGATGACAGATCATTTGACAACACCGTTTTCCTTCCTCGTCATCATATAGAACATATTTGACGGGCTGCCAGACATAACCTAAATCTTCTTCCTATTATTTTGTGTTTTCAAAATAAAAAAAATTACCTAATTAAATTAAATGTAGGGCATGCTTGCCATTTCTGTCCATCTTCGTACTTTCCCCAATCTTTGATTGGATCAGAGGTGGCAACCTGACCTACAGTACATCAGCTTTGGTGAAACGTTTGAAGGTGACTTGAAAGATGACTTTGCATATGCATTAATAGTTGTCACTGGTGTCACTGGTCCTAGCAGGCTGTTTATTCATCTTCTATTCACCCTTGGAGGAAGACCAGCCTGAATAAATGCGGTTAGGGTGGATACATCTCCTGGCGCATGTTCATTTATTTGTGTCCTTTTTTTCCTGGCGGGTGGCACAGATCAGGGTTGGCCTTGAGCCCTGCTTATCAACACCTTTGCAGGGCAATTGGCAGATCTATTATGTGTAGCGATTTCTTCCGCTCTACCTCTGGCGATGAGGGAGCACGATGGCAACCTAAATGACAGAATAAATAAATAAATAAGCAAGACTAAAGAAATGCGTTCTGTTCACAGTTGACGGTGTCCCGTCGAGCCACTTTGGCTCGAATACGGAGAAATGAGCTTTGAGTCTTCTTTGATGTCTCCGCGAAATGGAATCAAATTCCAAGTGCTCCTTCTTTCAAGCCTAGGTCGTGTCAAATCGCGGCTGGGAACGGGGGTGTTAACATAACACGCGCCCCATGCTGCTCATGTGACTGACGAGCAGACCTGTCGTGCCGCGTGACAAAGGGCAACCATTTCCCCATCAATGAGTGAACGCAGGGCCGGGACTTTGTCCAGCATGGTGATTAGTTTCCTAAAAGAGGCGTTTCATCTCCACCAGGCTTTCCTGCTCGGCACATATGATGTGATGGCGTTAGGGACTTTTGAAGCCAATAAAGTGGTCAATACCAGCCACCACATTTTCTTTCCCGTCGCACATTATATGTTCTGCATGGCGTCTCGCTGTTGTTTCAGCTCCACAGTTATTTGTTACAGCAGAAAACGACACCAGAAGCATGGATACTAATTACGCCCCTCAAAAGAGAGGAAGGAGCAGGAAATTGCAAGGCATGAGGGCACTGGCACCGGGATGTGCATACTCATGTGTGAGAGGAAAGCTCGGCGGCATATGGAATAATAAATCATAATGTGAAACCAATGAAACCCTCCAGAAGAGTTAAGCACCTACATCACCACACTGAGGTTATTAGCCTACACAAAACCGGAGCACGAAACCATGTCAAGATCTGAAGCGGTAGCTTATTAAACTATCGTATATTAATATAAAAAAAAATACAAAATCAAATTCTGAGTCTAAAGTGCAGTGTACATTCTGAAAAGACCACCCTTTCGGGAAAATGTAATGGTTCTTAATGTGATGCGGCCGTGTTTTTAAGAACTCTCTGAGCCTCTGATTGGAAATAACTTTTCAGATTTTTTTTTTTCTGGCCTTCAATGGAAAGGAAAAATAGATTCAGAGTCTTCTTTCACGCCTGAGAAGTTATTTGGCCTTTTCTGTTCTTTTCTCACCACATGCTCCTCCCCCCATCCTCCCCCTCCATCTTCTGTCATATGCTTAGGAAGCAGAGCTCACTTGACTTTTGACTGGAGCCCTGACAACAGATGGTTTGAAAGCTGTGCTTGAAGATAAAAGACACAATGATCCATATTTAGTCAGGGCATTATTTGCTCTTGCCTTCATGCTTTTAAGCCACCTTGTCTTATCAGAGGGAGGTGTATGTTCAGGTCATGAACCACTCATGTGTGATATGTTTTTTTTTAACTCCATTCACGTCATGTTTTGATCTGAATGAAGAACAGCAGAGCATCTACAGAATTTATTATTACACAACTGGCATACAACTATAGTGCTGTTACTGTTTTTATGGCAACCAAAAAATCAAATGTTACTGACGGGTTTAAAGATGATGACGATGTTCAAAAGTAACAGAACCAGAATCTAAAAAAAAAACAATATTTACAAAGATTTTAATGTCATTGTTTTACATTACATTAATCTATCCATAAATGCCGAAGTATCCTGAGCATTAATTAAATAGCAACCAACCTTTATTAGGGGTTTATTGCCATGTGTAATCACTGTTCTGAATTAATGCTCTGGCTTTGTAATACACTCTGCCTGTTGAATAGTGTAGAATTTTGGAAGAATGTCATACGGTACACATCATGATACATGGGTCATGGTACAATTATATAATGATATGTTGTATTAATATACATATTGAAATATTCTACAGTTGAAAATGTAAATATGGGTGGATCACATAAGGCTGGTGTCGTGCTTGTAGAGGACACAGTCAGCACCACCCGGTGGACTAAATTATACAAAAATATTGATATTTTATGTCTCTGTATCGATACAGTATCACCATGTAAGATATCACAATATATTGCTGTGTATATATTTTCCAACACCCCTAATCTAGACACTATATAGAGGTCTGAGCCATTCAATAAAAGTAATGAAATTCATAGAGTCATTCATTGAAGTTCTTCACATTAATATCAATTACGCACATATAGTTGTGGACCATCCCTCACATACTGTATGTTTAATTTGTCTTATCATGTGAATCCTGATTTGAATTCACTATGAGCTTCATTAAGAACCCACCAGCAGGCAGAATATTTAATTGGAAAAATCTTCCCGTGAAATTCCTGGTTTAGCCTCTTTTTGGTCTGATTAGTAGGATTGTAAATTTGTTCTGAGTGATGCCGTCAGCTTCAGTTGAATATTCTGTAGGTGAAGCTGTCATTAGTAGATGTATATCAGCCATGTCACACATTGATTTCCTGGCCCCATAGAGTAAAAAAAAACTTAATTAGAGTAAATGTTTGGTTGAACATTAGATCAAAGAAGCATCTTGTATTCTCTGGGCATATTTTCCTGCTCATTAAAACTCTGTAAATATGAAGTTATTAGATTTAAACTGCACACTGCAGGCCAAGACCCCGCCTTACAACCAACCAAAGCCTGTCACTTGTGTGGGATTTGACATCAAGCACCCCCCCAGTCAAAGACACGGTTTCCTCCTCTGGGCACAGTTTAATCCAAAAGCCAGGCCTCAGCATTCCAGCTAAATCCCACATATAGGGTGGGATCGCCTGTATTAATCACAGGTGACTCCAAGGATCATGGGTTTAATTTGTGCTCAAAGAGGATGTGCGTGTCAGGATCAGACAAGCTAGATTGTCACTTTGACATCGGCCAGTGATGGATGGGATTTTTTTTAAGTGTAGCAGTAGAAATCCTTTACCTCCGGCCACATTGATTTCTCTAGTTACTGCAGGTCAGTGGTAGGAAATTGAATGGGAAATGGTAGGGAAGGTGGGGGGGGGGGTCTATTATTTTTATTTCTGGTGGCATTTTTTCCCCTCCCTCAACGCGTTTCAACAGACAGCCGAGAAACGAATGGGAATAGCGGTGACTGTCAGGACACACTTAAATGACTGCACCGACTTTGGGTTTTCTAATAACATCGTCCTCCATCGCTAAAGGTTACATTCACCCCTGTGGTTTTAGAGCACATCATTATGCGTTTATGAAAGCCTCCCTCTCTCTCTCGTTCTTCCCCCCGATCTGGGCTCGTGGGACCGCCAACACTTCTCTGTTAAAACGGAACATTGGCTGTACTTCGCTGTGCAGCTCGCTGGGGTCTCCTGTCACTCAGACGCGAAAGAGGTGTTGGCTTTTTGAAGATGCCAGCATTTATGTGCGTGCGCTCTGGGTTTTGCGATGCAGTTTATTCTTTGTTATGGTTTATGCGTGTGTAATCGGATGGGTAGTGTTGCCTTTAAATGGGTGTGACTCTTGGCTGGATAGAAATGGGTGTGAATATGATCGGTTGTGTACGTGAATAAACATTATGCACACTTTCATGTAATGGTTAGTTATTGTCATTGTCATGTTTCAATATTTTTAGCTCTGTCTTGGCTGTGATGATGAAATGTGATGAAAAGATTAACACAAAACTTTGTTCTCAGTATACAATGCTGACATTTTTGTATCATGTTTATTGGCCAAGTATGTTATGCTTCTAGCCTCTGGTGACTTTCAAGCGACACAGTATAAGGAACAGTTGAATGTAAAAAAGAAAAAATCCTATTTACATACATTTGCAGATATACACGAAAATTTAATAGTAAAATGTAATGCACAATAATGTGTGAGTATGAAAGTGAAGTGATTGTCATTGTGAAAGACTGCAGCACAGCACACGGTGACACAACGACAGTGGCCAGCCATGACAGGGGAGCAGTGTGTGGGGACGGTGCTTTGCTCAGTGGCACCTCATTGGAACCTTGGCGGATCGGGATTCACAACGGCAACAGTTCTAATGTGGTTGCATGGTGTTGGAAAATGTCTGATTTTTGGCTTTGCTTGTGTTTGGTATTTGTTTGCATGGGAATTTGATGATAATGTTGAGTTTGAATATTTAAGTTAAAAGTGATTTTTTTGGTGATGCCAACAGGAGTTTAACTGTGAGTCCACCCCTCCCGGTCTGAGGAGGAGAGTGGAGTGTGATGTGTGCCTTTATGGCCATGAGGCTGATGGGATTCTGTTTTTAGTTTCTCGGATTCTGCTTGCTGTCTCCCTCTGGGCTTTTTTCTGTCTCCGTTTTTTCTTTATGAATGTGTTTAATTAAATACAACTTTAAAACTTTTTAACATTTTAAATATTTGACATGCTAATGGATTTATGGCATGTGTGTTTTGCATTAAAATTGGGTAGCTTCCCCCATAGAGTCTGCTTTGAGCCACAGACCTTAATAGAATATCCATTAATTTAGTCCAAGGTTATCTAGATAATTTATTAGAGAAATTAATTAATGCATTCATGATGTAACATCACACAATATATATCCCCATGCTGCTTTCTCATCCTGGAATAACACCATTCCGCCCTCGCCTTAAACCACCATAGCACTATGGATTCTCAGACTTTATTAGTCAGTGAAACACTTGGCAGAGAAACCTGAAAGTGTTAAAAAAAGAGTATGTATTGGTAAACTAGCTGCTAGAATTTATTCTGTTTTTTATGTTATAGCAATAATAAGAAATAAAAATAGCAAATTAAACCCACATTTTGCAACGTTATGAATCACAATGAAGACTAAATTGTCTTAAGACTAAAGATTGTAATAATGCATTTTTTAACTATGGCTTTTTGTTTTAACACAGACAACTATAAGAAAGAGGTTTAGACAGGGATTTTTTTACACCCTGCAGAGAGTAAATAATTAGAAATAAATATTTAGAAATAATATTTTGTTCAGTGGTTAACTCAAGTAAAAGATTACTTCCTACATAGGAAGCAAACAAAACGAAGCTGCATTAATTGTGTTATTTTATTTAAGCACATTTATAATGTATTTATAAATATCAGTGATTAATCTTGGTGATACTTTCATTATGAGCCTTAATAATAATATTAATAAAATAATAAAAATATAAAATTATAATAATAGTACATTTGCTGAAGTTGAAGCAAAAGGCTAAGGAATCTGCAACAAAAGAATATTCTATATCTATATCTATAGCTCTGAATTCTTGTATCTATGAAATATCTTGTAACTTGTTACCTTTGAAATGCTATGCCTGTGTCTGAATCATAGACGCTATTTTCTCCGCCTCTGCTCGGTGTTTCTGCTCTCCGGGGAGACGTAATTGACAGGTGTGTACAGTAGCTAATCATCACGACAGTGACTGCCCTTTGAAATGATGAATAAGATCATTTCAGATAATCCTTCACATTAGCTAGTGCCACTGACACCACCAATTGCTGTTTGAAGTATGGATGCCCCCATTTTGCATTCTGCCAGTCTTTTTAATACCTTACAAGCTATTAAAGTCAGTGTGTTAACTGTTGGTGCTGCCAGAGCTCAGTCAAGATTAACAATGAAAACTCAGACTGAGTCATGTAGGCAACTTAGTGCATTCTTACTGAGCTTAGGTATTAGACATATACAATATAACCCCCCATCTATACACATGCACACATACACACACACACACACACACACACACACACACATTAAGGTCAGAAAACCATAGAGGTCTTATGTAGAGTAAAATGTAGAATATCTCGCAAACAGCTTATCTTCAACCTTCTAATATCCCTGCAGGAATCATGATCCTAAAACTTCTGAATATCCTGCATTTTCATAATTAAGTGGGTGGGGCCACAAAAAATGCCTTCAGGCTCACAGTTTTTTTGAATGTGCATAAATATGTAAATATATTCATTCATGGTACACACAGATTCGTTGCTGTTCAGACTCTTAATTAGATTAAGGTGAAGAGGAATTGGAGGGATGTGATTGGAATTGGGCAGAGCGTGGCTCTGGGCCTGAGCTGAGAGAAGACGCTCTTGCCAGAAGGTAGTGAAGCACGAGAGATAAGAGATGCAACTCCCCCAAACACACACACATACACACACTTTCAAGCATATAGTTTTTATTCCACGATCAGGTTTTTTTTTTCCATATTATTTAACTAGAGTTCCATATGGTGCGTGCTGACACCACACTTCTGCGTTCACACTCAAAGGCCCTGTGGTGCAGGTTGAGGTGAGAGCAGGTCAGCGGCATTTCTGCATTAAAGCTTCCTTCACAAACAGCTGGTCTAAAGGGAGACACACACACAATCACCAGGGCATTAATAGACAGACTAAATTAAACATTATCCCAGTCATTTTCTTTTGTGAGGTAAAATAATATATCATTATTTTAAAATGCTGTGTTGAATCTCATATAGCTTCGAAGTATCATATGGGAACTTTCATATCAAGGTGTAATTAAATGACAGCCAGTAAACAATTGCGCTCATATCTCATGATAATTTTGTCCATATATAGATTGAAATCCATTAGGTATTGAGCCAAACATTCTCAAAATGAAAACAAATGGGATTGTCAAAACTCTGGGATGGTCCAAAGGAAGGGGGGGGGGGGGGGGGGGGGGGTTGGCGTCACTCTCCCTCCCCCTTTCTAATCCATTTTTAATAAGCGTTTGGGGGAAGAGTGGGTCTGCAGTGATGGGATTGAATCTTCCTCCATCCTGCTTTTTAAAAATCCCAGGATGAGGACAGCAAACATGCCCGTTTCAATCTGGCCGGTGTCTAGTGGACACATTCCAGGCTAGAGAGGATCCTGGCTGCAGTTGGAGGCTGTGGACATGCCAGGTGCTCCTTATGGTGTATAGGAAATGGGATGGTCTGGGGAGAAGGTCGAGACTCATTATAAAAAACAAAGACTGGAAAAAAATGATACAGTCTGCTGCTGTATCGTTCTTTTGCTGGTTACACACAATGGATGCCTTAAGCCTAAAACTAAAATGAAAGTAACAAATGTTACTTGAAACCCTTCATGAAATGTCCATTACAGATTTACAAGTTGCGTAGTACCATAAAATAAAAACTAAATCAACTGCTGAAGGCCAAAGAACTGAATATTATATATAACAGTAAATATAGAATTTATTTGTGTTGCTGCAGTCATTTCTACTATGAGGAGATTCATTTAGTGGGTGCGTAAAGTTGTGTATGGGGCAGTAAAACACATGCTCATTTATACATATCATTACATATTACATATTTACCTTTGAGATGTTAACAACCAAACTGTTTAACTAGTCTGACACTGGGGCCTGTTAAAACTATTGTAGGCAAAGTTAAAGTAACAGGTCTTCTAAAATGGAAATGCATTAGTAAATTATAGATGCATGAAAATGGTACTTAATTACAGTAAAAATACAGTTGTTGCCAAGTAACTACTTTGTTGAAAGCGAAGTGAAAGCAGATCACACGGAGACACAACAAAATGTGTCCTCTACTTTTAACCATCACCCTTGGTGAGAAGTGGGCAGCCATGACAGGCACCCGGGGAGCAGTGTGTGGGGATGGTGCTTTATTCAGGGGCACCTTGGCGGCTCGGGATTCGAACCGGCAACTTTCTGATTACGGGTCCATTTCTTTAGCCGCTAGGCCACCACTGTTATTGTTCACCACCAGAAAAATAAAGTAAAGAACACAACATTACATAAAATTATTAAAAAAAAACAAAATACAAACAACATAGACACAAACAAAATTCTTCCTATTACGTGAATGTGCAAAGTTTGCTAGTTTTTCCCTCTAGTGAAATGAAACATATAAATGTAACATTTTCTGACTATTTACAAATATAAAACTAAAAATCTAAAACTAAAAAACTGGCCTAAACTTTTTTTTTTCTTATTAAAAAATGTACCACCCAGAGTGAGGATTCTACAATGTTCCGCGATGCACTCCCCCGCCCTAGACTTATTCCCATGGTGCACCATGCAGTTCGTAGAGACATTCAATTCCCTCCACCAAGACTCCAACTAAGACACAGGAAATGTTGTGATACAGTACATTTAGGTACTTTTTCTATCAAACTGGTTCTACAAAAAGCACTTCCCTGTAGGGAAGGATAGCATGGGTACAAAAGCAAATCTGACACTTGGTCAATATTGTCCAAACACCCGTACCTGGAGGATGAGATTTGCAGTTTTAAATGCTTTGCATGTGCAAAAGGTTTTAGCACAAGCGGGTCGATTAAGTGTGCTGTTGCAGGCGGTGACTGTCGCGCCCGCCGGCAGCCGCAGGAACATTAACACCCATTTTCTGGGGAAGGATATGAGACACGAGAGAAAGTCGGGGGTGAGAAGTTCACAGCTTTCACATCCTGAGCCGGTATCAGCGTCAGCACTGTATTCTTGAGGCAAAAAAAAAAAAAGCTTGAGTTATTATAAAGCTACAAATATATCTGCCACGCTTTAAGGCCTGTGTATTTATTTCTTTGTTTGCTGGTTTACCTTATACAGCCCCCCCCCATCTATAACTGTTTACACTGCAGTTTTCCTGAGAAAGGTGCAGAAGGGGGCAGCGTGCTGAAACACCTGGAGATTACTGCATGAATATGGATAAAGACGTGTGTCCTGAAGGCGCTGTATTTCAGGACGAAGAATCCTCACTGAGTCATGAGAAACATTGTTGTCATGATCCCGACACACCCACGCACCTCCCACATTAAACTGGCACGGTCGGCACGCTGCGTGCCCTCTGAGCTCTAGTGTTCATTGCCAACGAGGCCTGCTAAACTTTCTCCCACACAGGACGCCCCTCAAAGGACCCAACTCTGCCACACTTCACGACACGCACGCCGCATTCTCATCCCTTTCATTCACAGCTGGCTTCTTCAGTACTTTTCTTGATCGCTCTGGGCACTATTTCCAAACTGGCGCTAATTGCAGCACTACACGGCAAGCATGAGGCTTGTTCAGTATGGGAAAGCCACTAATCAGGTGTCCCCCCGATTTACATTAATACATATCTATGTAAGGGGACCCCATGAAGATCCTGCTTTGCAGGACAGCTGAGCGGTGATGGAGACACAAAATGGTTGCAGTTCGAAGGCAAGACTCCATTTATTAAATTATATTTTAAAAACCTTCAATAATTATTTTAGAAATATATATGAATAAAAAAACATAAGTCAGCCTCTAAAAATGATTATCTTTAACTGGTTTAACTGGTTCATAATAAATCATAATGTTCATTCATTAAATAATAAACTAATAAACATTTGAATTGCACAATTATTTGTTTATAAATCATTTTACATCTTTACCTATAGCTCCCTCTGTCAACGACACCTTGTTACCTTCTTAGCTCCGCCCTTCCTCAGCACCCAGGAAACTTTTAAAACTCCCCACCGTCCTTTACTGTAACTAGACAACGTGAGCTTGTTTTTAGCCAGCTGGTATAATTACAGAACTAATATTGTTTCCTTAGTATAATAAATTTTGCAACCTGGTTAGGGCAAGAAGTAAACGTCTTTAACAATAGTTACCAATACATGGCTGTTCAGAGTGTCATTACTGGTAACAGACATTAGGTCTGTTACAATGTACAACAAGAAAGAAACGAACAACCATTTGTGTGTGATTGTTTCAGTCACTTAGAACACAATATTTAATGACGTATTGACAAGTGCGGGTTTCAGTCATTTAGAATGAAGGTAGCTCGATACAGATACCTACAGAGTGCTTCCTTTTGGTTAATCTACGTACCTATCCCTCAGGATGCCTTTGACCTTTCAGTAGCGAACAAGCCCCATGCTTAGTATGTAAGGCTGTGCTTAACACTCGTTTGAAAATAGTGTGAGTAGAGCAACATGTGCCTGCAGGGTTGCCCATGTGGTCCCGACCCACTGCCTGGTATGGTCTAACCTGAAAGTACTGACATTCAGAAGAAAGCTCATGAACCCCTCCGAGATGGTGACAAAATAAGGAGGAAGATAAGGTACAGATGGGATGGAGATACGGGGGTTTGGTGTGGGTACCACCATTATACCCATGAATCCATGAAATTCCACCAATGCGAAAATAATTAAGAAACAGGCTGCAACAGTACCAAAGCATATAAGTTGTCCACCAGGGTATAGTGGAAGGAAAAAATCTATATAATAACTAATACCAAAAAGCCGGGCAAATGGCATTATGAAGGCAGACAATATAAATAGCACTGCAGTACTGTAAATGTTTATATATATGGTACGTATAGATGTCACGCAGCAGTTTCAGGATTTATGGCTGTCTGAGTAATACGTTGAAGCCGGCACAAGGCAGCGGGTCATATTTCACATCTGTTATCATATTAAGTGTAAATTTGCTGAGACGTGTATGGTGGAGATAAAGTAGTTTAAGTGCTTTCTTCTTCTGTCCTTTTTTTAGTCCACTGCAAATTTAGGGGCACCCGAGTACTGCGTCATCATTCTGCTAAAAAAAAAAAAAAAAGTACTGTACACCCAGGAGGACTGTCAGCATGAATGCAGTCACCGGTTAGTCCTTGTACAGGACCGTGTTCAAGGCTTCTGGGAAGGGCCATTTGGTTCACAGGAAGCACTGTCGTCTGGCTGGGATGCTGGATATGTGATGGGTGTACAAGAGGTCAGAAAGGCAGGCAGTTTTAGAATGACTGCCTATCGGGGCTATCGAAATACGGATGATGTTGCAACAGAAGCCTCGCCCACTTATTTTAAATAAATATAACGTGTATTGTGCAGAGAATGGTGTAACGAGAGTAGTCTGAGGTTTTGAGGCACAGTTTGAATTGAACCTTGGTTTTTTTTTTTTAGGGGAGATGCCAAGTAAATATATATATATAAAAGTCACACAAATGTAATACATGTTTAGATTTCTATATATTTTATAGAATAGTTTTTTACGGGCATACACAATATACAGATTATAATTGAGATGACAAAATGCACATAAAGTGCATATGACATGGAATGCGGGAGATTGGACCGGTAGTATTGTAGACGTGGAGCTGGTTGTAATAAAAGTTCATGATTTACATGTCATAGAGTAAATTGTGAAATGAAAAATGAGCTTTGTTGCATTTGTAACATGATGAGAGCAGGCTACAGCTTAAAGGCTAGCAGCGGTATTTTCCATAATGACAAAATGAGATTTGGTCTTGGTTCAAGTATCGTTGCAGCCCTAATGTTAAAGTGTGTGTGTGTGTGTGTGTGTGTGTCTGTGTGTATGTGTGTGTGTATAAATGGGATAGCAATAAAGTGGTTGGGGACCTCTGTGATTCAGTTTGCCAAGTAAAAGTCTGAGTATTAAAGCACCGAGGCCTAATACATCCCAGAGGTGTGTTTAGAGCAGGATGCGCTGCAGTGCTGTTACTGAAGCCCAGAGAAGGCTGCTCGGTGGTATTTATACTGATGACTTTAATAGATTCTCACCACCGCAGAAGCTGGAACCTTCACACAAGGATGATGAAACTGTGACAAAATTCTGGCACAAAGCAGCACGCCTCCGAATAGCGCTGCTGGGCCGGCGCCTGCCAGAGGAATGGCCAATTTAACGTGGAGCCGAGCGCGCAGCGTGTAGGTGATGGAGTAAAGAGACGAGGTGTTTTATTGTGCTGCTCTGCTTTGCTGTGTTGCACCATTATTCGCCTCCATGCTCATGCATGTCCAGGAGGCGCCTTTAATTTTAAAGGTGCCAGCAGCGGGAGACCCAGTGGCACTAACCAGGATATTGCATTTTCCCATAATGGGTCGGATGGAAACAGCAGGAGATGTGTGTGCACTGTAGCAAATGCATACTATGAATATCAACTACCTGGACACTTTATTAGATACACCTGTAGACCTGGTTTGACATGTTTTTAAGGTGACACAGATGTGGCCAGTTTTTGACCAGATGTGAGGTGTGGATGGGGGACCACATAGTGATTTAGGTGACCCTCATCTGGTTGTGGGCTGTGGTAGTGTAGCCAGTCCATCATCTGTTCTGCGTTCGGAAACTGGCCCCTGAAGAGCTAGAATTCATGACAACAGCCTCTGGAAGATTCATGGTTAGTAATAATGTGACCAGCGAGTGCAGGCAGGAACCTAGGACCACGTTTTGGGACGTGGACCTCTTTAAAGTGTTTTAAAAGGGAATCATGAGCAAAAATACCAAATCCTGCAAAGCACTTATTTGTTTTTTCGGTATGTATTTTATTTATGTAATTGTGTGGTTTACAGATTGGCATTTTGAGACATTTTAAGCAAATCTGAACTGCTTAAAATATACATTGAATAAAATTGATTAAAATGTAATTCTATTTTCTGAAAGAAACAGTGTGACAATGGTGTCCTGTTAGAATCACCAAACGGGGGGAAAAAAAAACACTGAATCCACCGGACAGGCTGAGGAAGGCGCGTCGCGGCGCGCCAGCGTACTGAGCTTCCTTTTAATAGACAATTTTCCCCCGTCTCTAAAAGCAACCGACAGGCCTGCCAGGGGTTGTTCCATTATTATAACATCAAAAGGTGTGTACCAGCGACTCGGCTCAGAGCACAAAGCGCAGGGAGGAATCTTCAAACCCTGCCCTCCCCAGCACGCGCCTCGCAGCGGCCCAGCAGAGAGGTTAGCCACGCTGATCTCTCATTAGTGCTAACACAGCTATACGTAACGTCCGTAATGATCTGGATTAATTTTTACTGCCTAAGCACTCTTGCCTCTCTTGTAGATTATTAATGCTGTTTTAAATAGTGCCTTGCTTGCTTGTGCAGTTATTGTGTCTCACTTGAAAGCCGAATAATGAGATATGGAGACGCGTTGTTTTGATGAAGGCTGTTAGCCGTTCCCACATGGGAAGGCTCTGATGCCTCTTAACAAATGTGTGCATTCGTTATTTCCCCCTTTTTTCCGTTGGTATGTTAATACGGGTCAGCATTAGTTTCCTCTTCTTTTGGCTGATGAAAGAACGATGAGAACAGACAGGGAGATGACCCGACAACCCCTCCCCCTCCTCCCTTCCGCTCCCCACCACCAGCGGCACATGACTGACAGCGCGCTGTATGAGTAGTCGTCATAGCAACCTACCATCGCTCCATCCCCCCCACCCCACATTTCTCTCCAAGCCACGAGCTTTCTCTGCGCCTGTGTCACACACGTCCCTGAAAAGCGGACATGGTTGGTACTAGGGGTGAGATAAAAATCAATACTGCAATATATTGCGACACTTCCTTTGCCCATACATTATCAATACGTTCTTATCCAGTATCAATCTATTAAAGATTAAGGTGAGTTTTTATTGGGGAAGAAGTGAAGGTAGCTTTCACCATATATCATATCTGAGTTTATCTGTCAACTTCATAATAACCACTTCAGTGTTTTTTATCTTAAAATATGCACCAAAATGAAGATGTTGCCAAATGTATGCTTTTTTTTGGCGACTATTCAATACTGAATAAATCATCAATCAGCCAAAGACAATGTTACTTTAACTAAGACTGTTGGCAATACTGATGCAATAGTACTTTATTGTTCTATGTGCTCGTAAATCAGCATGATACAATCAGAAGAAATCAGGGGAAATTTTTGACTTTGTCTCATAGTCTTGACATTGGCCTTTTTTTCTGTTTTAGTAAGAATCCTATTAAGGGATCAGCCACATCTGCAAATGAGAGAACATTTTTCACAGAAAGTTAACAAGTGAGAGGATCTCAGAGATCATGACTCTGGGCTACCCCCCGAACATCTAATTTATTAATGAGCGTGCATGGGACCCTGCTGTAGGAGGGTGAGTTTCATGTCCGCAGCCAAATTGTTCCTGTGAGCTGACGCTGCTGTCCCAGGATGATGCCGTTTCATTCCGGAGCCTTCACTATAAAAGCCTGGGTGGAAATTAGAGGAAGGCGCTGCTGGCTGATGTAACCTCCTGCATATTCATTGTTTTTCCACCGTGCTCGCGTCTCTGAAACAGGCTCTCTCTCGCTGTTAGAACGGAGCAAATCCGTGGAAACACACAGCTGTGGGGAAGGGGGGCATCGTTGCTGGTGTTTATTTGGAGCTCCAATTGGATGCCGTTGTTAGCTACTGGAAAACCTACACTGCTCCGCAATCTGATATCCTGTTTTTCTTCCCGATAGCCTCCCAATCCAACAAAAATACTCCACTGAGCCGTGGATGAATTTTCTGGTGAACGCTATCAGCCGTGGCACAGTGGCGCTGCCGCATTGTAAAAGGTGCTGAAGGAAGTCTGTTCTTGGCAGCCACATCAGCGCGTATGAAATCTATATAGGTCAGATGAATACATTAATCCCCCTCGGTTGCCGAGTCGCGTAATCCGGGCTCCGAGGCGCGGGGCGGGAGCTGTTGGCAGCCGACATTGCAGGTAACAGACGGGTGGAGAGCCCTGTGCGTCGCTGGTCGGTGGGGCGCAGTGGGCGAGCGAGCGAGCAGAGAGGCATGGCGTACAGATTTAATGTGTAAACACCGAAACCCCACCTTAAAATTCATACGCTCGTGTGCCTTAGGCAAGAAGCAGGAGCATTTTGGCCTTTTATTTTCCAGTTCAGGGCTCTCGCTCTCTCCCTCCCTCCCTTTTTTTCTTTTTTGGTGGAAATAAATTCTCCCCAATCCGCCATGACAGATGTCACAACGAATCGCTTCTATTTTGATACGTACCCTCTGATCCTGCCACATACAATAAGGAGTATGCATGAGGGGCTGCCCCTCTCCAGACGGTTCACTGACACTCGTGATTATTTTAAAGGTGCATCATGGGCCGTGCCGGGCGAGGGAGCCGGCCTGTGTGTGCAAGGAATATCATCGAGCCGGGGGTCAGGGCCCTTGCTTTACCAGAGATAGTATTTCCTTTGTCTTTCTGGTCCTGTGCCTTTCCGGGTTCTACACGGATCTGTTAATACACCATCCGGGTCGAGGTAAAGAGCACCAGCAACCCCCCTCCTCCCTTTACTTTTGACGTAGCTCAATACTACACTTACTGAAAAGTCAGCATTCCCCATGCAGGAGAACGGCGCCATTGTTCGGCGACAAGCACTGAAATATTTCTTTGCCTATACTGAAACCACTGGATCAGCAGCAATTAAGCATAGTCTGAGGCCAGAAAGATTGAGAAATAAATAGCCTGTATTCAATAAAACAGCGGGTCAGCAGTAGTGCGTCTGCAGGGCTGCCCGAAGTACCGGGGTGGAAGTGAGGCCCTCGCTGTTTTTCATCAGCTCCTCTCCTGACATCACCCTGGGCTCTGAGCGCTGGTGGTTCACTCGCACAACCCCAGGCTTGCCCAGGACCCAAATGCAGGAGCAAACCCAATTATCTGAGGAGCTGAAATGAACAGACTCTGGCACAGGGCAACAGCGCACTCTCTGACTCAACTCTGGGAGCTTAAATAGGGCAGGCAAACGCAGCCGCCGTTTCCCCTGCACCAAATGCTTTTGCATAGCAGCAAATATTTGGCTCCGAGTGTGTGTATGTGTGCAAATGCATCAATGTTCACCCTGTGTCTGTGTTTGGTTCGTTCCAGAAGACAGGAAGCTGTTCGTGGGAATGCTGAACAAACAGCAGACAGAGGAAGACGTCTACCGTCTCTTTGAGCCCTACGGCGTCATCGAGGAGTGCACGGTGCTGCGAGGACCAGACGGAAACAGCAAAGGTATTATCTGTAGCTCTTACAGAACACTGCATTTCCCACCCAGTCGCCATGAGAGACATCAGCACAAGTACATTTAACAGCTCACTGTATCCAAAGGCATCGGAATGAGTGACACGGTGAGAGACACCCCTATTTGCTGACATGGACCAAAGCACATAGGAGGTGCAGGAAGGATCCGTGAACCAGGGCCCGTGAACACGGTTCTGAAATGATTCCTGAGGCAGAGGAAGTTGAATGGGAAGCCACGTGGTCTGTCGGAGTTTTGGGTTTTGTCTGATTTGTTCTCCTTTATGTGTACGGGTCACGTTAAAGGGCCACGTTGCTTTTATATTGGTCTTTTATATCGGTATATACCGGTATTTGCTGTACGGTATAAACTGTATGTGAAGTCTCTTTCCGAAATTCAGCCGTGGTGCAGATTTACAGACACTTTTAGCCAGTCGCACAATGAGATGACCTCAGGACGCGCCGTTTGGGTGTGTGTGCTTAAAATGAAAATGAGGAGGAGAGAGACAGGACAAGGAGGAGAGCGGCCTATTGAAGTATAGAAGGAAATTATGTCATCAAGACTTCCTGCTTGGAGCAAACAGGAAGTCGTGTCAACGTTTTTCCAGAAAAAATTAAATGAACCCATAGGTTCTTCAGCGTATCACGTGATGGAACTAAAAAAATACATTTGTGCTCATTTTTACACCCAATCAGAGAGTAACTGGAATGCTTTGCATGCTTGGAAGCTATGATGGAAGGTGGAGTTACTTTTTTAAGGGGAGGGGTGGGAAATTCTCTGGGTGGACAAGGCATCAAAGCGTCAAACCTTATGACGACATAAGGGGACAAATTCCAGAGGCGATCGTCTGCCACTCTCTGAACGGGGAAGCAGAATGGCCAAAGCGCTCTTTACACAAATCACACTTTCTAGCCACTGCAGGACCATTGAGAGGCTGGGGGAACTCGTATTAATGTTAAATAATCTCACAAAGTGAAATTTTCACAATATGGCACCTTTAAGATCAGACCTCCCCCAGAGATCGAATGACTCAGCTGATCTGAAATGCATCGCAGCAAACGATGCCCCCCCCCATCCCATCTGAACCGTTAGTCTGTACAGTTCCAATTACAACAGCCGCGCATGGAAATCTGTGCATATTATATCACGATTTAAGAGGCAGTCGCTCCGAACATCTTGTTTCACACGCCGCAGGTTCTGATCAAGCACACATTTGGGAGTAACACGTTTGACTTATTTTCGAGGAACGCTAGGTCGAACATGCGAGGAATCTTAACAGTGTCAGCTGGCAGCACGCGTGTGTTTAATATGCACAGACTGGCATTTGGTGCTAAATAGCGTGCTTTTCTGCTCCATCAACGCAAGGCCAACAAGAGCCTGCAGCTCCAGGGTTCTGGAGTTTAGGAGCCTGCTGTGCAGTGGGAGCCTCTCTATACTGCCTCGTCGTGTTGTGACATGGTTGTGGATAACGCATAACCACACTCTGTGTGTGTGTTCTTCAGGCTGTGCCTTTGTAAAGTTCTCCACGCACGCCGAGGCCCAGTCTGCAATCAGCGCCCTGCACGGCAGCCAGACCATGCCAGTGAGTATGACCACTTTTCTTTCACTGTCTTTTTTACACATGTCTCTGGTGGTAAACAGGTTCAGATAGATACAACCACAATCGGATGGTGTCCTTCCCAGTTTGCCGCTTTTGAATTCAACTTGGCCTGGCTTAAGATCAGTTCTGCTTTTTTTGTAAAAATTATGCAACGTTTGCCTAATTTTTAGACATTAAAATATAATTTAGAGCGCAAGAACAACTTATCGGCAAGTTTAAAAGGTGAGTTTAAAAAAAAAAACCTTGACAAATCACCCCACCAAAGAGGAACCATTACTGAAGATCTTTTAACTGAGGCGGCGATAATATATACTGGGCCACACTGGTCAAAAGGGCGAATACAGATCAATTAAATGCTGCATTGAATTGAGCTGCAAAAAGCAATATTGTCATTAGGCTGCTTTCAAAGGACAGTCAATGATTAACATAAGTTGCTCATGGTGCAGTTGTGCAATGCTCTGTTTGTAGCGAGACTAAATGACATCATGGAATGGCTTTGCGTTAGTTGCTGATTTATGAAGGCTTTGCTTTGGCAGTGGTCTAAGCAACCATGGCAATTAATGAGCTGATGAAACTCAAGGACTGGCCAGAATTTAACACAATGCCAGTTTTTTTTTCAGGAATAAATACAACGCTTCTGACAAAATATCATATTTTCTACCAGTATTGTTTTTTTTGTTTTTTTTTTGTCTAGATTGCAAATTTTAGGTGAAAAAACTATTTGATATATTTTTGGCATTTTTTTGAGTGTGTTGGCAGTTTTTTTAAATGGTCGGCAAACTAAATAATTCCATCAGATCCTTAAGATTCTTCCAGCACCAAAGCTGGATTAAACTGAGAGCGGTGGGCACATCTGTCTTAAGATGTGCAACACACAATCACATAAAACATATTAAGAATTGTATATTCATATATTATTTTGTAAAACCTATTGTTGGAACCATGCTGAATTTAACTAGATATATATAAATATATATGAGGCTTTTGATCTTCCATCAGTGTTCATTTTGCACTCCAGTATCAACACCGCGCACCCACTTCCTGCATATATGTATGTGATAGAATGAATCGAAAGCCAATCGGTGCCCATGTAATCCCAAAAATGCACTGGCATGGGCATGCACGGGGGAAAAAAAGCCTGTGATGCCGCCCCCTCCCTGATGCCGCCCTGTCACCCATATCAAAAACCACCCCTGTAGACAAGCACATATCCACTACAGAATTTTAGTAACATTTACAATAACATTTACATTTAAATTGGCTTTAAATGGGCTAAAACTGATGATTTGAATCGGCCATATATTGAAGAATAATGGAAGCAAGTAATGGTTGAGTCTCTGAAGAGTCAGCGCGAGGTCTTGCTCCTGACAGTCTATTCCATCTCTTCACCCACACTGACAATGGCCGCTGATTCTGCTTTATAGGGCCGAGGCGTCCACTCTGGGTATATGGCAGCGGCCGCATTATGCCACGTTCTGAAGTACCTGGCACCACTTGCGCTCCCTTTTCTGAGAAAGTCATGCCGCAAGGCAGGCGATGGGGGCCGGGGCCCTCAGAAGTGAGGCATTACAGCATGTGATTTTATTATTTATAGGCACCGTGCTGAGGATAAGGAGCACGCTGTGTCATTAGTTTTGGTGCAACCTTGAGGTCAATATAAGTGCAAATGACTCTGGGACGGTGTGAACGACGAGGCAGAGAGCCGAGCCATATTAGGTGCTCAACTTTAGGCCCTATCTCTCTCTCTCTCCTCTCACTCTTCTCCCGTTTCCAGCCTCCCGGGATATAAGGCAATAGACTTGTTTACTTCACCTTTCACCACACCGGCTCGTGAATTATTCATTTGCGTATAAGCGTGGGGTGGAGGGAGTAGATGGAGAAAGGGGTGACAGAGACGGAGAGATTTGAGGGAGCGTTAGGATTGAGTGGACAGGATTTATAACCTCCTTGTCTGGTTAATTGATTCTAAAAAGCATATCAGCATCTCATCTGCTGCACGTGAGCTGCTGCACTGCGTTGCGACCAGTCACGCCCCCCTCTCTCCTGTATTAACCCAGGTGGCATTAGGACCCAGCATAAGTATTCTAAGGCCTGTGGTAAATTAAGCTTTAAACTACATAAACATTAACATCATCAGTCTTATAGAATTAACACAAATGCATGGGATACAATATAAAAAGTTTAAGATGCCATTTTCAAAAATAGATTAGTAAACCATAGATAGGATACATTTAACTTAAAATACTATATGGAGGCCTAAATTCTAAAGAGAGTGTGAATATCTGATTGTCTGTACTGTATATTAAAGTCTGTATCTCTCATCTGCACAGCTCAGAGATCTACAGACTGATCTCATTTTCTAGTTGACAGGGTGTAGGTTGCACATATTTCATGTTTAAGGTGTATGGGTGTAGGCGTGTTATATGTTCTAGATTAGTGTGGCTGATATGGGTGTGTGTGTGTGGTGCAGAAGTGTGTTAAAAGTTTGCGTGTTGTGTTTGTATGTGTAGAAGCATATGTGCTTTTTTTCTGTGTATACGTGTGTGTGTGTGTGTTGAAGATGGTCACCATTCTGCACACGCATCATCGGTGTTTCTGCCCCCCGCACCATCTCCGCTCCACAATTAAAAATTTAAACACTGGAGCTGTAAAGCAAATTGCCGGGATTCAGGAAGGTCGTGTAGAGGCGGAGGTCACAGGGCGGAATAACAAGCAGAAAAGGTTTGGGGACGAGGCCGGTTGGGGCCTCATTTTCACTCGGCTCTGGCAGAGATTGGGCCGGGCTTAGCCGATGCTGGGGTCGTAATGAAAGCTCCAGCTCCCCGCTATCTGATATTAAAATCCGCTTGGTGAGGAGGAAAAAAGCCACAGCATCGGCTTCCCACCATTGGAGCACGATTATATTTTCATTTGTTGACACACCACCCAGAGAAAATGCTGATCTGATGCTATAAAAGTGGTTTCCTTCTGTTGCCCAGGAGCTGCAGATGCAGTGCTACGTGGGGGAAAAGGAAATCTAATTATGGTAATATGAAGGTTAATATGAGGTTATCACTATCTAACATTCAAATTGGCTGCCAAGCCTCACAAGCTTTTTATTCAATAAAGAGTTTGAAACAAATTAAACATCTATTTTCGAGAAAAGTATTAGCCTTTACACATATTTACGCTTTTTCGTACCATCGTTTGTCATTAGTGCGTTACGTGATTACGGTATTGTATAAAGCAGGGGTCATATTTCAGTGGAACTTAAACATGTAAACGATTCCTCATTAAAAGCCATTAAAATGTGTTTCTGTATGTTTACGTTGCATAGAAGGTCAGAACTGCAGTGCGACGCCCGAGACTGTTGCGAGTTTCAGACACTTGTGTAAGACGGCGACGGGCGCTGGATAACGCAACCTTATTGGAGAGTAATGTGCAGAGACAGATGCATGGAGCCGGAGTAATACAGAGTACACTGCTTAGTTTGTGGCTTTACCTTCTCCGATCTGAGGAACTGAGGCATCAAGGTGCCCCCTGCTACGGGACTCTCGTAAAGAGGCCGGCATCACTTGGATTTGAGGCTTTTCTTTTTTCACCCCGGCAGCACAGCTGCACGTTTTATTCCCACACTTTTACCCCCTCTTCCCGAATCCATTCCAGAGGCTCTAAGCCTATGGGACTTCTCCTGACACTCGGCAGCTTAAAATTTAATGAGACTTTTACTTCATAGTTCATCCACCTGACTCTGTAGCTGTGGTTCTGCTCAGTGATATCCTCACAGACGGATAAAACGCAGGAATGGGGAGGGGGCTGATAGAACAGGCTTATGGCTGCCAAAGTAGGCTACGCGGAGACTAATGAAACATTGTCTTGCCTGGAGTAACACCACATGAAGGTACAGAACATAAAAATGTCACTGGAGTTGCCATCCATTCCCTGCATCTCATAATTGTTGGTGAACTTCAAATAAAACAGCAATAATGTTGTAATGTGGGTAGTGGAGGAAAATAAATGTGTGCAGTTTTGCATAATGCTGATTTTATGTGTATTATGCAAAATGAAGTATTTTATATATATCCTAGTGTATCTTAAGTTACAAAACAGGGCCATCGGGGGCAAATGTGATTTTTTTTAACAGTAGACTGTTCAAACCGAGAGAAATTGATTGCAGAATGTAAAATTTGCATTAAAAATGCATTGAAGCCTCCTCAAATCCCACACACAAAAAAATTATATAACACAGATTTCCTTAATGCCTTTGAGAACATTGCGGTCATGTTGTTTGTGCAGATGGGTGCCAAATCAAGGCCAAAGAAGTGAATGGATTTTTGTTGGCTGATTCAGGTCCTTTGTCCCTTTAATGGACAGTGACACTGCAGATCAGTACAAAGTAATTGTGAGTGATCACCTGTTATAAAGCATTTCAATCAAGAAGACAGTGGTGGGGATTTCCAAGATAATGATGAGACGTGGTATGAGAATGATGTAAATCATATGATATGACCTTCAGCCACTAGACATCAACCCCACACTTCAAACAGGGGAATGGTTTTAGAATGATGCCCATTCCTCCAGTAGAATAACAGAGAGGGGAGAATCTGGCATTGAAGCTTTGTGAGTCACTGTGGTTAAGAATACGCTGTATGACTGCGATGCCAAAGTTACATGTTTGG
Source organism: Denticeps clupeoides (assembly GCF_900700375.1). Lineage (NCBI taxonomy): Eukaryota > Metazoa > Chordata > Actinopteri > Clupeiformes > Denticipitidae > Denticeps > Denticeps clupeoides. The sequence goes on along the minus strand of NC_041719.1, from coordinate 13,021,967 downwards.
GCTTGGATGGAGTTGGCAGTTTTACTGCTATGCTTCAGTTCATTGCCCGTGAGTGAACTGTCATCAATAATTTATCTGAGGCTTTTATCCAGAATATCTTCGATTCGCCAATTACGGGGAGGGTCCCTAAGGATCAACATGGAGTCAGATTGGTCTTAATCAGGAATGTGCTTCAACACTACAGTTATGTTCAGACAACAAGCACTGTCAAAAGTGAGTAGTGAGCAGAAGTGGATATGCAGAGAGGGTCACTGTCACCAAACTTTCATTATGAATCCAAGTGTTTCTAGGACATTCAAAGGAATTTCAGCCTTAAAGTAAACAGAACAGAGGCCTCAACACATTTTACTGTATCCATGCTTAGTAATTAACAATTATCTATACAGCATAGTGCTGTGCTGACGGCTGCAATGCTGTCCACTTCTGTCCAGACGCTCCAAGACATGTCACCTCACATCTGAGTGCAATCCTCTCATTACATCATTGGTGAAGTGCCATGGCTGCATCTGAGTTAATATTCACCCAACACCGCATCGCCTCTGGATCAAGACTCCCTAACACTGATACCCAGCCGTAACTTTAATGGGGCTGATTTTAAAAGCGAGAGGGACACAACAGAAGCCCGCGTGCCATAGTGCCTGACCTTGCGTTTCCTCGCTCTGCTGGCCGCGAGGATGAGGCTGCATGGGGAGTGGTGAGTGTGTCCTATTGTGTGAGCCGCCCTACTCTTCCCCTGAAGTGGGCAGCCTCGCGGAGCACCGCATTGTTTAGTCATACAGCGTGCTTAATGAACACAGGCCTAATGCAGCGCCAGTGGCTGAGCAGTTGTGTAATGGTGGAGATACCGAGGTTTCATTTTTAATGTGCATTCATCTTCCACTCCAGTGGCCTTCTTGTTGTATGAGCCTGGCCAGTGTGAGCAGAGGCGAACGGGCGGGAAGGTAATTGTAGAGCCCGGAGATGAAATGTGATTGACACGTCCTCATCTCCCGCGGAAAGCTCCCGGTCGAATTGCGAGAGACGCGTCTGAGAGGCTGAGGAGGGAAGCGAGTGCTCCTCACCTCCATCTGGAGCCATAATGCAGGCCCACAGCACATCCTCTCAGACAGCCTCCACCCCATCACAAACCCCGCGCCCCAGCCGGGAGCCCCCCGGCAGCGCAAATAGCCCACAGCCTCGGCCGGCGCGCCGCCGCTTGCTGCCGTTATTGACAATCTCACATCAATTTCGGGGAGGCTCTTATCTCGCCTGATGCACAACCTTTCCACGCTGTCAGATCAGAGTAATATTTCACCCTTTTACAGGCATCGATTAGGCGATTTGGGGGTGGGGACGGGGGGTCGGACAGCGGCATGACGGACCACGTGAAAGGTCAAGCGATGCGCTACATCATTGGGAGATTCTTAAAGAATGGTGTGTGTGACAGACGTGCCTGGCCGTTTTAGGACATAGAGACGGAGTCATGAATCACTTTTTCTGGTACTACTGAAAAAAAAATTATATTTTTAATCCACTCCAACTTTTATTTTCTTTTGCTTGGTAGAAGAAGTATGATTGTATAAAAGATTGTGCAATATGGAGGACTGCTACACATTGAGATCCACATATTTCTATGTCCACATTGTGACAATAAAACTTTTAAAAAAGCTTACAGACAAACATTAATATTAAGTTCTGTGGTAAAATAGTTCCATCTCTGATCAAACTAAACAACACTGGTCAGTTGGCAGTTTGGTGCATGATGTTGTGACTATGAACATGGTAAAAAGGCATAATGGCATGTAAATGGTCAGATTTTTGTGGTGCTAGAAAAGATAATAGATCAGCTTTACATAAATTAATACATTTACATAATTAACTAAGAAAACTGCAGGTTAGTTCTGCATATTCACTTGAGGAGAAAGTAACTATCTACCCAGCCCTTTTGTTAGAGTGACCTAGAAGATTCCTATGGTTTAAGATGGGAGAAGTCCTGTAGGGATGATTGACAGCTCTCACACATCCCAGCTTCCTCATTATTCCCTCCAAGTTGGGGGCAGTGGTGGTCTAGAGGGTAAAGATGCGGCCCCTGTAATCAGAAGGTTGCCGGTTTGAATCCCGATTGAATCCCGAATCCCCACTGAGCAAAGCACCGTCCCCACACACTGCTCCCCGGGCGCCTGCCATGGCTGCCCACTGCTCACCGAGGGTGATGGTTAAAAGCAGAGGACAGGTTTCATTGTGTCACCGTGCGTTGTGTTGCAGTGTATTACAATGACTTTCACCTCACATATTAACGCAGCTCCCAGTCTCCTCCCTCCTTTTGTGTAATACTCCTTCACAAAAATGTCAGTGGACACCACACGTAGTCTCTGTTATGACATAACAATACCATTTCCACAACCAAAAACAACACGCAGACAGATTTTCAGTGTAAGCATTCTGATTGTTGAACTAGTGAATCTGACATTTGCACCAAAGTATGAAATTGTCATCATGAGTTATGCCAGGTCATAATACGGTAACATAATAGTGGCATAATACGGAATGAAAATTGTTTAACAGCTAAGCAGTATTTTGTAATGTTTGGTATTAAAGTTTGTGGTTGTATCTGACTGTGGATGTGTTTTTATAAAGTATAAAAATGTTAATTTAACACCTTATCATGAACAAGACATCCACTGGGGATTTCTTAAATTAGTGTTAATTACTGTTGAAGGGATGATATAATGTCCTTGGTGTGGCCTGTGTGACATCCCCTATCGGGATGTTTCACTGCACCGGGGTGGGGTTTGCCTTGGAACATGGCATTGTGATGTGTGCCGTGCCCTAACCGGAGTGGCGGGTTAAACGTGCCTAACCCTCTCTCCTCAGACCGGCTCCGATTCTCTCCCCCCCCAGGGCGCCTCTTCTAGCCTGGTGGTGAAGTTCGCCGACACGGACAAGGAGCGCACCATCCGCCGCATGCAGCAGATGGTGGGCCAGTTTGGCATCTTCAACCCCGCCATTGCCTTGCCCTTCAGCACGTACAGCACCTACGCACACGCAGTGAGTACCGCTTGGCCCTGCTTCACCCGGGAACGCCCCGGCACAACTCATCCCAGCCTACGCTCACCTCCAGCCTCCCCTCGGCTCCATGACCCCAGGGTCAGACATGAGTCAGAATATATCCCATGCAAAATTGATTTCTGCTCATTCCTTAGCATGCACAACACAAATACTGATAGACACTTAAGATGTCAATCATGCTTCACGTCTATTCATACCCGCATGCAAATAGAAAGAGCAGCGGTATTTTTATTTATATTAATACACACGGGCCAAATTTTTTTCCACTCTATAAATGGCAGGATTAATTGTCGAAGCTGTCCAGGTCTTGCGGGCTTATCCATTTCGTTCTCATTTTCATATCACAGGCGTGGGGAGGGTGTTGTATGAAATGTGCAAATTGGCTGTCCCAGAGTAATTGCGAGGCCATCTCTGTGCACTCTCCAGTACAACTGCAGCCTTCATTACCATTCATGAAATGCAGTCCGTCCCAAGGAAACGTAGAGAAATGCAAATGTTCCAGGAGCGCTGGAGGCAGCGGCGGCCTGCGGGGAGCCCATTGTGCCCTGCACAGGTTGGCCGTGACTCTTATTTACTGTGTCAGAGGCTGGGGCCGCACTCCCACCCGCTGCGTCCCCAGCGCTGCCTCCTCCTCCTCCAGCACATTCTGCGCTGTTCCGTTCATTACTGACAGAAAGAATGATGAACTTTTACATGGCGTGAGAGTGCCAAAACACCAATTGATTTATCATCAAGTTTTATTGCACAGTGTTGCCTAAGGAAGTGAGTCTGGGGGCTAAGACAACGAAATAAAAATTCAAACGCCTGAGCCTAAGAGGAGGTTTATTGCTGCGCTGCGTTAGATGTTATTTGACACAAATGCGGGGCTTATGACAGGAAGAAAAAAAAATGGTTAATTTAGTAATATGATCTTAAGGCACAAAAGACAGTGTGCAATAAAGTAATAGAGAAAATCAATAGAATGCAATATGGAGTCTGCAGTGTGATGCTGTTCTAGGGATCTGCAATATGTTTAAGTAAATTATTTTGTGCGCTCTGTGTCTAAGGGACATTATTAGTTTAGAAGCAAGCAAACGGTAAAATAGACAATATGTCAACATTATTTAATCATTGGTTACTATGCTTTTTTCCTCCGAAATGACCTAATAGAAGGAAAAGAAAGTTCCCATCAGCATGTCTTTTGGCTGAAGGAATGGAGAAGTGTTGCATCTAAAACATTTCCTCGCCCTGAGTGGCGAGGTCTCGTATCCTGCCTTCCTATAGACCTTCTTCCTGCCAAATACTGCGTCAACACAACAACAACGACAACAAAAAAATGGCAACACACAAAACATAGAAAATGACAAAATTAAAGAGCCACTTCACAACTACAGCACCGGATGGGATTATGGAACTGAGCTGACAGGCAGCAAATTGGATTTTAGTCAAAGCAGAGGAGGGGGTTGCAAACATAAATTGGAGGGGCGGAACACTGACAACATGTGCCAAAAATGAGATTTTTTTTTTCCTTCAAGGTATACATGTTGGGAAATATAAAAATGTAGAAAAAGTTTTACATGCTTAACCTGAAAGTTGCATAAAAATGTGTATATTTTAATACTTTTAAAACAACATCAATTTTGCTGCCAGACATGTCTGGAGAATGTTAATCATCTACATGTGACTCCCCCTTGTCTTCCTCTTTTGATCCCTTGTCTGTTTCATGCAGCAGCCATCTCAATCTGCTACAGTGCCTTTGAAAAACAAGCATGCTTGTCAAAAGCGGAGGCTGAGAGATCCCTCTCGCATTCACTGCTCATCATCATCAAAAAAGGAAAAAAAAAACTTTGCATTAGACTAATATGACTCACAAATTGCTTGATAGCTTTCCAATATGTTCTCAGGACAGCGTTAATGAAGGCCCTGAATTTTTGTGGGAGAGTGATGAGTTTGTTTGAAACTCCCATTGAGGAACACCGCCCCCTGTTGGAACATGGGGGAATATGCTTAGCCGTCCTTGAAGCCCTCAGCTCAGGGGGGTATAACGTGGTGAGGTTCCTTGCAGAAAATAACTTCATTTAGAAGTCAAGTTAGCCTTTTGTTAAGAACAGTGTGTTTTGTATGGAATGGAGCCATCTGAATGTCCCCTGAATGTCACTTCACTCTGTACAAACAAGTGAAAATGGGATGAAAGTACAACTGAGTGGAGGAAATTATTGGAGGGTCATTTTGCCGCATGATTTGGGTGAACTAGTATATTGTGAGTGATCACCTGTATACAACTTTATGAAGCATTTTTATCCTGATTGGAGTGTTGATACGAATTGTAGAGGATGATAGTGGCCTCATCCACAAGACACAAAGGTCACTGAATTATTGATCAATATGGAAATGGTCAATCGCATGTTATGACCTTCAAATTGCTGTCTCAGGGAGCATCAGAGCTTGTAGCAATGTCTTAGACAACATACATGAGGGAATATCATTTGAATTAATGTGTGTCTTAAGCTGTTCTGGCAAATCTCAACACATCCACTTCATGTTGGTGTGACACCTGTCTGTACTTCATTTGTTATTTCTTCAAAAGACCTCAGTCAGAAATTACAACAATGTTATAATTTTCTTTATTTGAATGTCTTCACAAATGGGACTGAAATTGTGAAGATGTGATAGGGTCACTTTCACACTGAAGCGCCGTCAAGAAAAATAAACTCAGCGGTTACACACTACTCCCCAGCTGTCACACTCAAGTCACGACACCCAGGAGAGAACAAGCCATAACGCACATTCCCTACACATGACTAAATGAATCCCTCAAGCTTCTGTCACAGCCGGGGTCTGCAGACCACCCCCCCACCCACCCTGGAAAACACGCAGGACTGCACTTTTAGGCCATTTGCAGGTGCAGGACCTCAATAACAGGGGTCCTCCACCCCACCGTCCCCAACTCATGCTCCACTTTCCCCCCATTTCCATCTCTCCCTCCCTCTCTGCTCTCCGGACTGGCTGTAAGGGTCACATGTGACAGCGCTGAGAGTCACCAGAGTCGCCGAGCGGTGCTACAGAGATAATTGCCATGTGATAAAGAGGTGATTGCCTGCTAGCACCAAGGGAGAGTAATGCCATCAGGTTGCAATAAAAAAAGCAGATGCTTGCCACTAAATGGAAGCTGTGTCACAGGCAACTTTTTCCCCGTCTGTCTCGCTGTTCTTTGGCACCATTTATCTTTTTGTCCACCTTGGAGTCTTTTAATTAATAAGTTTATCTTAATAATTATCCATTGTTCACTTATGGGTATGGCTGGGTAGCAACCAAAATTCTCAGATGCTATCAAGCATTAAAAATTAAGCATTTGTGCCAAACAGGAAATCTTGCTAATCTGTTTGCGAGATGTAAAGGTTGTCTGACATAACATGACACATTGTAGAGGCTGGGAGGAAAACATACTGCTGCATACTGCAAATTCAAATTTCACCTGATGGAATTTCTACAAATGAATGATTATCAATATTTTTTTTTTACAATTTAGCATAATGAAGCATAACTTTGATCTGTTCTTTTTGCATCATGACTTTGAAAGTATTAAGCTATGCAAGGTATAACTGATTTTAAACCAGTGTGCAACTTAAGTAACTTAATATAATAAAAAGGACATGATTAACCCATATAATAATTTTTTTTTTTTTTTTAATTCTTTAATTCTTTAATTTATTTCACACTGGCAGAAAAGAGAAAAAAGGTCAAAAGAAAAAAAGATGTGTGCCACCAGGCAGTCAGTATATATATTTTTAAATGTTTTGAATGCACCATTGAGGAAAAAAAAAAAAAACAACAACATTTTGTTCAATGTATTTTTGTTGTGTTCACATTTTGAACAGTACCCAGCCCTAGTTATGCCTTGGTCACATTTCGATAAAAGGGACCAGAACTGAAGCATGAAATGATTCTGAGTGTCCTTGTCGCCCAGACCAGTTTTTTTTTCTTGCACGGTAACAAATTGATATTACTCACTTCGGCCCAACATAATTACATGGTTGAGGCCTCAATTTTTAGTGTTTTAATTCTTGAGGGGAAAAAAAAGCATATCAGACTGGCACGCTGGTATCCATGATAATCTGGCCATGAAAAGAGGGCATTATCTGTGCGGTGCCGAGCAAGAAATTGGGCTCCAGGAAAAGCCTTCAGCCTGGTTCTGTTATCTGACAGCGCACTTCCTCTTGCTTTTGTGGACATCTAGCAGACAGGACAGTAGGCAAGTTCCAGCCATCTTAAGACCCGGGGTCCTATTGAAATCAGCGAGTGGGACATGAGAGGGACAAAAGTGGCCCAATTAAGTCTGACATGCTATGAGCTGTAATAAAGGCTGGGAGAGGCTGAGCCATTTGGTCTCGTATCTTGATGGGTGCAGTAGGGTTGGCATTGTGTCAGCAGTGCCATAGTTTTGTGTTGTTGTTGTCAATGTTTAGGAATTATTTTGTATTGCCTCTGTTTCTTTTGTTGAGTTCCTGTTGCTTTTTTGTATTACCCAAAAGCTTAATTTATCTTGTTTGGAGCAAAATGGATGATGCCCATTTGTCACGTTGATAAAATTATGCAAATGACAAAGGAGTTAATAGATAGTGGTGGTGAGCCATGGTGCTAATGGATGAGGTGCCAGCGGCGCCCATTTTGTGGCGGGACGCTCGCTTTCAGGGTACCTGACAGGGGCATTGAAGGAAAATAATTGGCTCTTCCTATCCAGGGACTCCATGCAAATACAGCAAGAGTCATCATGCGGTCCACCAATAATGTCATTAGAATTAGTGATAGAAGCAGGAGCTTCAGAACACCGTTAGGGAAAGTTCCATTGAACAGCATAAACTCACAGACTCACACAAAAAAAGTTGACCTCAAGATTAGATACTCTACTGAACAAAATTAGCTTTTGCAAGAACATTAATTCAATCAATCGGTCTGGACAATGATCAGTATTATAATATTCCAAAACCTTTTTCTAACATCCTAAAAACTAATTCTTCTAGATTCTCGAGTCTTTGTTACTCTACCTGAGAGAGGGACGGACACCATCCTTCCTGGCTGAAGGGATGATTATCATCCTGAAGTCATCCAGTAATGATTGTGAATGGGGCATCGACACCCTGGAAGATTCCCATCAGGATAGAAGTGTTTCAGTTGTTCCAGTGACCTTTCTCGCTAATGCAGGCACGTCCAAAGTTTCGCCTGGGGGCTAAATGCAGCCCGTCAACAGATCTGAAGTGGCCTGAAGCGCTTCTACTCAAAAAGCGTCAGAAGTAGCCAGCAGTTCACTTTGATGTCTTTCATTTCTGTTGGAATGAGTTGGTGTTTTTCTCTCTTTTTTCATTTAATTGGCTTCATTTCTTGCTCTGAAATAAATGGTAAAATATTTATAATTTAAAAAAAATGTTTGATACATTTTTATACACACACACATTATATATATATATTCTGACAGTATCAAAGCTTTGTTTCACTTATGCACTACCTATAGACATCAAAATAAACTATATAATTGAACAAATGCTGTTTTCAATGTTTTAGAAATACCAGGTATATTTAGTCTGCTGGCTTTCTGTAGTTTGTTACACATTGAAATGGCACTATTGAAAAAAGTTTGGACTCCAGGAGAGCAAGATGTGCCACAAACGAGTTTCTCGTCTATTCAGCGCTTTTCCTTTAATTTGTCACTGCCTTGTATATCCAAGGAGTCAGGAGTTGTCCTGTAAGCAGTACGTTACTGCAGATATATCTCACAGTTCAGCTCGATAAGAACTGGATGGGACAAGTCGGACAGCCCAGTTATTTATCAGCATGTCCGGCATTAATGGACTTACATGACAAAGTCATTGCCGAATGCATATTGGTGGCAGGAGAACACATGTACAATGAGACAAACGGGGGCATTAACAACAGGCTCTGAGACGGGACAGGCGTCCGCAATCCAGGCGGTGATGTGCGCATGGCGCCGAGCGAGACACACATCTATTGAAACGTTTCTCGCGGGATAATGACAGCTTCCTGACACAGCAGACGGACACGTTCGCTAAACACGCCGTGACAGATTCTCTCCCTCTTTTTCTCCCCCCCACTCCACTTTCTCCTCAACTCTGCCATGCACCATCCATCCATCACGCCCGCGTACCCTGCCCTCTTCCCCAACTTTTTTGTGCCCCCCCCACGCGCCCACTTACATGTCTTCCTTTTTATTTCCTTCTCTCTCTTTCAATCTATCCGTCTATCTATCTATCCAGCAGCTGATGCAGCAGCAGGCTGCCATTATGGCGGCCAGCCACGGGGGCTACCTGACACCCAGCGTGGCGTTCCCCACGACACACATCCACCAGATGGGGGCGATCAACATCAACGGCCTCCCGCCCACCCCCATGACCCCGGTGTCGGGTGAGTTTCATCAGCCACTGGGTGAGCACCGAGCGTCCTTCCCCCTCGGGTGGTGGCATGACGGACTGCGTCCATGGGTGAAAGGGAGGGGATTTCGTGCTGTCTCATTCCATTAAGCTGTTCATTAAAAATAAGACTTTTCAGTTGGATGAGTAGACAGTGATAAAGATTAAAAATGATAAAGTTCTGTCAGCCAATTACTTCAGAATATTGGGCCGTCATCTATTAAAATAATGTTACATTTACAGGGATCTGACAATGATAAGCCTATAAATGTATTATAATTCATTTATATATAATTAATGCAAGAGGCTGGGAAGCAACTAACGTCCTTTGTTTCTTCAACCTTGAACTTTTAAGTAAAAAAATGCCTCAAAAAAGCCAATCCGTGTTCTAGTATGAACATGCCTCAGTCCTCAGCGACGACACATGAAAAGGGGGTGGGGGTTGGGTGGGGGGTTCTTTCAGGAGAAGCACTTAAGAACATTTGCCTATCCAGCAAAATCTGTTTTTTCAATATGTTTAGATCTTCGTCAGAAGGAGTCACATAATGAATAATACAGGATCCAAGCTGCCATTGTTTTTTTTTTTTTTCTTGTTGTTGTACAAAATTGCTGCATTAACAGTTTGGTTGCTGCGTTCTCCTTCAACAGTAGGACTAAAGGAAGTGCTCCATATCTCACTTTATACACCCTCTCTTGTCATCTACTGTTGTTCTGACTGTTGTCAGTCGGAGGTTGTGTGACTCCCGTACGTGTTGCTCATAAAAATATAAATGTAATGATTTACATAATGTCAAATTTGATCAAGCATACTAATTCTAATAAACTAGAATCAAGGCCCCGTTCATTCACTGATTATGCAGGGGAAAAATGGTAATGGATAGTGAGCAAGTGAATGCTGTAGTTGGTGCCACCTGCAGGTTTTTTGACTAGAACCCGAATGTAAGACGACAACACTTTTTTTTTTTTTTATTTGTATCATCCACGTGTGATCTTAATATTAAAACTGAATTGAAGGGTAATGAATTCAAAGTATGCAGATATCGATCAATCCATACTTTATGACACCCTAATATAAATGAATATTACATTGTGTTGCACATTTGATGTTTGCCAAAGGGTTTTCAAAGCCACCGTCTGTGAATTGATGCACTGTGCAGACTGTGCACACTGACATAACAATGTTGAATTGTTCTTTTTTCTTCAAATAGTACAAATTTCCTGAAAAGAATCCAATTCAGCTGCAAATCAAGCATGTACATTTCAGTGGGAGTCCGTGCCATGTTAATGACTACTTAATGAATTGGAGTTTTTAAGATCATTCAATTAAAAGATTCTTGTTGGTGTTTCTTTTGTGTGTGTGCAAATTGAAGAAGTGCAGAGAAAGGTTACGCGATTACCTTTTTATTGACCCTATTGGAATCCATTGCACAATTAATCCTTCTCACAGAAAACTGGCTTTACACATTGCCTTACCCGACTCCCTCTGACATGAGGGTCTTTCGTTTCTTTGCCTGAAGTTGTTTCATCTTTATGATCTTCATTTATTATGTTGTCTTACATAGAACGTTTGTTCATTAATAACAGGGACAGTCCTAGTACAGCACCGCAGGCTCATGTGCCTACTGACATTTGAGCCAGTGATGTTGCAGGCAAGTCTTCCACACCAACAAATTGAAATATTTTGTGTTCTTTTCTACATGCATTTCTAAAACATTAAGTTATGTTGTGTTGGGGCAGAAGTGTGCTGGAAAATGCTATTCCCAACCTCCCACCCATCCCAAAAACAAGACCCCAGAAGACATCCAGCTATCAGTACCATTTTTATTATGTAAATGGATTCCTTTCTAATACTAGCCTACCAATGAAAAAACACCTTAAATTGTATTTTGAAGGCTTCACAAAATGCATTGAATTTGGGGGAAAACAAAGACGCCTCATGAGCCTGGCCATCACCCGGCAACTGAAAAGGCGAAAACACAAAGCGGGTGCTGCAGTGCGAAACAGGGAGAAACGCAAAGGTTAAGGGTGTTCTCAGAAAACAATGGTGCATGCTTTTGATCAACAGATGTAAAGCATTTCAGCTTGATGGTGCATAAGCAGGCTGCCAGATGGTTGACTTGATTAGAGCATGTATCCTTACAATGATGCATGATGATGCTTTTTGAAAATAATGTTCAGCAGGTGCAGCTCCTGAGGTACAAAGAGATAAAAATGAAAAAGTGACACACGTGGGACCTGGGCGAATTGAGATGCGGCTTCGCTGTCAGCATGTCAATCACACGAGCCTGTCACGGGCACCACAGGGGGCGCACTCTCGCACCCATCGACTCAGATGCAATCCACCCAAAGGTCAACAACCAGGATAAAAGCATCACAAATCTTCCAAACCATGCGAGCATCTTGTCGATTATTATCACACTGCTGTAAGCCTTACCTGATCTGATTTCCACCTTGCCGACCATTTGACTCTGACCTCGATTTCTTGCTCCTGTTTGAATCGGGTGGCCTTTGACCCCCCCTCCAACCACAACGATGCTTCAGCCTTCTCCTCTGATGATCTAAGTTTACCTGGTACTGACCGTTTCTGTTTGACTCCCCTTCAGCCTGTGTCCCCCCCATGTGTGCTGCTTCACGATAGAACTGTCTTCACCTCTTTCCAAACCATGTTTATCTCCAGCCTTGGAGAAGACATTCAGACGTTCTCCTTCCACGGATGCTCACCTCCCGCCTTCCAAGCGTCTACGGCCCATGGACTCACACCTGTCTCTTCAGACCTCACAAGTGCACCGCAGGTTCTGCCACCTGATAGAGTCTGAACTTACATGGGCGGAGCCCTTTAGCAGCCATGGGCTGATGCTGGATGCGTGCAGGGGCTGCAGACCCGCGCTCTTGCCGTCATTGGACTAATTATAGACATGGAAGGCAGGCCTGTTTAAAGAGGGGGCTTTAAATGGCGCGGTGGGAGGTAATGAATGGTTCTGTGGACCAGCTGTGGTCTTTGCCGTGAATTCGGCTTTTTCGTGAACCACAACATTTTCATGCCGAGGGTCCATGGATGAATAGCCAACTCTGAATAGGCAGTTTGCGTGGCACGTGCACTCAGCATGGTTTAACTGGAACACCTTCTAGCCCGCAGAACTCTAGCTGTCTAACACTGGGTTATTACATTTTCATTGAGTCTTTATGGCTGCTTTTTATTATTTCAGCTTAAATTACCTTTACTCAAAAGCATTCATTTACACAAGCTAAAAAGAATTAAATGTGTGATCATAGATAATTTATTGAAAAAAATAAATAATTCCACCAGAACTAATAGTGCCCAGGAAAAGGGCAAAGTGGTGTGATAGTGAAGGAAAAATTAAACATAGCTGATTTAGTTTGTCAATTTCCTTATGTGAAGTGGGAACGCTTTGTTCTGTTTCATCAAGCAATCGTTTGATTAACAAATGCTTAACACAGTGGCGAGGAAAGGAATAATGACAATTGTCAAGACTATTTGCTTGGTTTTAACTTTCTGAGCCATCCGGTGACAAGTTTGTGACAAGAAGAGTATAACACGTTGCTATAAGGCCCAGGTGCAGCATGGGGCTGTATGATCTGTCTGTATAATTAGCACAATATATAGTTTGGGTGCATATGGCAAGTCGTTCCCTTGTGCTGCTACTTCGAGTTACACCAACAAATCACCACCAGCACACTGTTGTAATGGGCATTAAATCAGGTTCCTGTCATACAAAATCAAGCTGACATTGTTTTTTTTGGGATGTGTTGTCACACGGAAAGGCGACAGAGAACACATATGCTTGATTTGTGAAGTTATTTGTCATATTTAGTACATGCCTTTATGCACCTAGATCATTAGGCATAGTAACATCATCTAAATAAAAAAATCCAAGTCTGTGTGTTCTGCACTGTGCAAACTGCAAAAGGCCACACTTTCTATCTTTTTGGAATAAATCATTTTAATCTACTGTATATGTATTTCGTGTTGGATGCGGCTGGCGAAGTGAAAAATCAAGTGATTCATCGTGTGTTGGCATCCCCTCCCATCCTTGTGTAAAGTCAGAGAAATCGTGAATGTGTGAATCTGAAGGCCAGATCCTTTGGAGGATGAAAGCTTGGCCTTTGTGACAAGAGTCACTGTGATTTCATAACATTTATTTTTTCTTTGTACTTTTTACTGATTATACATGTGATTTGTTTTCTTTTTATATATTTTCTTCACTTGCTATAATCTCACGTGTTTTATAGGGTGCAGCCTTGTTGTGAGACAGCCTTTTGCAAAATGAAGCACCGGAGCACATTTACAAACTATTTTAATGTTGGATAAAATAAACATTTATCATATCCTGTAGATCTCCATTTTACCCTTGGTCATTGTTTAAAAAAAAATTGTAGCGAACTTGTCACGTCCTGCCATATCTGACATTCAGCTGGTTGAAATCGAATCGAGAAAACATGACTCGCCTTCCACGACTAGGCAGCCAGATTAGGGTAAAAGACTAATGAACCTATCAAATGCATCCTTATCAACCTGGGAAATGAAGGTTGCATTTATGGGCCCTTTGAAGGACCTTCTAAATGGGGACAGCCTTGTCAGGCTCCTTATGTCAAATTTTGTCTTCAAATGCAGTCTCAGAAGCCTGCAGTTCTCGAATTGAGACATAGCCATGAGAAGTCAGGAGAATACCGTTGCTTGGCAACAGCAACAGGAATGCCAAAAAAACTCATTGTTCTCTTGTCCGCTTCGTCCGCCTTTTCTGAAAATGTCAGCAAACACATCATAGATATTCTTAACATGGAGAGGAAGCCAGCGTGTGAATTCCCATTCTTTCCCTATTATGATAAACATAACGCCACAAATTCCCACTTTTGTTAATTTACTGGGTTAAACACAGAAAAACCATTAAAGTGTGAAGAGGTATATTGGAGTCTCTCCATGTAAGAGGATCTCTAGTCACAGCTAGTCACAGCTCATGAACTCCTGAACTTTCCACTTCAGAATTTGTGGGAGGTAGGTGACTCTTCCTGTAAATGTGGTAAACACAACCTCATGTAGATATCCTAAACAGTGCATTTCAAATGGGATTGTGTCTACTGAGTTCATGACCTCTGAACTCCATCTCTAATGTGTCCTTGTTGCCTTGTAAGAGTCCCAGAGGCCCAGTTGTCACAGGATGTGCCATGAGTGTTTCATGCCAAGTTTGGTTCTCGTGCTGGAGTGCACCGTGGGCTATTTAAAGGTATTACGTGTCTGAATTTATCTGCACTCTATCACATTACGGTGGCCACAGTCGGCCTGCGGCATTGGCTCATCCCCGATGTGCCGGCTCTTCCTGCCCTGGGGTCCATCACTTTCCACGCGGCCCAATCTCACAGCCAGTGACTTTTATAATCTCATTCCTCTGCCACCTTATCAGCGTGCCGACGTGGCCATCCATTGACCTCGTTCACCCCCGGCACCGGAATCGTAGCTTTAGGAAAATGAATTTGCCTGTTGATGGAGAGGCTACATTATCAGCTGGTACAGTGCGGCGCGTGTGGTCAGGCCGGCTCCCCGGCTGAGTCGCGGCGAACGGGGAAGCGGTCTCCCGGGCCTAGCAGAGGGGGGGAGGAACTGCAGTCTAATTCATCACAGGGCTACAGGAAACAAACAATTGCCGGGAGCTTAAGGAGCGGAAATGGTGGGGGAAAAAAGAGACACAAGGGCTCTCTCTGGAGCGCCGCTATTCCCATGCTTGCAGCAATTGGCTGCCTGATTGTCAGCGGATGTGTCGCTAAAGGCGGAGCACCCCCCCAAACCCCCCCCCCACCCACCCACCCACCCACCACCCCTCCCAGCTCGGGAGCCGTCCAGGGCCCCGGCTCGTACGCAGACAGCGCTGCTATTCACATCAGAGCAGAGCCACTCTGCTGGGCATATTGCCGCCAGGACTTTTCTATAGGCTCTTAACCATATGAGCAGACTACTGGAGTAGTGGGCCTGAGGGTTTCCGTGACAACCAGACTTTTCTGTCCAATCATGTTCTTTTGGCCACAGAGTGAAAGGTGGTCCTTTGGGATTTTTTTTCCTGCCATCAGTGATGCACGTACCTCCGTGGTAACCTGGTACAGAGACGTCACACATATTCATGCATTTGACTGTAAGCGCCCACCGATTGACTTTGTATCTGTTGGAAAGAAAAGAACGAGAGGACGAAAGAAAGATTCTTTTCATTTTTGTAAACAATGAAGCTATTGCACCCTGTTCCTCTAGATTGCATGGAGGTTTCATCATGCAAGTGTTAAACACCGACTGGGTGTCACCCAGTCATGGCAGGCGAGTCATGTTTTGTCGGACCGATTTCTCCAGCTGGATGTCAGATGTGGCAGGGCGTGACAAGTTCATATCATCAGACTCTCCGTGAGCGGCCCAGGTCTCACCGCCTGTCTCTCCGTGTCTCCCCCCCTGTTCCCTGCAGGCCTCAGCTCCCCACCTGCCAGCATCACCACCTCCGCCGTGCCAAGCATTGTCACGCCGATTGTCAATGGCTTCACTGGCATCCCGCACCAGCCCAATGGACATCCCGCTGTGGAGGCGGTGTACACCAACGGCCTTCCACCCTACTCCACCCAGAGCCCCACTGCTGCCGACACCCTCCAGCAAGCCTTCACAGGCGTACAGCAGTACACAGGTACATTAAAAAATGTTTAAAAAATTCTCAGCCTGAACAAATGGTGAGCTGTACTAACCTTGCCCCCTCTCTCACAGCAATTTACCCAGCAACCACACTGACTCCGATTGGACAGACCCTGCCACAGCCTCCACAGGTCATCCAGCAACAGCAGCAGAGAGAAGGTGAGGGGCCGCGGTTGCCATTATTAAGACATTGTCCCTTACAGACAAACTCCATAAGAGCTGCTGGTCCTTGAAACGTAAATCTAAAATTGTCTGAGTTTCCCTCACCTAGAGGGCAAAACGATCGTCCTCTAACGAGAGACAGAAGCCTAACATCTATGTAAAAACTGTCTGATTGTGATGAAGCAACGAACACATTATTAACATACAAATATGGCATGTGATATGAATAATAAAGCATATTATGGCTACCTCTGTGTTGCAGGACCCGAAGGCTGTAATCTCTTCATCTACCACCTGCCACAGGAGTTTGGAGATAATGAGCTCATGCAAATGTTCCTGCCCTTTGGGACGGTCATCTCCTCCAAGGTCTTCATGGACAGAGCCACAAACCAGAGCAAGTGCTTTGGTGAGTAAAGAACCACGCAAGGCCACACATGCAGTGGGATTCAAAATCCACTATTGTTTATTTCACAATTGTCAGCGTTGTTCACCTGGGGTTTTCAGAGATTATTAGTCACTTAAACATATTGCAAAATCATCAGTTGCCAAAAAAAATAAACAAGAACAAGTTATGCCACACACAGCCACACTGAAAAAAGTTCAATAAATTTAATTAATCTGTCCCAACTAGTATTTTAGGATTGACGTAATGTAAATAAACCAATCATGACAGCTGTAACCTGATTTATTTACAGTATGTCAATGCTAAACATTAGGTGTTACAGTTTATAGTTGTATAATGTATATAGTTGTTTGTATAATGTAGCATTAAGCTACTAACATTAGCAGAATTACACCTGAATTTTTTAATTCATTATTTCTGTCAGAATTTTACAATTTTTTTACAATGATCTGTCACATGAATATTTGCGTGAATAAAATAAATAACATTTTAGAAATTTCAACATCATTGAATTTGTTATGATATCATCACCCCGCCATACTTTTTGTAACCAGTTACCTTAGGAAACATTCTTCATCTTCCTGAAAGTAATGAAACGGGAAGGAAACTCTATGGATTTGTACTAAGCCTTGGCATAGAATATGACCCGAGAATTCAGAATTGTCTATAACTATAGCATAGAGATCACTGCACCCTAACACATCGTACCCATCAATACTCAGAAGGAAGTGGGCATAATACACACTGTGCCCCGACTTCCCCTTCTGCTCTGCAATACTCTATGCAATACATCCCACAAGCACACCGCTGCCCTTTAAAATACCTTCTGGACGGGGTGAGGTTCAGAACATGTGAATATAGCATTATTATAGATCAACATTTGTTTTCGCTTCAGGCAGGGCCACATCCCTAACCAAAAATTGATTTTTTGCTCGGCCCCTCAGGGAACCTAATGACATATAAATTCATGAAAGAAGACCTGTTTGCCGTATTGACTAGTACACTATACATTTACAAGGTAATGCGGGGTCTGGGGAGTGTGCCACTCCGTGGGGTAATTAATCTGCAGAGGAAGCACAGGGGACAGAGGGGAGGCTGATTGCACTCGGAGAAAAAAAAAAAACCTCTAGCTCCCCCTAAGGCTGCTTTATTTCTGCATCCCTCCTTGACATCGAGGCGAGTGTGCAGTCTCTGCATGCATAACCCATATCCAGCGCATAACCCTTCCCCCTTAATGGCGCAGCGGTGGACACCTCCTCTCCCAGGTGGCTGGGGACTTGGGGAGGGTCCTGCTGTTTTTCATGGTCCGTTGGATGTTCCTAATGACACTCCAGACGTCAGGGTGTGTATCAGCCGGAGCTACACTCCACGGCAGTTTCTGGTCACTGACTTTCCAGGCTTTGCTCCTGCACCTGGAGGAAAACAAGCTGCCCGGCAAAGTGTTTCACACGCCTCAGACACTAACATTTTCCTTAATTAGTGTAATTAATGTAAAGGAGTGCAGGACGTATGCAGGAGCAAAATAATAATAATAATTTGATGTTTAAACCATAGATTATCCATGTACTTCTGTACAACAATTCTCGAACTGGCCTCTTGGACTGAAAACCTCTTTCTGGTCCCACAGGCTTTGTGAGCTTTGACAATCCAGCAAGTGCGCAGGCGGCCATCCAGGCCATGAACGGCTTTCAGATTGGGATGAAGAGGTTGAAAGTTCAGTTAAAGAGGCCAAAGGACGCTAGTCGCCCGTACTGACAGGCCTTCCTTCAGCATCTACTGCAACAGCACAGGTCGGTGCCTACAGAACAGTCTTTATGATGAATTAAAAAACAGACTAATGAAAGAAGTTCACCTGTACGTTTGGATCTGTTTTCTTTCAGGTTTTGAAAAGCGAAAGTATTTGTTTTTTCTTTAAAACTAATTTTAAAAAAGAAATATATAAAAAAAAAAACAAGGATTTTTTTTCAAAGGCATATCAGCATTTACATAAGAAGACCGCATAGCAGCAGTGAGAGGTGCAGAGGAGCCTGGCACCACTGACGGACCGAACCCAACAACGACAGCAGTGCACCGCAGGGCAAAGCAGGACGCCGGCGAACACGGGTAGCAACCCGAACTCTGGGCTACAGGACTTCACTCACTCAGACTTGAATTGTTAATTAAGCAACAAACAAACAAAGAAAAAGCAGCAAGATAGATTTCAAAATAGATTTCTATATACATATTATATACACACATATATAAAAGAAGAGGCGCTCGTGGCTTTTACTTTACTGGACAAATGAGGGTTAAACTTGAAGATCATGAAGAAGAAGAAGAAGTTTAAAAAAAAAAAAAAAAGAAGAAAAGAACATATACACACAGTGGAAAAAAGAGGCTCTTTGTTCCACGGATGGACCTTTCTGTCTTTCTCTTTTCCTCGTTCTCCTGTCCTCTCAGCATCTCTCTCTCGGCAAGTGCAGAACCTTGTATTTATGAGGTCACCGAGGTGTCCATTAGCAGCAGTGCAACTCAAAAATCTTTCTCCCCTAAGGGACCAAAGGACCAAACATTTTTATTGTTCAATGGTGATATACTGTATAGTACTAATGACACTAATGCTACAATCTACTACTAATATTGATTATTATATCTTGGAAAAAAAAATGTTAAAAATGAAGAACAAACAATAGCTTCAGGGTGGAGGATGAAAATTAATTGGTTTCTTTTACTTTGACTTCTTTTACTGGGTTTCAGAATATTTAAAAACAGGGGGGGAAAGGAAAAAATAATTTTAAAAAAGCTATAATATTTTAGTGGAGTAGAATATATATGGATTAGAGATTGTGGGCATGTTCAAATCTTCATTCATATGAAATTAAGTTGATCATTCTCATTTCCATTCAAATCTATTTTTCCACGCCAAATTCTGAGCTCCTCCCATTGCTACCTTAAAGTGTAAAAAAAATAAAATAATAATAATTCCAGGCTGCAGGAACTTAAAACTTCCTCTCAAATGATAAGACAGGGACAAAGAGCCTTACGCATTTTATCCATTCATGTCCATGCTCCATCCTTGTAAACTACACACTCTTAACACTTATTAACTT
Source organism: Denticeps clupeoides (assembly GCF_900700375.1). Lineage (NCBI taxonomy): Eukaryota > Metazoa > Chordata > Actinopteri > Clupeiformes > Denticipitidae > Denticeps > Denticeps clupeoides. The sequence continues at coordinate 13,002,185 of NC_041719.1, read as the reverse complement.
ATTTAACACTCCGCTCGTACTTTCTTTTTTTTTTTTATCCATGTAGAAAACGCCCCTCATCAGGAAAACAAAAGTGCCGTCATTAAAGCATTGATAATCTGCCAGTAAAGCACAGTGGTAAATGTGCCATGAGCTGCAGTGAAGACTGCAACATCTTTAATTGGTTAATAAAATACACAAATTACCCTGAGAACGCCGTGGCAATTGCCACCCGAGCAACTTGGTGCCTTCTGGGTGTTAAACCCCATCCCCTGTTCAACCACCACCACCTGTTCACCTCAACCAGTAATCCAGCTGCCGCACCTTCACAGAGCGCCACTGTTAATGGGCGTCGCCAGAGCGCTCGGTCGCGGCATAATTGGGATTATAATTCCACTGACCAGGCAGGGGGCTGCTTTGCAGGGCGAGAGAGGCGTGTAGTCGACAACACAGCGTTTTCCAGTGAATTTAATGGGGCTGTTCATTTTTTCATAATGAGAAAAAGAATCATAAACTAACAGAGTTAAGGGCGAACACCTCCTTTGGCTTATGTATTTATTTTTTAGAAATATACTTTTTTTTTTTTTTACAGGATACTGATTGTTACTGAGTGGGGTTTTCAGTGGTTGCAGAGGGTGGGGAAGCTGTCAGCGAATGGCATAAAATGTAATGGCAGCCCTCTGATAGCTGCCATAAGGAGCAGATTGCGCTTAACAGCCATAGGAGGTCAGAAGAAGTGAAACGATCCATCAATTAAAAAAATGCAGACCTGCTGTCAGTGGCATAACTGGGAAAGAAATCCCTTTGCCAAAAATGAAGAAGGGAGCTATCCTGCATAAGGCACACTGGCTCAATGCTCTTTCTCCCAAGAGCGTAAAACTGCATATTGGGCCTGTAGTATAAAGACACCCTATTTCTCTTTCTGTTTTATTTGCCACATTGAACAGATAATTAACTCCTCAGGAATTAGCACCACAGTCAGCTTTCTATTAAGGAACTGAAGTGAATAAACCCTATTAATCTCTGTGAGAGGTTTGAACATTTAAACATTAGACATGGGGCAGTGGTGGCTTGGCGGGTAAGAAAGCGAACTTGTAACCGAGCGGTTGTGGGTTCAAATCCCGAACAACTGAGGTGCCACTGAGCAAAGCACCGTCCCCACACACTGCTCCCTGAGCGCCTGTCATGGCTGCCCACTGCTCACCAAGTGTGACGGTTAAAAGCAGAGGACACGTTTCGTGGTGTCACTGTGTGCTGTGCTGCAGTGTTTCACAATGATAAAAACAACAATTACTTTCACTTTCATTAACGAATCCCAGTTATCATCTGCCTATATCTTGCAATGTCTTTTTTTACATACCAGAATAAAGCCTTTTATCTTCTGCTCTGAATGAATAACACCCCCCCACCTCGCTCTGAGCTGAACCTTTGACCTTTGCGCTGGTGGGAGGGGTTGGGCGCACTCTCACCCCTCGCGCATGCAGCGCTCCGCCTCCTGCAGGACATCTCCCTGTCAATCTGTGTAATGGAGAGTTTATACTTTGCAGTGCAGTAAATGCTGGTCGAGACATTATTGTCCTGCAGTGACAGTGACTCTCACATCAGAACCTTAGGGTTCTAATACCATGTCCACAAGGGATGTGGAATTCATTGTAAATCAAATATATACTTAATTAAAAACAAAAGAAGGTTGCGTCCATGAAATATTGACATTGTTGTATGTTATTTCAGCATAGCAGAATCGCATCACAGTAGACAAGTTAATGGCCAAATCCAATCAAGCTACTTTTTTCACTAATTGCCATTGAGATTTAATTTGAGTCGGCGCCATGTTTAATTATGGTGTACATTCAGGTACTTTTGTTGTTGTTGCTGTTAATCTTGTTTCGAGGGGGTGGATTTTGAGCTACACCAATTGGCAAGATTTTTTTTCTCCTGCTGTGTTTATGCTGAAGGGGAAAATGTGCTCAGATCTGCTCGCACTGAACAGCCATTTTATTCACTCTATTCCATGTTTTATTAATTTCTTACTTTTCAAACATAATGCCCACTCAATCTCTGAGCATGCTCAGTATAGGGGATGGGGTGGGCGGGTTAAAATTACAATAATGGTACTACTCGTATTAACTATATGATTCTTTAACTATGGTTTGTATGCTAAGGAAAGTAGCTTATTATAGATATGAAATCTGTATATTAGGGAAAAATCAGCACAGGAATCTTTTGGATTCTAAGGGAGGGTGTCATTGGGTGGGTACTGTTGGGAGGGAAAGGTGGGGAGGGTTTTGCTTCATGAACAATGTTAAAATTCTGGTTTCTCAGCACAAAAAGATATGAAAGATGCAGATCAGTAATGCGAGGCCATGTCAGTATTAAACCTGTATGGGATAATGTTGTTCAACCTTTTCTTTTTTAAAGGAGACACCACCGTCTGCTTGATGGACTTTGTGTGACTTGAATGGAGATCAGTAACTTTTTTTATGAAAAGAAGAAAAAAAACTGAGACGTTGTTCTAAAATAGACTGAGGAACCAATCATTTTTCTCCTGTTGAATTTTCTCAGACACTTGCTGCTTAACATTATTTCGTATTAAATAATGGAAATTATTGCCAATACTGTACTGAACAAGTATTTATTTATTTTATTTATTTATATTTATGTATTTATTTATCTACTTATTTGAAGGGGGAAAATATTGCTTTACTCATCCTTATGAAAAAATGTATGCATCAAAATGAAATGCTTACTGGGCTTTTGTCTCTCCTTTTTTTCAATTTTACAATAAAAATTCAAACTGGATGTCGACTTTTTAATTGTTTAATGTAGGTGTTCTTTAAGATGTTTATGAAAGTATTTTTTCATCTAAATAAACAATAGGAAATTGATGAACAGTGTATTTAAAAATTTCACGACCTACACATAAAAAATGTATTCGTTTTAGGTTTAGTTCAATATTGTTTCCCCTATAATCTGAGTATATTCTCATAACACAGAAGAAGCGAGACCATATTCATCTTTTGCTTAATCAGAATAAAATGCAAGAAGCCAGATACTGTATGTGGGTAACAGTAATGAAGTGAGAAGGGATGATGAGAAGGAGGAAGCTCTGGAAAAGTAGAGCCACTGGCTCATGAAATAAATTGGCCCAATTACAATAAAGTGTGGCTCTTGGTCAGCGCGCGAGGCCGGCAGTTCATCTTTATTACAATCAGTTAATGAAAATCAATCCCCCTCCTGATAAACTCTTATCGGTACGGCCTCTGTGCGCCCTGTGTGCAGGATGATAATAAATTAGGGTAATATTGCCTTTGATGAGGGAGTGAATTGCAAATTATTGTAACTTTCCAAGATTTATGATGCTGATGCGTCATTTCCGAGCTGGGTTTTTTCCTGGCTTCGGGGTATGGAGGTGCCATTTATAAGAAATGTAATGACAGCTTCATTAACAAATATATACACCCAGATGATGAGGTGTCTGCAACAAAGCTATGCTGTCCTGTAGATTTTAGCAGGAAACATGACCCCTTCCCATATTATCTCATGCCATTAGCTCTTACATGAGGAAATTCTACCTAATTGGCCCTAAGTAGTCATTTATTATGCATTGTCTGTGTCTCTAATGGCACAAAAGCCTATGCTATCATGCATTACAACATTTATTATTATTCAAAAAAATGTGTTCACCTCAAATGTCATAAGTTATAACCCATCCATACAGTTACAGGCTTCTGTTGTGTTTATTGCAATGAACTTGTGTGTACTACAAGATTTGGATATCCGGGATGATTACTTTTGACTCACCATGCACAAAATTTAAATAACCAAGTGACATTTTGCTTGTTGTATGTTTTGTGTGATGTCACAAATGATCACGGCAGTTGATTCTGGTGACATTTATTTCACAGCAATCATATTAACTTGTGAAAAACTGTGGAACTCATGTGAATGCAATTGTTGTTCTGAACTGGTGAACCCCACACAAAGGCAGCCATCAATCTAACTATTTATCAATCAAGGAGCAGACATCTATGGCATAGTCTATTTATCTAGTCAATTGCTTAATTAATATTAAATTAATTCATCCTTTGTGAATATCAATCACTCATGGGGCCTTCCTTAAAAACTCATTGGCACAATAATTGTCCTTGTTTATGAGATGAAAGTGAAAGCGTAAAGAGTTGATGCAGGAGGAGGAGAGCTTTTCTCCTCTATGTTCATTAGAGATATATAGTTGGTACAATATCCTTGCTGTAGATTCAACCTTTCGACTTTAAACTTTTTTAACTGCTGTTGTCAAGCTTTGGGCAAATGAACAGATCTTCCGACATTAATACATGAGCTTGTCACTGTAATATCATCATGTTCAATCAGCAGCGCTGCCCCCTCTGGTTAAAACAGAACATTACATGTTAATCTTAACCTCATTACTAGGGGGCACCATTGCTGCCCACAGCTCACAAACACAACAGTCAGGATTCGAATTGACAACCTTGGAATTGTGTGGCCATGTCGCTTACTGATGATATGTATCATCAGTAAGCGACATCACAGACATACTATAGTCTGTGAGTATAGTATGTCTGTGACTCATCATTTTGATGAATTCACAAATTCAACTTGGTGACTATTTGAACCTATGGGCTTCCTCCAGGAATGATTTGCTAAGTATTTGATAAGATTCACTTTTTTGGTCATTGTTCTTGCGTGTTTTTAGGTTGAGACATGATTATCCCAGGCATTATTATTTCTATTATAACTAATGACTTGAATGTAACATTACAAAACACATCAAACAGTCATTATTCCTCAGTTTTCCTCAACTGTTATTCAGCAGTCATCACCTTCAGATACTCACTGCTGCCTGTCTGCTGATTCTGCAGCATGCTCTTATGTATCAGACACCAGCTTTTAGAGTCTAACCAGTTGTATGTTTGCTACGTGTTTGACTGTAGAGATCCCAAGTGATGGAACCAGTGTAGTCCTGGGACCTCTAGGAGAGTCAAAAGCTTCAGCGGCCCTCTACTCTTCTTCTCAGGCAATGTGTTGTGAGGAGAGCATAAGGAACATCAACAGCCGTCTGTCATACAGGAGTCTAGGGATGATACTTTGTAATTCCAGAGTAAAATATTTCCCACAAATATTCAGAAAAGGATTTGATAGGGCAAAAGAAAATGTTTTAAACCTTTAGTTTATTGAAAGAAAAAAACATGACTTTGTATCCAACTCTTTAATATTGAAGGGATTACAGTGTAAAACATATTAGTTAATTAATTACATGGATTAAAAAGTCTACTAGAAAAAAAATGTCACAGTTAAATCATCTATACACAGGCAAATGTACACATTATTAACACATATATACACTCTTTCAATATATTATTTTATAAAGAATGTGTTTCTTTACCTTTAACAATGCAGGAAGCAGAGCAGCTTGAAGATGGGAGTGTTTCACTGATTATTTTGTTGAGTGCCATTCGAGACCCTCAACCCAAGACCAAACTCAGAGCCAATGAATAGGTAGTATTTTCATGCAGTTGTTGGATCCGGTCTGAGTAAACGTGTCAAAACAGTTCATAGCATTTGCAGTTAAGTGCCTAGAAATCCTACACAACCGATTGGGCTAGAGCGTCAGTCAACCGTCCCACCCTGTCACACCCCAATTACAAGTACCTTGTAAATGTCCTAGGGAAGCCCCTAATGTCTACACACCACAACACAGTCTGCCGAAAAGCAGCATGAAGGTCCCTATGAAGCCGTTTGTTGTAGCTACCTTCTCTTGGACGACTTTTATTCATGTTAATTTCACATTGAGTTTATTTACCCCAAGTTCTCTAAAACCACAAAGCATGTTTGTGAGACAGCAATTATGAAATGTACCACTTGCTCCAATCAGACTCCTGAAGAGGGAGAAATTAATAAAATTTAAAAAAAAAAGTCAAGCTCATCTCCAAGACTGCATGTTGGAGACAAATCATCTGGAGTGTCCAACCCCAAATGCCTGGGTAAGGTTAAGATTCAGTGAAGAAGTAGTCACAAGTATACTCTCATGGGCATGAGATCCTCAAGCTGTAATCTCTTCCATCGGGTTCACGACAGCAGCACAGCAGACAGGAGCACGATCAGGAGCATGCCTGGTAGGACCGCAGCCCCCGAACTGGGGAGGGGAGGACTCCAGGGGACGGTCTGCCTCAGTCTGCTGGGAGGAAGGGCTTTGAGGTCCTCCAGAGCGCCATAGGCGGCCATAGAGAATTCTGGGTCACCTGTGGTGAGCAGGTCAAAGACGCAGGACTGGAAGTAAACGTCCTCCACCTGCAGGGTCTCTCGACACTTGGTGGTGGCACGCTCCACTGTGTAGGCCTGGTGAGGCGGTAGGGCCAGGGCCATGCTGCCGGCGTCACCCTGAGCCCGTGGGTGGTGGCTCTGGCGGTTCAGCATGTGCTCCTTGATGAGCTCGTTGCGTGGGCAGCCATGCAGGCAAAGCTGCAGGCCCCCGTTCTCCTCAGAAGACTCCAGGGTGTCTTCTGGCATGCGAATGGCGAAGGTCAGGTAGCGCCCCACCCTCCGCACTATAATGGATGTCCCAATGTAGCGGGCCTGAATTTTGACCTGCCGTCCACCTATGCCACCTTTCTCTACAATCCATAGGCTGCCCCCCTCTCCTCCACTGCGTGTCCCATCCTGGAAGGCGGAGGGCAGGTCCTCAGTGGTGGCCTGGTAGACCTTCTGTTCCGTACAGCCATGATACGACTTGAAGATCACAGTAATCTGAGAAGGATGGAGAAGAAAAAAACTGTTACAGAGTGGTTTGTAATCTGACCTCCACCAACCTCCAAGATGGTTAGTAATTTTTGTATTACCGTATGTATATGTACTTTCAACCTTTACTGTCAAATAATCAAGTTTCATTTGTAAGAAATAACAAGAACAAGTAATGGAAACCTAATTATTAATTATTATTCCTATTTTTTTGCTCCTCTGTCTTAGTGTATGTCTATTTGTCCCTATCTAGATCATTCAAACAATGGCAAACAAAATTCGTAATGTACCTGAAACAAAGTGATTCAGGAGCATTAGTGCCAACAGCAATGTTCAGAGCAATTACTTAAGTAAAACTAAAGTATTTTTAGGAATGTCTAGGTAAGAGAGAAATACATTTAAACATAAAGAAAGTGGTTGAAAGGTAATGGGCACCAATGGCTTGCATGGTGCATGGTCCAACTTGGTCTTATACATCAGAAGCTCTATTGTTGTTTCTGGAGATCGATTCAGTTTTTTTTCTGCATCCTGTCTTCATATGGAAAAATATTCAGTGGTACATTAAATTCAAACCACTGTACGTCAAACAGATGTTTCATATCGGCTGTTTAATGTGTTCATGTGTGTGGGGGGGCAGTGGTGTCCTCGCAGGTAAGGAAACTGACCCGTAATCAAAAGGTTTCCTTTTCGAATCCCAAACCGCCAAGGTGCCACTGAGGCACCGTCCCCACACGCTGCTCCCCGGGCGCCTGTCATGGCTGGCCACTGCTCACCAAGGGTGATGGACATTTTGCTATGTCACCGTGTGCTGTGCCGAGCTTGGAAAGCACTGACGAGGTAGTACACACGCATGGACACAAACCCACAAAGACCCGAAACGCCACGTATCAGTTACACTGATCCTGATACGTGATCCTATCTGATCCTGATATGTGAGCTAGTTGGAATCATTCCTGCTATGTTGACATGCATCACCTGCATGAAGAGTGTTTCAGACCACATACAACCTTCCATGACACCGATACTGCTCGACAGCCGTGTTCGGTCTCGGCAGGATCGAGCATCGTGGCATCAGACACCGAAGGTTTTATTGAGTCCATGTCTTTACGAGTCCATGTTGTTTTGGCAGGACGTTTAGGACGTACGCAACGCGAGGCTTTTGAAACGTTATTGCCGTCTGCTGCATGGCTTTACGATGTTCAATAGTGCCAGAGGAGCAGATCAAATAGCCCTGATCCGGGCCCATTCATCGTCATCGTTTGTGCCAAATTAGAGAACTAAGACCACCACTCAACCCGACTTTACAAGCCGATGGATGAAAGCCACTCATAATAAATATGAGTGGTGCTTTATATTTAGCACAGACTATTGGCTCGTGGAGACTCTTACCAAACTGAAGTTTTTTGAGGCAGTAGATTACTGGATTATAGAAGTACCGTGTAATAGCTAGAATTTAACTCCCTTTATTATCTTTCCCGGAGTAAAATAAACCACCACTTGGTGTGAGATGAAAGAACCCTTGTATCATTATTTCAAACTTAGATCATGAGTCGATTAACATAAAGCCAGTCAGTCAGATTTCAGATTTAATCATCTAGGAATTAATGTCTAAGGAGTTTTACATCCTGTTGCAGAAAACATCCATAATTTGTATTTATATCGTTATAAAAATAGAAACAGCAGTATAATTGTGTGAAAATACACGTTAAGGCCCTCCTCCCATCAAATGCAAATTAATGTCCATTTGTTTTCGGTCTTAAATTTAATTATAAATTCCTAATTTTCCTTAGAGGATTAGAATTATTTAATCTGCTCAAAGAATGATTGGGACTGAATAGTCTTTTTAAGATTTCTGATTATAAAAAGATCAATCACATCAGAATCATTAAATGCAGAACAAAAGTAGGACATTACATTTTGGTGAGCATAAGTTGTGCAATTATCTTGTCTATTAAGGCCTACATTCTCAGTAGAATGTGTACATGCAGTTCTTGTTTATCATATGAAGAACCTCATCATACCTTGCTGGTGGCCGTGGCGCTGGAATCCTGTACGACTGGCACGTTCGTAACCTGTACCGACAGGTACCGGTTATCAATGAGCGGCCAGGCACCTTCCACCTTGCACGTCTGAAACTCATCACGGAAAGTCCGCAAGTGGGGGTCGCCAAATAATCCACAGTGGGCATACTTCTTCTGGAGCCCGCCAGGCCCCATGGCCAAAACGCGACTTTCGTAGTCGCACAGCTCGGGCACAGACGGCCTGGGGGTGCTGGGCGCCTTGTCCGAGGACGTGGGGCCGTCGCTGGAGCAGTTGTGCTGAGAGAAGAGCTCCTTGATGCGGAAGACGGCTGAATGGTACACCAGGTCCCCGCGGCAGCTGCGTGCGGTCCGCCGTGTGCAGAGGGAGTAGGCCCTCAGTGCCGTGCAGTAGTCCACGTCGGGAGGGACCTCCTCCTGCAGCCCACCAGAGGGCGACGTAGACGCAACGTACTCTGCATTACAGCGCTGGATCCGGCACTGCTGGCAGCATGCTGCAGAGCAAGACGCATTCATCAGCTCAACCAGATTGCCAGGGAATACATATATAATAATCTTGAAACTAGTTATTAATAAAAACGAGTAATAATGTGTTTTTACAAATACCATTTCATAATTACTAATAATTTGGGATTCTTTTGGCCATAGAATAAACCAAACTAATATGATGAAACACTATTGTACATAGTATATAAAAGTCATGAGAAAAATCTTTTAAATGTGTTACTTTGTAATAATTTAGTCCCTTTACTTACAATACATAAACACCGCGCCCCCTGAGTGACAAGGTTGGACACTGATAAATGTCTGAACCCGCTATGTCACTAGTGCATTTCATATGACATAAGTTCAGCTTGCAAACGTCCCCGTGTTAAAATAAAGGGCCACATGTCACAGAATGACAAACAACTCCACAACTCCCAAAGGCAATAATGTTGACAGTTCCTCATGGATAATAACACTATAATAATCAGAATCCACTTGGAATGCACTTATAGACAGCAATCGGTTCAAAATGGCTCCAGTGGCAGTGATGTCAATGAATCTTGTCGATGGACTAGAATGCAATGTTGATGAATACATAAAATGATATCTTGCTGTTGTATGTATTCACAACTATTTATTCCAAATGCATACAAAGCATCTTTGATGGCCATAGACACCTAATGAATCAGCCGACATTTTAACAGTTTTAAAACATTTTAATTGGCCGAGAGACACAAAGCAAGTGTCATGACACAGAAGCACAGGCCATGTATGACAATGTTATACCAAAGCATAACCCAAACTAATATATATTATACACACACACACACACACACACAAATTACTGGCATCCTTGCAAACTGGTTCATACGTTTTCAAGTTAATTTGCTATGATAAAAACCAACTGGTTGTATGGAATTTGATCAAATAAAAAAAATGAACAAAAAAATGAAAAGCATGAATTTACTTCAGATAGAACATGTCAGCATAAAAAAAACGATAAACATTTTTAAAAACCCTGTCTAAACTACATGATTGCATTTCTCCTTGTGTAAAAACTTTCATTATTTATACAGATTCAATTTTATTCTAAATGCCTATCCACTAAAACTAATTAAGGTGGAGGGCACGCAAATCAATCATGGGAGAAAAGTTCGTCGCGAGTTTTTTCGTTTAATCTATATTGGTTTTAATTGTCCCCATCTGAACGAATTGTAATTACGGACGCACACTGTGGATATTAATAGTGAGATTATTTTAAAGAAATGTCATCTAGGCGACATTAGCCAGTGTGATTAAAAGCAGGCGCCGCTACACTCGAATAAACAGCACTTCGGAACGCAGCTTCACAACTTTAAAACGCGAATTATTTATTCGCAAAATAACTTTTTCGCGAAAGAAAAAAAGTAACTAGCTTAGCAATGCAGCTATCAGAAGTGTAAGTCTGAGCCAAATGTAAAGTCCACAACAAATGCTGTTTTAGCTCCTTATTTTTATCATAAATTTATTGTGGGTTCCACGATATGTTCTAGGAATCGTGAAGCACGATACGAGACGTTTACCGACCTGCCCGCGCTAACCAATGACCTTCTGCCCGCGACTCGGTGCAGAAAGTCGGCTACTGCGTTAGCGCGCTAATGCTAACGCTAAAAAAATAAATAAATAAAATCGGTGCCGTGCGGGGATTTGACTCCGCAGCCCGGATTAAAGTTTGCGGATGTCCCTGCAACGTGAGTCCGCAGAAGGCTCATCGAGAGCCGGACGGAGAGCGAACAAGTAAGTTGGCCGGCGAGTTTACGGGCCAGCTAACAGTTAGCTCGCCGCCAGCGCGCACACGCCTGCAGGGGAACTTTCCCCAACTCCCACCGTCCAACTCACCTGGCCGCACCGACAGGGAGAACAAAACCATCACGGCCGAAAAACACGTCCAGAGCCGCCGCTTAGCCAAGCTTTGAGGTCCGCTTCTCCCCATGCCAATCCATCCAGTTAGAATGGACTTCTCCGACTGCTGCTGCTCATGGGCGCTGGAGCTGCGGGGGGAAAAGCAGGCAGAATTCCTGATCCGAGCCCCGGCGCTGTCATTCAAATGGAAGGCTGCTCTCCGGGCGCGGGGGGCGGGGCCAAGCAGACCACGCCCCCCGACGAGCAGCGGGCCAATGGATGCCCGACCGTGTCTATTTACTATTGTTTATTGCTGGTTTTTTTTTTTGGTTTTTTTTTTACAGGATTTGATTAATGCGTTATTTGATTAAATGACTATTTCTGGCCACTGGTGGGGGAGTTATATAAAAATAGTGGGACATCCAGCGATGGATTTTAATTTGCAATAATAAAAGTGGTGGAAAGAGCCTTGGTGACAGTTTGGTGAGCAAAAAGCAGTGGTCATGTAAAGAGAGAAGAAAGTTTGCTTTAGTCTCCTTCAGCTTTGCTTCAGCTTACTTTTATACTTTTATATTTATTCATATGAATTTAATTTATTGAGCATCTACTGTACATGTGCATCCGCTATGATTACTGCTGTTGCATGAGCAGCTATTCTCACCTAATTTTAAGGTCATACTCAATTTATTGCATTTACTCTCTGCACAAAGAGTGTTAATTCTGTATACTGAAAACTTCATATGTTCATTGCAAAACCGATAAAAGAAATCTTACCTGCCACACGACTGTCTTCTTGAATCCATTGAAGCTAGAGTACTACCTGAAAAAACATTGTTATACTATATTATGAACATGAATATGATAATGGCAAATAAAACTCAATGAAGGTCCTGGTTTAGCCTACATGTTCTTAAATCATTTTCAAATTGTTCATTGTACTAACATTGTACTAATGTTTCAATAACTCTACAAAATCCATTTTTATTGGTGCATAGTTGGTGCAACCACAGGGCTTCATTGCATTTTACTCATTCACATATATGGATGTGGGAATCCAATGTTCTTGTTGGCTTTTTGGGCTGGAGGTAAGAGAAAGAACCCTTTATTCAGACTTTTCCTTTTGACTATAGTACACTGCATGACCAAGCATATATACATATTATACCTCTCAAAACAAGGGACCAACTAAATTACTGGGATGAATCAGGTTTTTTTAAGAAGCCAGTGCATTTCTACTGACACTGGATCACTTGTTCTAATACAATAGAAGAATGAGGTCAGTCTGGTAAAATTAGCCATCCGCTTCACAGCAGACCTGAATGCCAGGCCAGTGAGAAGGAACGGCTGGTCTCGATTTGTGAGTTGGACAAGCGAGTGAAAAGTAAAAGAGATCAGAGACAAAGGGAACTTTGGTGGAGATAAGGGTACGAAGTGGCAAAACACTGAGGGCAAAACTGCTGAAAATGGAATAAGATCTACATTTTAAAAAACATTTTAAATGTAATTGCTTTTTTTTTTTTTTTTTTTGTGGGCCACGCTGCTTTATCAGACCACTTCATTCACGCTGTGTTTCTACGTAACCCAAACGCTCAGAGGTCTAAACGATGTCTGCAAACAGAAAAGACAAGAAGTAAAGGCTGAGGAAAAGGCAAGCGATAAAGCAGAGAGAAGTGGAGGGAGAAGGCGGTGGAGAGAAGGTTGGGAGGGAAGAAAGCGAGAGGGATTCGGTTTCCTCTGACTTTATGTCTGGGCAGCTCCATATGTTCCTCATTAAGGTCCTCACACTGTGAGCCCAGCTCCACACCGAGATGCTTGTTTTTGTTATTAGGCCCATCACACTGCGGTCTGGAAGAAACCAGAAATCTAGGCCACCTATAGCTGGCCATCTTCCCCCGCTTTGGATTCTTTGCACTTTTTTTATGTTTACACTCTGTAAATGTGATAAAAGTTTGAAGAGAAAGGCATTTTAGCATCTAATAATTAGATGAATAATTAGAATAATTGATTGTTATAATTCAGTCTCCATAATGGACCTTTTATGTCCTCTTAATGTCATCTGACATTCCTTCAGGCACAGTTGAGAGCGTTAAAACCGCGTTATTGGGGGAACCATCAGCGTAATCTCTATTTGAGCAAGACAACGCTGCACACTTGACATGTGTCGACCTATAACGCGGCTGTTATCGCTGCGAAGATAAGATCCTGAGGAGTGCGAATGACCGTAGGCCTGCCTCGATAGCATCTCTAGTCGAGGACCCCTCTCACCTCCTTGATTGATGTTTGACGGTGCACAGAGGGGAAGCCACACTGACGCTGTTATACTAGCGGGCGGATGATTATTTTCCCAAATGACAAACCAGCGGGACACAATGGGGATATTTGTTGGCAATAATTATTTTGAGGGGCAACATAATAGGATTCATTTGTTGATATTTCCTGCTTTTGAACTAATTAGAGGCCAACACAGTGTAGATTTATTAGATAACCAATGTAAATTAACTGTGCCTGTTCTCCATTTTTTATGATACATGTGCAATATCAAATACTTCATCAAATACTTGTAGGATAGCCTAAAGTTCATGCCTGCTTGTGTGTGAACACACAAAAAGGCAAAACATTCTGAAAGCAATTTTGTGATTTCAAGTAAACGTTAATTCAACCTCTGAAATGTCCAATTATCAAGAGCTTTTAATTTAATGACTTCATTGTGAGCCGGTGGATGGCATCTCACACACCACACACACACGGACCCACACCACCTACTAACCCAGCCGCACACACCTGCTCTAGCTCCCCTTCCACCCTTCAGCTGTTAAGGGGTGCAGAAAGGGAGCAGCAATGAAAAATATGTCCTGCAAGGATCCTGTAGGCTCGCTGGGTTTTATGCACAGAGCCGATGCCGCACAAAACCTGTCACAAAGTCACAAAGTCTTAAATACCCCCCCGGTTTCTTTAAATAGACTCTGAACTTCGTTTCTTCGCTTTGTATTTTGTTTGCTTTCCAACCGTAGTTTGAGACTATATGTATTTGATGATGACATCAGTGTACAGCAAGTTGCATTTTGGGAACAGCATATAGGACGGCCCCAAACTGATCATATGGCTAAAAGGTTTCAGTGCAGCTCAGGCAAACATCACAGCACTTGATTCCACTTCTGTATCACGTCTGTTGCTGTTCAGATCCAGGACATTTCAGTGAACTTGTGCTACTTCTGATCTTGAGAAAACAAAAGCCTGGGAGTGAAACCAGGTTTACACGCAGTAACTCACAAGCCACGCTGTAATAAATTTCGCAGTCTGAGCTCCGTTCACCAAGGTCTCTCCAAGGACAGTGCTCTGTCACAATTCAGAACCTGGAAACATGGTAGCATCTCCAGTGCAAGTACAATTCAATTCGTTCTGCTGTGCCTTAAGGTACTTTTTCATCCAAGCTTGGGTGAAATGTGGACAAATGTAGAGTGACCCCCTCTGTACTGAATCCGATTGGGGGAAAAAAAAATTCCCACATAGCCAAAATTACACAGTGAACATTATTTTCCGCACGTTTTGTAAGGCAAAGCGCCCAGGTCTGACATCCAAGAAATGTGTGAAAACAAAATTAAACTTACCTTGGGTTTTTTGATGTTTGCAGTATAGTTATGTGTATCACCACCACCATGAGATGAGAACAGACCCCACCAGCCTCAACTGGGCAACTAATATGCCAGCCGCTATCCACAAAGAGACATCCAAGAATTAAGCCACATGACAGCAGCTGCCTTTTAAAATAATCGCCGCTTTGATTTGTTATATTCCATTATTCTTGGATATCTAGGAATGTAATTGTTGAAAAAGAAAAAAAAACACCCTTTTTACATGCATTGACATTCATTGACTTGGGAACATATGTCACCTTTGGACAACGGTCCATATTCTCGGTGGCGGCTGGCGGCGTTAACGAAACATATGCACCGCGCTGAGGAATGAATGAGTGCCCTGTCTGGTATTACAGTCTTTAGAGTCTCTCATCTTTACCCCTCTGATCCCCCTCCCTGGGTGCATCTTTCACAAGCCATCAGCACGCGCATTCAGAATTCCAGTCGGAAAGAGTCATAAAACACGGCTGCCTGCAAAACGCATTTCAGACGTTTGTATCTCATATCCATGGCCGTTTTTCTTAAAAAGAGCCACCTGGGTTAACAAAAAACTTCATCTTCATACAAACACCCTATGGCTCTAAATGTGTTTCCAGATCATTGGTTTTATAAAAATAATCAACCATTTGTCATGAAAACGTACATCTTATGTCTTTGTCATAGCCCCGCCGTTGTTAGTTTTGGTACTGTTGTCTTCCGTTTGTTGAAATGTAAACTGTATCTGCATGTGAAATCTCTGTAAAAGAGTGTGTGTGTTGCACCGAACGTTTTCATATGGACAGCTGTTCGCGTGGACAGCTGCAGCGCTCCGATGCATTCCGATGGCCGAGATCTCAAAATCGAGTCATTGTTGTTTTTAAGTTGATCCACTGCTATTCCAACCAGTAATCCTTCCTCACGTTCCTTCTTTGTAACGCCCCTCTCTCTTTCTTGCCCTCTCTCTTCCCCAAACAGTGCGAAAGACCAATTATAGAATGATGTGGTTGACTACGTGCAGTACATAGTTTGCAAAGACAAAGGGTCCAAATTGCAGCAACACGGCACCGTTGGATTTGGAGCATTATTGGACCCAAAGCCTATCGGGAGCCATGTAATCTCCGCCTCACTGTGCCACAGATTGTTTCCATATCTTTTTCTGAGGAGGCATGTGACCGTCCAAAGCCCCCGTGGCGACATAGCGGCGTTCAACAGCGTAGAGGGTTAAAACCGAATGGAGGCCACGCCAATTCGCCCCGCTGTTTCCAGCGCGCACACACCCACACACTGCCGCATACACACACAATTACACCACGTCTCCAGTTGTTCCCTGCTCTCACTGCACAGAGCAGGTGTCCAGCAGACCTTGGGAGAGTGAATGAGAGTCGGGTGGGGAGGGGGGGGGGGGGGGTCTCCTGAGAACAGCGTTGCTATTGTTGCAACTATGAATGATTGCCACATAATAATCGGAGTTTGTTGTACAGTAAACTGAACAATAGTCCCACCTTTAATGTGACCTATAACCTGTACAATTAAATTGAAAACATCTGTTAGGGGAAAAATACAAATAAAAAAGATTATATATAAGTGTGCACACCCTTATATTAATACTATATGAATATATTTAATTAGCATTATTGGGTGGGAGTCTGTATATCTATCTATCCATCTATCTATCTATCAATTATTAGTGCATAATTAAAATGATCTGTGGGTTACAGTTACTTTACATTCTGTAGGTCACAGTTACTGGAGTTTGCGTGCTGTTTGCTGTCACCAACACATCACTCGTACCTTTGTAATTTGTTTCCAGCATGGATACAAAATTCATCAGATGCCAAGTGCAGACAGAAGGAGAAGGCCTTGATACCGAACATCAGCCTGTGTCAGCAGGGGATCCAGTAAATCACAACAATCCCACCCGTCTGTCGTGTCATATTCCAGGTAATGTAAATGTGAGCTGAGCACGCTAGGAATAGGAGAAATATTTCCAAGCCTCTGCACGCCAAAGTAAACTAATATCCATAGGAAAGATACTGCTGTATGTACTCCACATAACCATTAATGTCTATGACTGTGACTCACATTTGGATTGTATATCCTTCATTATAACTTTACGTCACAATAACTTTTTCTGCCATATGCTAAACTTTGTGCACAGTGGTCTGAAAACACTTTTTCTGCCCTTCTCTTGCCACAAAAGGAGTGCTGCCAACTCCCCGCCAGCATGGCCCTGCTGTATATCTCAGCTGCCCATCTGCAGAAAGGCTCCTGTAATGGCTGCGGCAGTTAGCCCATTTAACACATTGGCAAAATTAGCTGCTTTAATTACTATAACACAAGGCCTGTATAACAGCAAATGATGTCTGCAGCCTCCATTTCATGGCCCCAATTATCTCTGCAAGGGCATTGTTAGAAAGAGGAAATTATTTTTAGTGGTAACAGCCATATGTTAAGAAACACATGAGTTGAATTTCAAAGAAATATTATTCATTTTGCTTATTTCTTAAGTGATGTCTTTACCAGTCAGAGGGGGGATCGGGCCCTGTAAGGTGTAAGTCTGCGGTACTGACACTGACAAAGAGATGCAAAATAGTTTGAAGGCCGTGCCAGGCTATTGTCAGCAGTGCGGAGTGATGACAGTTTTAATATTGACTTGGGCGCCACACTGACATCAGGGAGATTCTGAAACGCTCTGAGTGAACTGTTCAGAAGTGTTATGAGGGTTGTTGCTGCTGTGGTACTGTGGAATTAAGTGCCACCACAAAGTCTGTTTGGATCTTTTAATATGGAAAAATGCCTGATAAGCTGCTGATAGAAAGGTAAGGGATGGGAGGACTGAAAGCCTTGCCGTTCCACGCCTGGCCTGGACGATGTTGATGGTAAGTGCTACTCCTCATATGGTGAACTCAGGAAGTGGAGAGAACTGCCATTCAGCATGATGAATGAGTTTGGCTTTTCTCTGAAGATGAACACTTCGGTCTCTCCCTCCAACAATGAAGGATCTGTCATGGCTGGATTGCACTAATGGCTGGAATGCCGCTCTACCCCCTACCCCTAGTATGGAAGAGATGTTAAATTCAAGTCTTGTGGAACCTTCCTCTGGATTGAAAATGGTCATTCTATTGCTTATGGGTGACGTGGAGTAGTGGACGGAGCAACCTTGAGAGCTGTTCATAATATGAACATATTTGTTTGAACATTGAAATTAAAATACTCTTTCGAATAAGGTTTAATGCAGAAAATAGCAGAATGCAGAAAAGGTTAGGTTCAGCATTGTATAGTGCAATATTTTGGCATATATATTGTTTTGTATTTTTGCCCTTAAATTGAATAAATATATATGAACAAAAGATCATTTCATGTTTAGCGTAGCACCATGCTAGCTGGACTTTTCACTGCAGGCTAGCAGCAAAGTGGGAGCGTAACCGCTTGGGGTCACTTGCTGAAGCCGAGGAGCAGGGGCCACGGCCATCAAAGACACGGCGAGCACAGAACAAACACAGCGAAAGGAAGCGAGAGCTGAAGCAGATGTGACGGTGCGGGAGGAGATCGGCGCAAAACGATCTCAATACACCTGTTAATATTTAAAAACAATGGAGGCCTCGGGGGGGAAAAATTGCAAGAAAAACAAAAAAAGTAGTGACATCATGCAGCTTTGGGGGTGGGGGTGCTATTAGGGGGCCAGTCTGCGTTTTAGGTTGGAGGGCAGGAAGCTGTGGAGAGAGGAAATTGAGACCTAAGAGCCTCAGCTGTGTTGGGAGATTTACCTCGGCAGTGTTCAGCTCAGAGACGAAATATAAAACGAAATAATTCCTCAAGAAACAAAGACCAATTTTGGGGTGCACACCGTTGTTGTCGCAATCTTCTACAGTTAAAAAAATAATAGTACTGCTCTGCAGTTGCTGAAAGACGAGAGAAAAGGCCACATTTGGTTTGGAGATGGCATCTATATTGGGAAAGACCAAAGGTTTAATTACCAATGATGTCTGATTCCCAACGGGCCCTTAAGGACCTTGTGTGAGAGATCAGCCCAAATGTGCTTTTTGATGCACTAATCATTTGAATCTGGTCTATGCGGTGCCAAGCACAGGAAATCGAACCCAACATCTTTTAACTGCTGTGCTTAAGGTTGCCAGATTGAGAAGTCCTTTGAAATGCACGACGATGTCATGGCTCGACATTCATCTCTGCAGCTTTCAATTAAAACCCACTGCTGCTCCTTGGCTTAGACGAGCGAGAGGACGGCTCCACTGGGACATCTGCCAGGCATCACGCATCGCATCCCTTCACGTGCCTCCCACGGAGACGCGAGCAGAGCGAGGAACGTCTTGTTTCCACACTGTGCCGCCGAGAGAAAATGTGCTCCTCAGCAGAGGGCCCTTTGTGCTGAGATCACTACCAGATGGGCCAAGAGCGTCCGCAAAGGAATGACTGCATGCATGCAATTTTCGGTAATTTGTCAGATTTTAGGGTTCACTCCAGTACCTGATAGACAAATAAAGCTCTCAAAACAATCTATTGTCCCAGAAAACTCCTCAAATTATTAATCACCCACCTACGCTGTTCGTGTGAGTCATTAGTACTGTATAATCTGAACCAGAGTTTAAATTAATATTTTCAGTGCTGTCTCTGTTTGCAAATGTTGGCCTCCGCACATTTTTATCCCCGCGTTGCCTTTTTTGCATAACATATTCGGGGAATAGAAAAGAGCAAGAGAGGCCCTTACAATAATCACATTTTCCTTGTGAAAAGCAGGGGAAAGAAAGCCTCCTTTATTGCCGGATCCCTGTTTAGGCCTCTTTCGTAGGAAACTGAGGGCAGTGTCTGCCCCTTTATGGTAAGTTTGAAACGTGTCGAGCTGGATGATGGCGGAGTGTAATAAAACCCCCCTCCCCCAGTCTCTGGCAGGGCAGCTACCTACAGGACCACAAATTCATAATATCTCAGTTGCACATTCCTTAACATTTCGACTGCTAAATTTCACGTTAGAACGCCGGGCTGTGCTCTTTTAAGAACCGTGACAGCAATCCTCCAATAAATCTGCCCAACAAACAACATTTTCCCCACAGCATAACACATTGCACAAGACAACATGTGGTCCTTGTGAGCATCTGTCTGTCTGAAGTCTGTTGTGGGTTTGTTCAGAAGTTGAATCTCAACTTCTAGGCTTCAGAAAGCATGAGCTGAAATGACTGATTCTGAACCAATTATGCTTTCTCATTTCATTGTGTAATCTATCCAATGTGTGACAATACATCTTGTCAATTCAAGTTCTATAAATGGATTACTAGTGCATAATTAATGTGTGCATAAAATGCCTTTGCTGTGGGAAACTGTGGAATGGAGATTAATACAATGACAGATTGCATTCTGTTCATTCTGTTACCCAGTGCTGGAATCTTTTCAAAGGCCACCATATAGCTTCAGAGGCGAATCGTCCACACTGGAATTTGTAGGGGTGTGATTGAAGTGGACACAAGTGCCTTTTCAGTAGCGTTTCCCAACAATTGTGTGGGCATTTCTATGAAATTGCCCATCTCAATTTACAACAAATACACAAAGACAAAGAAATATATATGTTCATGGTTTGTAGTTGTAGTCTTGTACAAATAATAATGATAATATATTTCTTTTTGTTGCCTATTTCCTCACAGGCCGCATGGACTAAAATCCAGCATTTCGCCTCATGTTTATTTTCCTTTTGTCTTATTTCCCACAAGCTGGCTGACAGACATCCATCAGCCTGAGTGTGAATATCCCACCCAGGCTTGACCCCCCTCCCCCTCATACACACATACACACACACACATTCTCCCCAAAGACATACACACTAGTTCCAGTACTGGCAGAGAAACATAACTTACCACTTCAGACCATGAATGGTAATTCACTTTACTGCATCTCATGCCCATGATGCTTAACTGTCAGAAAGAAGAAAGTCCAACTGACCCAAATGTTTCTTTCAGAAACACAGCCACGTGTGGACAAAAGGACAAAAAGGAAAAATTTACGAAGCCCTGTTAATTGCTCGGCGGCTAATTAGATGGAAAGACCTATGGAACTGTGGTGCTTTTCTCCTCTCAGCCTTTCCTTCGCGAGGATGAAAAAAAGCTGAGTTGGAATAATTGCTAATAACATTTAATTAGTCTTGTTAGAGAGAGTTTCTCTGAAAAAAAAGAAAAACAGGAAGGGGGCTCCCAAAGAAACAAAAGCCTTACTATGGTTCAGGTAACTTTTCTTTTTCATTCACTGGCCAGACAAAGTTTCTCTTTTATAATTGTTGGTTTTCGTGTTGACTGATAAAAACATATAGATGCAGGAAACTGTATAGTGATAATTTAAGTTAACTTATTTGACGATTGATGAATAATCAGTTTATTACATATGTTGGGCTTAAAATAGAAAATAAGTAAATATTAATGTTGCAGTATCTTAAAGTGTTAATGTCTTAATGCTATAGCTGATCAGAAGGGTTAATCTGTAACTAATTGTATATCACCTACTTAGAAAGTGTAAGTTGGTTTCAAATACTTATGAATACATATATTTATGAAGTAAATAGTACATATATTTATTTACATTAATCAACAGTAAACGTGTCACATTTCTAAAGGAACAGAAATGTAGTTCAGTGAAACAATGTGGACTTTTCCGGAGAAAAAAATGCTCCTCTGGTTGTGCTTCCAGTGGTTTATAACTTGTGTTAAAATGTGTAATAAAACATTTCCACTTCCTCAAAGATTGACCTGAGATTCATTAAAAGCAATTTTTGCCGTGATTTTTGAGCTCCTACAAAGTAAGGAGCACCAGAAATGTATGTGTTAGTAATTTGGAAAGTTATGGGGGTAGGGGGCTTTAACTCCCACAATGCAATGCTGAATTCCTTTAACATATGGCACATCAGGAAAGGGGCGGTTGACCTCTGGCTTCCCATGAGTCTCTGGAGATGGCCAGACGAGCTGTGCAAGAATTCTAGCCCCACTGTAAGTTGAAATGCTGTTTGTGACTGGGAATTCAATCACATTCGCCATCCTCTTTCCTCAGTAAACTCTCACCAGAAGGCTTTTGTCTGAACTTTTTTTTTTACTGCAAACTCTTGTGCTACACCATGTGAGTCTTTCCACTGTAGGAATTACCTGATACCTTCTCCGCTTCGCATTGCACTCTAAATCTACACATGTGATCCATTAAACTAGATAGAATTGTGAGAAAAGAACAGGAAGCTGACTGCAACAGTGCCTAAAAACTTTTTTCCAAGGATTCTTACATGCCTCAATTACTAAAACACTATGAATCTATATGTTATATTAAAGGCCAGTTGATGGTATAGAATTATTTTCTTTGATATTTTCATATAATCAATAATAATAATATTCCGTTGTTATGTACTTTACAATTATTTCTTTATTATTTTTGTAGAAATCCAGGCTGCCAACATTAGCATTCATTAGCATTAGAAATCTGAACACCAGCATGTATCAATTATCCTGACCCAATTATATGCCAAATTGCCATTTTTTAAGTGCAATTGTGAACATTAGCTTGGCTGGACATGTGAATGATAAAACATGAAGTCAGCTACTCATATGGAATGAGTTTGCATTCCCCCCAGAGGCCAGGCGTCTCTACCACTGGATGACTAAATGTCTTTGGTATGTAAATTAAACTTTTCTCAGCTTTGACAAGTCTTTGATTGAACTTTTTAAAATGATCTGTCAGCTGAAGCAGTGGATAAAAATAGAGGACCTTTTACACATGAAAAAAAAAGAACCTCTGGTACTGTTGGTGTCCATCCAACAGGTGCATTTCTAACCACATGGAACCCTAATTGGTGCTACCAATTTCAAAGAGAACAAATAATGGCTTTAGGTGTTCCGTTCATGTCAGTGGATCCTGGGGGGTCATGAAGGGGCTGAGGATCAGGGTCATGGGAGGGAAGTGTCCCAATGGCTCAGCTGTGCCACTGAAAGGGGCAGTGTTTGGGAATGGCCGGGTCAGCACACAGAGACCCTGCAGGGAGAACCGGGCCTGGGCTGAAGCAGTGGGGTGAAACCGTATGGGAATGTGAATGGGACAGCTGCGCAGGGGTGAATAGGAGGTCCCTTTGTGTCTTGCCAACAAAAATCTGTGACCAATTATCTGCGTCTGTCTCCCTGGAGGAATTCATGAACACGTTTGGTTGGGGTGGGGTTGGGGGAGTAAGAGGTGGTGGTAGGCAGAGGAGATTCCTAACACTGTCCATCCTTCTGCAATGTAAACCTAGTTCAGGTTTTCAAGGTCCAGAAGAGGCTAGACAGCTGTAAAAGATGGTATCAGGAGCAAGAAAACATGTTAATATGTCATTTAATTTCATCCAATCCGTGTGACTATTACTCGAAATGTTTACTTTATTTATTTATTGTTAACTTTATTTATCTGTCCTTGCACAATAGGTATTGTCTTTGGAGCACAAAATGACATAAATGCATACATTCTGTGTGGCATTAATTGTGAATTTCCATGTTTTGTATTCCCCCTGAAATAAACATCTGTTTTCACCTCGGTTGACAGATTGTAAGGAAATATTTAATAAAAGTATGTTGATGGTGTATGCAGTGGCGGAGTAACTAAATGTTTCTTTAAAGTGCTTTGAATTATTTCAGCTTTTTTATTTAACACATACCAGGTCAAACATAGTTTTAATGTAATCATGATTGATTAATAGTCATATTTTTCAATGCAAAGGGACTAAAATGTTCCACAAACTCCAACTGTAGAGCATTGATAGAAAACTGGCTAAAACCAATTCAGGCTTAGACACATTTCATTTGTTCCTAATTTTTTTTTTACTCTTGGGTTCAAATGAAATAAAATGGTAAAGAAAGACCTTTCATCCAAACCATTATTTTGCTCAAATAGTCCTGGGCCATTCGGAATAATTGTAACATTTATTAATTATTTGATTTGTACAAGCCTTTGGGGGAAATAAAAGAAACATTTCATGTCATTTTTGCTTCTTTTGGCTGCCTAACCGAGCACTTTTATAATCGCCCCCATCCATATACTGTGTAGAGCTGACATGTCTTTAACATGTTGTCTCCCAACACTGCCAACCCATAAGACCCTGAGGGCTAATTAGAGATGAAATCCAAGGCTTGTTAAGCAGTCTTTACTGTGATCATTTATCCTTGACAAGTGCAATTAACGCAATAATAATTACTGCCAGATAATAATAATTGCCAGACGACTTACATTGCTTCACACATTTAAGCAGCAGGAACTGAGCTGTTTGTGGAAAGGTAGAACAAGAATGTATGTTGTATTTGACCTTTAACCTGGTGGGGGCTGGGTTTATTATTGAATAGGGATAGAATAACTGAGCTGCCGATGACCCCGGTGTGACCTTTCCCTTCAGTCCCACAGGGCTGCCAGTGGCGATGGGTCCAGTTGATCTTCACCTGTCAAAGCAGGACATTGACTAAAGACTTGCAGCTTGGGAGAAGGAAAGCAAAACAAAAGAGGGGAAGAGAAAACAAAGAGCACTCAAATTGCCGGTCTCTGGCACACGAAGAAAGTAGCCGCGAATTTTAGCCATTAACAAGTGGAGAGCGAGCGCTGCCCGGATCGTTTGTTTCTGAATGTTTGATTTATCTTCAAGGGCTTGAATCTATTGACCACCTGTTTCAATATTTCATGAACAACAATTAATGTGTAGCTACAAAGCATGTGAGGTACCAGATATTATTGATCCTTTGGCAAAACTAGAGGGACATCAGCTGAAAGTTGCAACATATCATGTTTAATTGAAGGTTTTTCTCCAGCAGACTTGCTAAAATCCTATAACAACGAGTCAAGCTAACAGGCACGGGTCTTAAAACATCACACAAGGTATAAGGCCAAAAAATAGAATAAATTAGGTAAAATTGTTCTAAGCCCAATAAAAATGGTTTAAAATAAATAAATAAATAAATAAACCCAAAACAAAACCAAACAAAATGTATAGAAAAAAAATATATGTATACATTCATATACATACACATACATACAGATACTACAAAAAACAGCCTACACCCACCCCCACAATCAACCTATGCAAAAATAAATAAATGAATCTATGGAAACCACCACTGCAGAGCTCCACCCAGACATGACCTGTATCTCCCAGGAACAGAAGGGAAATTCTTACTCTTAACCAGATCTAGAATAGGACCCCAAGTCTTTTTAAATGTCTTAAGTGAACCCATAAGTGAAAGTCTTATCTTTTTCAGTTTAACGAAATAAAGAATATCTCGTATCCAGTGAATTTGGTTGGCAGGTTTAGAGGATTTCCAGTTTGTCATAATTAATCTTCTCTCCACTAAAATTGAAAAAGGCCAGCACATCCCTTTGATGGGCAGACAGCGAAGGAGGTGAGGAGAAAACCCCAAACAATGCCCCAAGCGGGTTGGGCTCTACTCTTTTCCCCACAAATTCTGACAACATGTCAAATATCTCAGTCCAGTACTGGTGTAAAGAAGAACTTCCTCCCAAATCTCATCAGGAATTGAAAATCTCATCAGAAAGTGTCTTCAGAGGTGTTAGTGAATTGGCACATAAATTAAAAATCTGATTCTAAATGTAAGAAATCCTTTCAGAGATGGATTTGTTTTAAGAAAGTAATCTAAAATAGAGTCTGGGGGTAAACTGGGAAATGTGGGAAAAGTGTGATGAGTAAAGCTACGCACCTGCAAGTATCTAAAGAAATGATGCTGAGGAAGAGAATATTTATGAAGCATTTGTGAGAAATACATTGTCTATGTATAGGTCTTTAAAACAGTAAATGCCAGCTTTTGACCACATGGAGAACGGATCATCAACCAAAGATGGAGGGAACTGGTGATTTTCAGCCAGCGGGGCATAGGTGGAAGAAATTTGTAACCCAAAGTAACGTTTAAACTGAGCCCAAATTCTGAGAGACGTTTTAACAATCCTTTTCTTGGTATAAGGCAAAGTGTGTATATGCAATTTGTCAAAAAATGATCAAACTCAGCAGGAGAAGATGTAAGATCAAAGGAGTAAAGAGACATATAACATTCCTTAAAGACTTTGTTCATTTCCAGGGGATCAGAAGTTTTTTCCCGAGACTGTTTGAATTTGTAGTATTTGACGGGATGCTGCTGTCTGCGGTGTCTGGTGTGCCAATAACTTAAAAGTTAAGTAAAGTAAAGTAAAGTGAAGTGATTGTCACATGTGATACACAGCAGCACAGCAACCTTCTGATAATGGAGCCGCATCCTTAACTGCTAGGCCACCACTACCCCCACTTGCCGACCTTGTCTCCATGTTCATTACAGTAAGATCTGGATTGAAGTATCATTTCTGTAGCTTGATGTGTCATAAGAGCATCATACTCTGCTTGAACAGACAGACACTCCTTGTATAAGTCTGGGAATTGATTGATGGCATATTCATTATCCAAATGAGAAATATGCTGCAACAACCCAGTCTATTTTTTCATAGCCTAGGTAAGAGATAATCTCCCCACCTATATAAGCCTTCAGGGTTTCCAACAACAGACGCTGATATATCTGAGTTTTTATAGCTAACAAATAAGTCAATCTGTTGTGAAATGTGTCATGATGCGGTCCGGAAGGGGTTACTAGGAGTTTCACGTTAGTCCTGTGTGATGTTTCCTGATTGTATAAAGCTGCCCTGTTCGTGTCTGTTCACCACCGAGTCATTGTTAAGTGTTAAATGTTCACCTGTTACTGGATGTCTCCCCTGTCCTGTTCATCACAGATTAAACTCCTGTTTCATGACGTCGTGCGAATGAATCCTTGCGAATGAATCTCAGATCTCCGGCCTCACCATGCCAAACGGCCGTGACAAAATGACCCGACCGCATTTGGACGCAGCCAATGCCGCCCCACTGAGATACATCACCAGCCCCTTGTCCCTGGTCAACGTTGGCTTCATGTTCCGCAGGGTCCTGACGCACTTGATGAGTTTTCTGGACAGTCGAGGACGCCTGCCCCACAGTCCCATGTCTGGTGGCGTTGAAGGTGAGAAGTGGCCATTCAGCGGGGCGAGCCGGAGACTGGCTGGAGGGGCGGGCGTCTGCGGACGCCGGACAAGGTGCCGGTACCACACTGGCTTGAAGCCGTCTGAGCAGGACTACCGACACTCATCAGTCATTTTCCATTCATCTCAGCCGTTCATCTCATCTCACCTCATCTCGTCTTCCACTCATGTTCAAAAGACTCTGTGAGGGACTTCCTTCCCTCCTTCGTGGACTGCTTTGGCTGGTACGCCGGGAGTTGTGCGTAGGAGGGATGTTACTGTCATGATCCGGTCCGGAATAGGTTACCCGGTCCAGGATCCGTTAGTCCTGTGTAATGTTTCCCGATTTGTTAAACTTGTTAAACTCTTTGTTCAAAAGAAGCAGAGTATTATGTCGCCATGATGTTCTAGTGTAATTACATTTGTTGAAAAATATATTAATTGAGATTGATGCATGGTCTGATAAGGCAATGGCATCGTATTTACAATCTGATATAGATGTGGGTAATCTACAAAGAAAAGATCAATACGTGTAAAAGTATGGTGAACTTGAGAAAAAAAGGAATATTCACATTTAGTAGGATTAAAGAAGCAGCAGACATCAGAAACCGCATATTCTTTCAGAAAAGATAAAATAACCTTAGCCAACCTAGAAGGAGCACAAACTGCAGAGGAAGAGCGGTCCAAGGGGGGATTAAGCCAGCAATTGAAGTCACCCCCTAATATTAGATAGTGTGTAGATAGATCAGGAATCAATGAAAAGAGACGTTTGAAGAAACCCTCATCGTTGTAATTGGGGTCATATATATTAATTAGAGCCACACAAGTGTTATGAATTCGGCCCGTAACAATACCAAATCTCCCATTAGGGTCAGATACTACACTTTTATGTACAAAAGGAACAGAACTATACAGTAGTATGGCCACTCATCTTGCTTTCCTTGAAAACAAAGAATGGTAGGTTTCATTGATCCAACCCTTCTTAAGTCGGACATGGTCTGAGGGTTTGAGATGTGTTTCTTGTAAAATTATTACATGGGCACCCAAGTGATTAAGATAATCCCCAACAATTGAGACTAGCAAATAAAATGTTGGCCCCACCTGGCATCAATACAGAATTAGCCTTGGTCATAATTAAAAAAAAAAGAGGAATGTCATCTACCACCTTTTTCACATTCTTATCAATAAAGTCCAGGGCCAAAGCGGGATCCTCAAACCTCTGGGTCTGACCGTTGGCCAGTGTAATACGCAGTGTAGCCGGGCACAGAAGTCCAAACAGCAGTGGAGCTCCTTCTTCACCTTAGCGAATCCCACTGTTTTCTTCACCACCGCCGACATAAAGTCCGGGAAAACAGAAATTTTCTTGCCCATGTAGAGAAGAGGAAACCGTTCACTCTAATAATGAGTGGACGCAGAGGTTCTGCAGGAATAGAGCCACAAACTCTGTTGGTTGTGGGCCTTCAGCCCCCTCGGGAAGTCCCACCAAGAGAACATTATTCCATCTGGAGCGACTTTCCAGGTCTTCACATCTCCTGGACAGGTAATCGACCTGTGCCGTTTGCGTGCTTCATCAAACCCTGGAACTCGGTTAGCTTACCATCATGATCGTTCGCAGAATGTTCGAGATTAGCAAGTGTCAGCCAGCCTGCCATCAAAAACTTCCAGAGCCACCGTTATCTCCCTATGGACATTATCGGACATAATGGAGTCAAATTTGTCAATTATGTCGGTTCGCATCTCGTCCATCATTCGTGTCATGCCCAGCAACAAACTTTGGTTAGCGTCCGACTGTGGAGTAACTTCCAGCTCAGGAGAAGACCGATGTTTACTGCGGCTCGGTTTTTCTGCGGTTAGGCATTGTGCCATACACTAACAAGGCAAAAATTAGGCAAGCAGCTTTGGCATCAACCTGATAAAAATGGTAAATGAAGTGCACTTAAAAAGTAAATATTACATACAAAGTCACCTTTCTGAGAAGCACCCCCCCCCATAATGTTTATTCTAATTTAGTGCAGCAAGTTGCTCTTTATGTTGCGGTACCTTTTCCAGATGCTTTTATGTATTCATAATTGCATATACGCATGATATATGCATTTAGAACTGACTAGACATATCCATATTATACACGTTATGGTGGAAAAAATGAAATATGCCGCAGGGTCAGTTTGGGGGGAAGCCATCTCATTCTGTCGGCTAATCAGACTGACCTCCTTGTAAAAAGCCAATAATCCTTACAGTTCTGCTTGACTACATTAAGACCCCCCCCCCTTGATCTTTTGAAAGGCCGGGAGTCAAACATTCCAGGCTCAGCTATCCCCTCTGGCAATCTTCTCCGATTTAAAAGACAAATTTGGCCCGGATCCTATCCCTGGGAGTTCTGTTTGTCTTGTAAAAGGGTTATGAAAATAACCTTCTGCTCTGCCTTTTGTTTGGGTTCGGGGTGAGCGAAGAGAGGTAGAAAACCGACAGCCTCCATGCTTTGTGACGGAAGAAGAAAAAAAAAAAACAGGAAAATTGTCTTCTCTGGCAGGCTACAGTGTGTCCAAGTTCTTTCTGATGTGCCGAGTTTGGGGGCTACCTGTTGAAGGAAACAGTTCTGCTATTATGCATGCCACCCCTAGGGAAGGGAGAGGCCGGACTGCTGGTAAAGGCTTGGCCGACAAGCAAAAAGCACATCTGGCTGAAGTTGGTTTTTAAGAGCGCAGATGCTCTGGCTGCCTTTAAAGAAAAAAAAATAATAATAAAATGAACTCTTCTCCCCATAACGACAGCATGGAATCCGTCAGATAGACGCCCCTTCTCATATTTATTCAGGTTTGTGAAGGTATTACCCGGATAAACAGATGCAGAGTTGGAGTGCCGCAGCTGTTCCCAGGATCTCATCCTGATTTCGTGTTCTTCTGCATGTGTCGGCATGTTCTCCTTCTCCCTTTTCTGCAATAGCCGACAGCGTGAGAGTCACTCCCCCTGTTGGCTGTACCTCTCTCACATCGTCAGGCCAGCACTGGCCTGGAATTAGGCCTGTTGACTTTGGCCACGTCTTCACCAAAGGATGTCAGCCCTGTTGGTGTCCTGTCACATGGACCAGCTGGTAGATCAGTCTGCCCACTGACTCACCAGCCTGGACCAGTCAGGCCTCTGGAACATTCTGACAAATGTTATAAAATACTGCCTGTCTCATTTTAATAGCTTGTTTGGTGGTCTTAGATCAGAAGATGGAGCCAATCATAATACCAGAAACAAACGAGCAGTTTAGACCTTCTGGTCCTGTAAATGTCTGGAATGGTTGATGAGATGTGAATTATATGAACTGATCATCAATCACCAGATTGGAATCCAGTTTTGACTGATATCATAGACAGCATGTCCACTAACACATAAACTGAATCAATATCTTTCAGATGAACGATGACCAGCCCTCCAGTCAAGAAATTAATATGTGATCTGAATTTAAACTGATTCCGATTTTCATTGAATTGTTCGCGAAGAAGAGTGTAGACTGAACAGATTTGTTCTTATGTCTATTTCTTACACAAAACCTCCACATTGCGCCCACGGTTTTCTCTCCTGTGTATGCTTATGATTTACAGGGCTGCAGGCTGCTTGTGGGAGATTTTTCACTGACTTCCATACTAAAATAATCAGACCATAAAAATAGGTTTCCAAGGCAACCCAAGGACCTCAAAAGGGGCTGAAGGTATACGATGGCCACTGACCTGTTAACGCTAATGGAAAAACAAGGCCGTGACTTAGACACAGGGAGACTCTGTGAGATGATGGTGGGCGGGATGCATGTTCCCCAGGAGAGCAGTTGGAGGACTGGCACGTTCTCTCGGGCAAAGTCCAGACTGAAGGTTGTCTCCGGACTGCAATCTGTTGGCCATCTGTGGCCAACTTTTCTACTTTCTATTCCCTGGAAATGTCTTCCCACATGCCACAGGGACCCTGTTCTATCCTATCATCAGCAATGTTTTGAAATTGTTAAATATCATATTCCTTATTACAGTTGCGGTTGACCAGTATGGGCTTTTTTAACCAATATATTTTGTTTGTTTTTTATAATCTCGAAGTGCTGAGCTTCCATATTCATTTGACAAGAGTCAAATTAATTTCTAAATAGGCTTGGAAAATAACATTAAAAATAAGTCAGTGTCAGATGGCGATTAGGTAAAAATGGCAAAAAAAATGACCTAATAACAAGGCAACCACTACCTTACACATTTACATTTACATTTACAGAATTTATCAGACGCCCTTATCCAGAGCGACTTACAATCAGTAGTTACAGGGACAGTCCCCCTGGAGCAACTTGGGGTTAAGTGTCTTGCTCAGGGACACAATGGTAGTAAGCGGGATTCGAACCTGGGTCTTCTGGTTCATAGGCGAGTGTGTTACCCACTAGGCTACTACCACCCTACACCACGTACAATGGGCATTGTGTCTCTTTTGTGATGATTTATCACAAAACTACATAATCCACAATATGTTTTTGTGAACGTATAGTGAAAAACGGGAAGGTTCTAGCTTCCGAGTACAGCAAAGTGATACTGGAAAGAGTAACAGTGCCGTCTTCTCCTTCAGCAATCTGTTGCAGCATTTCCCAGTCTGCCCCCTGCCCTCCTTTGTGCTCCGGAGATGAAGGAGCTGTGGAGTGGAGTGATTCCACTTGGCAAGATGCCAGGCTGCACATTTGCTCCACTGCTGTTTCTCTTCGCGTTTTTTTCAGTTGTGTGTGCTCTCGTGTCAGACTCTGACAGTATATTGCCCCAGTTTCTGAAACATATTTGCTACTCATGATCCATGGAACAAGTTTTTTTTTTTTTTTTAACTTGGGGGTCTTCGTTCTTCATATGATAATGTGTCCCAAAAGTGAAGATCTAATTTTTCAGCATGACTGCATGTTACAAGATTTTATACTTACAAACATTAAATCACTACATCCAGCAGAACCTCTGAATGTTGTGAGCAAACTGATTTTCTGCAACAGATGGGAAAAGAGGACGAAGCAAGAGAAAGGGGCAGCAGAAAAAGAAGGTCTGTGGCTTGTGTGAATACTCACATTGCAGAATCCGAGGGGGAAAACAAGGGCTCACAATTAGGGACAACTAATCACTGAATGTTTAGCCAAGCACATCCCCCTGGCTGGTGCCAGCCCTGCACTGCACTTGAACTTGCGGTGGGTGCCAACGGCAGATAATTATAAACCCACAGGCCTCTTCCCAGTGGAGGGAGGCATGAAGCTGGGCCTGAACTCCTGACCTTCTTCACACATGAAGCATTGGTTGTGGGCTCCAGGAGGTGCAAGATGGGTCACAGCAAGCCGTGAGGTGGAGGGAGATGGGATGGGGGCTGAACAGCCAGGGAACAAAAATAAGGGGCAGTGACTATCATTAGTAATTAGCTAATTGTGTAAAATATCACAAATTCATATTATGCACACTACCAGTCAAATGTTTTGGACACACCTATTCATGCTATGGAGATTATCAGTTGTCAGTCAAATAAAGAAGCAAGTTTTCTGCTGAGAATGGTAACCCCATTACACAGAAGGTACAATGAACAAACAGGACAGTGTTTTACATGTCTAATTTTACTATATTAAGTTCATTCAATGAATGTTGCATGTCAGCAGTTTCATAAGGACACAACAGCCATGTAGAAATATTATTGTATAAACACAATGAAGGACTTGAGATTGTTCGGTATTGTGAGACTGTTGTGTTTGTGGTTGCGTATAATATGCTTGTGTATTATGTGCTTATGTATGTAGGGTGGAGGACTTGATTCGGATATCAAAGAATCGAAGCTTCAGTCACATGCATTTATTTTTTCTTCTGTCATGAAATCGCTCTTCTCAGAGAACTATTTCCTGATGTTGGAATGTTAGCTGTAATCTCCTCCACTGCCACTCTGTCCACTCGCTCTGTGAGCTCTGCGCAGACTGAGGCAATTTTCAGGACCGCACAGCCAGATGTGGAAAAAAGCGAAACAGGAATTTGTGTGAGAATCACATTTGATGAATCAGCAGGGAGAATAAATGAGGTGATCCTGCTCAACCCGCTCCATTGTTTTACATTTGCATGTAATCATTTCTTGTCTGAACAGTGATGCATTTCACATTGAACACCTGAGGCACTCTTGTTCTGTAGAGCACTAAACAGGCTCACCAGACAGAATACCTTAATAAGAGCTGGCTACAGCCGTGCTAAAACAAATCTACATCCTGCCCACGGGCCTCACACCTCCATTCAGGAGCTCGGTGTTATGTTGCGATAAAAATAGATATGATTAAAATAGACATATTTAAATGTGCACTTATTATTATATGTCCACTTGTGGAAATAATAAAGGATCATCTTACGTCAACATAAAGATATAAAGAGGAAAGTAAGAGACTATGCCAATGCTAATAATTCTTGTTACAGCAGCTCTAAAACATGCTTATGTACTTATTTCCTATAGAATACATCGGACATTTGGATATTTATTCATAGATTGAACAAATGAGCATTTTAAATAGATCTATTTGAGATCCAATTATTTAGTTTTGTTCCTTAATGTTTGTTTGATTTTATGGGCATTCTATATGAAGCAAAGAAACACTAGGAGGAAGAGAAAATGAAGAAAAGGACGAGGAGGAGTAAGGCTAGAGTAAAGGCTAGAGCTGATTCTCCGGTTATGCCAACACTCGGCTCTTGTAGGCCGAGACAGGCCAAGTCTTTTCTGGCTGACCCCCATTTGACTCCCACATCACTACTGTCTAAAACCTCGGTGAGTTACTGCCCTGAGTTGTGCTCGCTGAAGAGGCTACCCTTAATATCGCCCAGACTCAAGTCCCACGAGGCTCATGGCCCCTTATGACGGCACCATGGAGGTCACGCAGGCTTCAGGCGCGGATCACTCACATCAGTTCAGCGGCTTCAGCACAGAGCTCGGAGGAATTCCAGTCAAGGATGGGAAAAAAAAGCATGGCAAGCAGACTGGATCAACAGCACTAACATGTTATCCTTTCTCATGGCCTTCAAGTTTTTTCCTAAAACACACTACGTTTTATGTGATTCATATGTTCTACAGTAAAAAAAAGATCTTGGACAGACTACACCTGTTTCAAAATAAATCTACAAAGAGACAACTTTTGAAACCTTTGAGCACCAAAGAGGCCAGACTGCATTAAACAAATATATACAATAAAAAATGCATCAAAATGTCTTTTTTTTCCATTTGAACTAAATGCCCTGGACACACACGCTGCAGATAGTCCAGCTTGTTAAAGATTGTAGGCATCTTGGTGTGAAGCGAAAATAAGCCCTGAATGAAAAGAAATGACCCATGGCCGTACCCTGCAGAAGCTCTAAAGAGTCTGGAGGTCTCCATTTCTCTCAGAGTTTAACCCTTCTCACCCCTCCTCAATGGCCTTTTATTCGGTCATCTGATTTATTCTTGCTTCGAGAGGAGAAAAACCACCGTGTCGCAGCCATCTCAGTGATGAATTACCCAAAGCTGTATCTTCATCACAATGGCTACTGGAAGCTCCTCTGAGAGAGACTGTGAGGTAAGTGCTGCTGTGTGGAATGGGGAGCATAAGGCCGGGGGTCGAGGTTTGATTTAAAAGTAACGTCTGAGAAAGGCGTTATCAGCTCCACTGGCCCACTGGTACTTTGACGTCAATGAGAAGTCTATTCTTTGGGGGTCATGGAACGTATTGCACACTTGTGTTTGGTGAAAAAAAAGACTTTGTATTAAATGAAGTTATAAATGCCCATTAAATAATTCTGAATACCCAATAGCTCTCAAAACTGCCACCTATGTAATATGCTTACAAGGTAAGCGATAATGCTTTTGTGAATTGAGCCCGATAGAGTTAGTACATATTTGGAATTGTCAAGTGAACAGGATAAGTAATTCATCTGGCCCAAACCACGTCTATAAACACAAAGTACATCAGGTAGCCCTTGTCTGTCTGTGTCTGTTCTTCTCTCTGCCCTGCCACAGTGCAAGGCAGCCACTCTCCTCATCCCAAACGAAATTCTTTGGAAAGTCATTTTATATCACCCTTTGAACGTGCATTGAACTGTAAAACCACCCCATTGGAAACAAAATAAAAGGATAGGGAGAGGGAGGGAAGCAGGGGGTTGGGGCAAGGAGGAGAATTATAATTCTTTGCAGGCCTTTGGTATTAACCCAAACACCATAGCTGTCAGCAGCTCAGAGAGGGAGGCGCGAGGGGCAAACATTCAGTGTTAATTGGCACTTTGTAAGCACAGAGCCTTCCTTTTGTGGGAGTAGCGGTGGAGGGGGGTGGGTATGTGAGACAGACAGGAAGGGAGAGAGAGACGGAGAGAGAGCGAGAGAGAGAAGGCCAGCTCTTGTTCTTGTTGGGCCTTGTTGAGGGTGTTTACGGTTCACTTCTTATCCTTTGTTAATTGGTCTTTCTCTTCTCCATGAAAAAAAAAAAGAGGAAGAATTCATCGAACCCCCACCCAGCCACCCATGTCCTCTCACAAAGTCAGTTAAAGACGGGTAAATCACAAGAGCCCAGTGACGTAATCACATATGGGACTTCATCAAATGTCTCGAGGCATGGCAACAACACTCTACCCTTACATACAAGCTGAGAGCATTAAGACAACGAGAAGGAGAAGACATGCCTTCAAGTTAATACAATAAGGTTTGCCTGTCTGCATTGCTTTGAAGAGACTCTTACACATATGAGCCTGGTACTGTCCCAGAATTCCTACACGTTCCAGACAGATTGTGAACTGCGACCAGTAAGCAAAAGTGTTTAAAAATGTGTTTTGGCAGAGAGCGGCCCTTCTAATTAGGCCGTGGGCTGAAAGAGGACGGTTGGCCTTGTGGAAAAGGGGGACAGGGGTTGGCCTGCTTCACAGAACCTCTGGCCCCTCTCTTCTCTCAGAGAGTGATGTAAACAATAACAGTGACAGGATTGAAAGGACACAGGTGTCAGCCATTGTGCCTGTATGAATAGGGCGGAGGGATGGGGTCAGAGGCCCATGAGGCTCCCTGAACTTTTCCGACTCCGTCATGCATTCAATATTGTTTCCATTTTTCCAGTGTTATCATCTCCTGCCAATTCCAGTCATGGAAAAGAGTAAATCGTTCATTTTGTGGCTGGAATAATACAGACTACTGCAAGAAAACAAATTCAAAACCAAAGGCCATTTACACTGTAGGTGCATAAATCTACAATAGCACAGAGACAGTGTGGATCCCAAACATGAAGGCTAGCATGAAGGCTCACATAGGCATGCAGAGGAACATGCGACCCACCACCAAGTTCAAATACAAGAGTATGAGAAATGGTGACTTTCCAGTCCATCAAAGCTAAATGTACGACAAGCAAACATGCACAAGTAAGCAATTCACTAAAAACATAGAACAGAACGTCTGTTTTTGGTGGCTCACTGCATATTTGGATTTAAAAAATGCATTTTGTTGTGTGTGCATGGTCTATCCATATCACAAATCATCATTTCACCCAAATTCGGGTAGGTGCAACTTGTTTTCCTTGTTTTTATTTGAATTGAGCACACGAGAGAAGGACTTTTTGTCGTCTTGTCCTTAATCAGTCCAAGGTAAACTACAAAAGTGAAGTGATTGTCATTGTGAAACACTGCAGCACAACACACGGTGACACAACGAAATGTGTCCTCTGCTTTTAACCCATCACCTTGGTGAGCAGTGGGCAGCCATGACAGGTGCCCGGGGAGCAGTGCGTGGGGGCGGTGCGTTGCTCAGTGGCCCCTTGGCAGTTTGGGATTTGAACCAGCAACCTTCCAATTACAAGTCTGTTTCCTTAAACGCTGGGCCACCCGCTGCCCCTATGTGTTAAGTTTAACTGTGTTAAACATACTGTGCTAAAAGCTAGTAAAAGCTGGCCAAACCTTAAACCAACCATGTAATTGTAGTGTCATGCTGCACGAGGTGAGAAGATGAAATAGCAAAAGTCTAAAGAGACGTGTAACCAAATTGCGAGATGACGCTAAGCGGTGGTTGAGTCTCCACCGTTTGATCTCCAAGTGCGTTCAGCGTACGCTGCAACACCCACGGACGTTAAGAAGATTACTTGGTTTGGTGAGTTGAAGGTGAGTTGTCAGGATGATGAACAATGACTGAGCACCGGACAGCTATCAGAATGCTGATTATATAGGAAACGTGACACGTAGATGTTTTACAGTTATTGTTAGTCTGAAAAAGACCAGTTAACACTTTGCCAGAATCAGGGAAAAATTAGTGTCTGCAGTCGCAGAGTATGATGGCAAGGAAGAGCCAGTCTTATGTGTGTTAAAGGTATCAAGATTCTGGAAAAGATCCCTTATTGACTCCTCTTGTGTTTTTTTGTTAGAACCCATAATGTTAACAGAACAGTGGTGAAAAGGAGTGAAATGTGTTTCTTCATTTAATCCCATGTTTGAGACAACTGTGGCAGCATGCAAAAGACTTTGGAGTTTAGGCTGTTGCAATTGCCACTTACATCCCAAGACAGTCCCAACACAAATTGTGCCCGTCTTTGGATACTAGTTTAAATATTACAGATGTGGAGCGAAAAACGGAGCCATATCTCCCATAGGATCATCTCTAAGACCCCACAGTCGTTATGAATTTTCACTACAAGATGGATGTCTCCCCCTTTAAGATCATCTCTGAAGCAGGCTGTGTTTTGTCTCCTCTTCTCCAGCAAGACTGACGGCATACAACACTAACTCACGTCTTAAGGCACACAGTGGTGTTTCTGCTGTTTTACATGCTAACCTCTTTAAATATGTCATAACTGCTGTTTCTTCACATTATTTGTATTGTATTTGTATTCATTTTTATGCTTTAACTCTTTAATGTATATTCAAATGAGGGCATCATAATAACTTTACATCAGGATTTTTAGACCTATTAAGTCACTGTTTATATAATAAACACATTATGCATGATGATACTATAATATATTCAGTGCATATCATTAAACTGGTTAAGAAATGCATCTTTTTTTTACTGCTGTACTATTAGATATTTGAAATATATAGTGATACCAATTTTAGGCCATACCCCACAGTCCACATGCATGTATTTCAAGTAATGTGAGAAAGAAGGCTAATGTGTGCCCTACATTAAGACAGATTTTTGCAGTTATAGCAGTAATATATGTCCTTAAAATAACCCATAGAAAAAAAACTAACTTTATTCAAATCAAGGCAGCTGCAAAGATCAAATATTTGGACAGTTAGTGCAATATGAATGCAGTCCAAACTTTCATTCATTTGAGATTCAACAACAAGAATTTGTGCACCAGGCATGTATACACTATTTAATATTTCTATTTTGCACAGATAACAAAAATTGCCATGCCTTTGTGCACTGAAGACAGCAGAAGAGCCACTTTTTTTCAGGTTCTACTTGGTCTTGTCCCATCATATTATCAATGTGTTCTAAGGTGTGACTATTTCCTCTTCCATGGTGATGCTGGTTCCATGGTGAAGCTAGAAAAGGGTGAAGGGATTTATTACCCAGCATTAGAAGCTCTAATCTGTTGCAGGTGTTACTGGCTGCAATCCCGGGCCGAGTCTGCTCCCTTCTCCAGGAGCCTCCCACCCTGTGTGTGCATGTGCATTTGAGACAGTGGGAAGCAGAACACGTATGTACTTCACAAACTCTCTCAGTACATAAATAACTGTTCCGTGGCCATTTGTACTGCCACATTGCGACAGCAGCCATACGAACATGCACAATACATATGGCCACCAGCTTGTGCAGAACAAGTATCACTGGTGGCATTTGGGACACAATTTGAATTTTTAAATATTCATACATTTTTTTGTGGCTGGTGTTATGAACCAACTCATCATCAAACCAGTTTTGTTTGTCAATCTAATACATGTGAGCTGGTGCTCACTACTGGTGCTGTAGCAAGCATGTTTGGCGCACGAACCCTGGTCCACAGGGCAAATTTGAACAATTCTAGTAATTTTCAGTTCCTGGAGTGGCAGAGCATGAAAACTGAGCTCTTAGGTCCACTGAGGAAAGTATGATGCTTTAGTCTGCCGAGAACGGTAGTCGCTCTGTTGCACACATTAGTGGAATGTCGAAACGTTTCTGCTGCTCTGGGTTGTAACTGGGCTTCTACTGCCCCCTAATGGCTGATTTCGCCACTGCACAGAAGCCAATATTCGAATCTACTGTAATAAACTATACAAAACAGTGGAATCGAACAGACCAGCTATTAAAAATCCACCGACTTGATAAAGCAGTTACTTTCGTTAAAATTGTTAAATTGTCATTGAAGTGTGCAAAAAGAGAGATATATTGAAAAAGTTGTAGACAGAATACATAACTCATTCTACAATATTATTGGTGTTTTTTCAAGACCAACGTGGCAGTAATAATCAACATCTACTCTGAATATATACTCATCATACTGGGAGATTTTTGCATGTTTATTGGGGAAATTTGAAAGGGTGTGACAGCTTCCCATTTCTTATAATACACTAACTCAGCATGCAAGTACAATGTGTCAATTGTTACAAGTCGTGAAGTAAATGAAGTCAGATGTCTTCAGTGGATCTAATCAATGGTAATCAGCAATAAATGAAGCCTTTTGTTACACAAAAAAAGTGAAATGTGCAGAAGTTTCACACACATTCCTGTGATTTACAAGATTTTACCTGCCTCTTGAACTGAACTTTAAATAGGATTAAAGGCCAATGGCTCTCAGGGTCAAACCTGACAATTTGGCTCATTATTAAAGCTGGCTTCAGTTTGTCTGAACACTGATTGTGTTGCACCACAGTAAAATCCTTTATTCTACAGTCCCTGACAAAAGTCCTGTTGCTTGTCACTTATCTATTTTGTAGAAACACTTGCTGACTTTTAATGAATCAATTGGTGTTAGAAATAGCTCATATGAAAAGCTAAAACCCTACCAAATGATGTTTAATCATTGAAATAAATTAGTTCTGAAAAAAGGTTTAATATTTAATCAAGATAGAAATGTCAAATTTTGGCAAAAAAACAAAAGTTTTGTCGCCTATACAGAAATGAAACAATTACAAAAATATGTTACCAAATTAATAAGTGGTGCTGTGAGTTCCAAATATAATATTTTGTATGACTTCAATGAGCTTGAAGGACTGCATCCATGCAGTTTGGCAAGGATTCATACAATTTATTGATAAAGTCATCAGGAATAGCAAAGAAAGCAGTTCATCAATATTTTTTGTTTTCATCTTTCATGCTTCCTCTTTTGTCCTACCCCACATATGCTCAATGATGTTCATGTCTGGTGACTGGGCTGGTCAATCCTGGAGCATCTTGTGGAGCATCTTCTTTGATGTGGACATGGAAGTATGTGATGGAGCTCCATCCTGATGCAGAATTTGGCCTCTTTTATGGTTGGGAATCTAAAAGGTAGTTAAGATTTCTTGGTATTTCAGACTATTGACGTTGCCTTCCACCCTGCAGATCTCTTGCTCCCCCATGTTGGATATAACCACAGACTAGGATTTTTCCACTACCAAACTTCACTGTTTTCTGGGTGAATCTCAGATCCATGCGGGCTCAAGTATTTGTGGCAACTGTGGTGTAATTCAACAGAAGATTAATCTGAAAAATCCTGCCACATCTGCCACTTTTCCAGCGTCCATCCTTTTAGCAGGCTGTGGGCCTTGGCAAATGCCACACTGGTTTTCAATTGTTTTTTTGTTTAGTGCCGCCTTCTGGGCACTTATGCAACCATGGAGGCCATTTCGAGACAGAATCCAACAAACTGTTCTGGTTGACACAGGGACTTCAGGTGACCAGGTCTCGTGGATTTCTGCCTTGGATTTTCGAGCCAACAAACGGTCCTCTCGAGCAGTTGTCTTGTGGGGTCTGCCTGACCTGGGCTTGTCAAAAACGTCTCCAGTCTCTTCAAATCTTTTTTTTAACCTCTGTACTTGACGCTGAGACACATTGAAGGTGTCTCCCACATCAGCAGTGGATCTGGTCTTCAGCCTCTTGATAATCAACACTTTAGTCTCAGGGTGAATCTGCATGTTTGCAGAGGTCTAGTTGCAGTTGATGTGAAGGTCTAGTGTACTGGGCTTCTTTATACGCACACCTGACACCTAATTGATCCATTATTAGTCACAGTGAAGCTCATATGACAAGGCGACAACACTTATGTCTTTGCAAAAATCTACTCAGTGGGCTTTACCAAGATTTGAATATTAGAATACTTTTTGACAGTTTCGTTTTGCACTGAAACATTATTACTAAAGTTGTTGGGAATAAAATTAGCCATTTCTTGTAAAAAAAAAAAAAAAAGATCTTGATTAGATGCAAGATATAGTTCACTGGCACTTGAGGTCATTTTGTACACAAGCG
This sequence comes from Denticeps clupeoides, assembly GCF_900700375.1. Taxonomy (NCBI): domain Eukaryota; kingdom Metazoa; phylum Chordata; class Actinopteri; order Clupeiformes; family Denticipitidae; genus Denticeps; species Denticeps clupeoides. The sequence continues at coordinate 12,961,042 of NC_041719.1, read as the reverse complement.
ACAAGACTTTTGTCATGGACTGTAGTCTAGGCAATGAGTGATGACTCCTGACTTACTAGTTGTGTGAGAAATGCAAGGCTGTTTTGACCTGAATTCCTTCCAGTCTCATGGTACTTCAACACAGAGATCGCGTCTTACACAAGCGCATCCAAATGTTCTGATTCTGCCTAACCGCATGCTGTTTCATGCCCTATTTAACCAATCTGTTGAATAACTGTGATAATGACAATTCTAGCATCATGTGTTCCCTGGAGGTTTCTCTAAGAGCAGCATTTACATCAAAATTAATTTTGTTTTTGTGAATATTCGTGCCAGTTAAAAAGTGTAGACAGCAAAAGTAGACTTCAACTGTGAAAATGAAGTGTAAGTCTAAGACGCATGACACCCTTCAGTATTCATATTTCCACCCAAAGTCTCATTATCTAACCGTACATGTAAGTTGCCTAAAATGATAGTAATTTAATATAAACCTGGGAACTATTTTATAAAAAAAAAAACAGCACTTTTCAAGAAAACATCAATGTTAGAAATGTAACATGGCAGACATACACACTTACAGCAGAGCCACATGCAACACAGTAAACAGACCAACTACTTGTTATTTTCTTAAGAAACCTTTATTTTGTGAAATCTACAATTGCCACCAGTAGTTACATCGTGCTTTTTAGGCCTTTTCTTTATAGCTTTATTTGCAATGCACCAACCTAATAATAAATGTTAAAATTTGAATGCTAATAATTGAATGTTAAAACAGTGGCTACACATATTTAGTAGTACAATAAACATATTAACAAAATGCAAATTGGAATAGAATTTAAAGTATTTTTATATTTCAAAGATCTGTTTCATTATGAAATTCAATCAGAAATCCTAAAATGAATGTGTGACTAAGACTAACAAAAACTAAAATGAGATTAACAAAAAGACTAGACTAAAAGTAAAATTAAGTCAGGCCGCCAAAAAAACTATAGGGTTTACTAACTTTTGTGAGATTTGTGAAACTTTATCTTACCTGAGGATTGACATATTTTACCGAACATAGCCAGGTACAAGGCCTAGTGTTCCTAAATTCATTATATAGCTACGGTTCATAATGGTAAAGGTTTTGAATCATGTAATCCCGCAGAGAGGGAACAAAGTCAATGAAAAGTCCAGCATAGTAGGTGTACGAAGGATAGTGCGATTCAGCCTGACGTTTTGCTCCGGCTTGGATTATGCTCCATGCAGCCTCACTAGCTGGATGTCCAGGCATGTCACTGTATGGCCTAAATCAAACACAATGAAATCAGTGAAGTATTCCATTTGAAACACATTAAAATTTTATTTACAATTTCATTCTATTACATTTCAATCTCATTCATTATTCACAATGCTGGTCAGCTCAGATGGAGCCGAATGTTGACTCACATGGATTCCAAATTTACCAATTTGCCAAAAGTGGTCAAGGCAAGTTAAACTGAAGAATGGTTAACAGGGTCATGGGTGGCCATGGCTCAGTGATACAAACAGGGAGCAAGGCTGACCGGTGTTGTCCCATCCAGAAGAGACTGCATCTCAAATTGCTACTAGTTGCTAGTTCAATGAGTAAGGTGTCAGAACACACAGTGCACCACAGTTCTTTGTGGATGGGGCTGTCAAGCTGCAGATGAGGGAGGATGACTATAGGTGGGTGACCCATGTGCAACAATAAAACTGCCTACAATGGGCAAGTGGACATCATAACAGTATGATGCTTTAGGCAGTATTGTGCTGGGAAATCTGGGGGGGGAAAAATGGTTCAAGAATGGCCTGAGGAACATAAGAACGTGTTCTGATCTCCAGATCCAGATCTCATTCAAATCCAGTATCTGTGTAATGTGTTGGAAAAACAAGTCTGGTTCATTGCAACAAATTATCTGATACTAAAGGCTTTATCAGAATCAGAAACACGTTTATTGGCCAAGTATATAAGTGAACACATAATAGTAATTTGATTCAGGTAGATGGTGTCTGTCAAGCACAATGGAATAAACAATGAAAACATAAAAAAATCTTATATACACAAAAATACAAAGAATGCTGAGATAATACAGGTTTACATAAAGTGCAATACCAGATGCCTACCTTAAGAAGACTAGTTTGTGTCTGAATAGATCAGGGACCTACTCAATATTAGGTGGGTGTTGTTAATGTTATGGCAAATGCAGACCTGCCCTACATTAGACCAGTGTTTCCCAAAGAGTGGGGTACCCTTAGGCAAACGTAAGTCTCCTGAAAGCTTAGACAAGGAAATATGACAAAGCGGATGTAGTGCTTGGCTTGTGACTATGACACGCCATTTATCCAATGAGGAGACCACAAACGGAGGAAGAGAAAAAAAAGTGTTTCTTAAAACTGCTTGGTATTAAAGTGTCTTAATATGAAAAGAACAAGCCCACATTAATTGACCTGCATACCAAAGCCTATTAAGAAGTACTAGTAATAATAATAATAATAATAATAATTATATGTAACTTCATTATTACATCCTATTATGCAAGGATTACGACACATTTTTAAAGGTAACGCTGTAGTTTTGTAAACGACAGACAATAATTGAGAAGCACGGGCCTAGACTAAGACTAAGTACCGAGTGAAAATGTCTGCTACAAGTCACTTCAGACCTGAACCTTAATTATACCCAAATTAGACAGAAAGTAAGATCTACTTATGTCTGATGTGGTTCTCATTGTGGACACAGGTCTACATGTATGTGAGGTTACATAATAAAACAAAAAAATGCAAACAAGACACAAAGTTGAACATTAGAGTCTATAAATCAGGGAGCTTTTGCTGTGATGGCAGCATTTCACACCCTCCACCACCTTAAGTTAGACAACAGGGAAGATTATGCAAGTTCTTATCATTCACCCATGTTAATGAGCATCTCATGAAGCAACTTTTGAGGAAGACAATGTTAAAGAAAGCTGCTATGAAGGTAAAAAGAGGTGACTTTGAAAAAACCGATTCATTAAGTATACTTCACTTTTTCCTGATAGAAATACTAAATATGGTTCTTGTGTTGGATTCTTCAAAAAGACCTGAATCATAGTCTCCATAACAGCATTTATCAGACGCCCATTTACAGAGACTTACAATCAGTAGTTACAGGGACAGTCCCCCCTGGAGACACTCAGGGTTAAATGTCTTGCTCACAATGGTAGTAAGTGGGGTTTGAACCTGTGACTTTGTGCTCTTCTGGTTCAGGGAGTGTGTTACCCACAAGGCTACGACGACCTCCAAATAAATGAATAAACATGTCTTACTTGATTTTCTCCATAGCTGATTCTGTGTCAATCAGCCCAAGGGTGCATACACTTATAGACACATTACTCTTCTTCATGGCCAATTCATGCCGCAGCGAACCAAAGAATCCATTAATGGCAAACTTTGTGGCCGTGTAGGGTAATGCCAGTGGAGAGCAGACTTTTCCTGATGAAAAGATCATTCACACAAGCAAATTCCTTTACAAATTCTGCTGCACACAATCAGAAATGTAAAGTATTACACTGGCGGTTTATATGAAAACTCACCAAGCATAGAGGACACTGCCATTAGTGAGCCCTTGCTTTGTTCAAGAAAAGGGAGGGCTTTCTGTGTCATTTGCACAAAACTAATGAAATTCACCTTAAAACAATAAAAAAGAAGGTGTTTCGTGCTGCATTTCATGTACTGCTTGTAACCAGGCATGTGCCTCGAGAATAAAATCATTAATAAGTCATAATTAAACAAAAAGGTTCCATCACACTACCTGCATCAGCCACCTAACATGTTCCACATCGCCATCCCACATTGCAAATGGACTGGGCCCAATGTGGTTCAGCACCAAGTAGTCCAACCCTCCAAGCTGGTCCACTGCAAACGTCACAACTCTGTCCGGGTCAGCTACGACTGACATGTCTGCTGGAATGAACAGTGCCTTCTGAGCCCCTAGGTCCAAACATTTTTGCACCACCTACGAAAAAAGAAAAAGAATTATGTGAAAGTGAAGAAAGTTATGGTCATTGTGATAACTTTGTCATTGCAGCACAGCACTCGGTGAAACAACAAAACGTGTCCTCTGCTTTTAACCCATCACCCTTAGTGAGCGAGCAGTGGGCAGCCATGACAGGCGCCCGGGGAGCAGTGTGTGGTGACGGTGCTTTGCTCAGTGGCACCTCAGCAGATCGGGAGTCGAACTGGCAACCTTCCGATTACGGGGAGGCCACCATTGCCCCAGTTTAATCATATGCACATTATGAGCGACACAGAAAGCCAACGGAAATGGTTACAAGCATTTAGCAATGAACAGAAGAAGTAGGGACATTATAATTTAATAAATGACTGACCTTCTCGAGAACATGCCCCCTTCTCGCTGTTATAACAATCTGTGCCCCTGCCTTTGCCAGGTGATAGGCTATTTGTTCTCCGATGCCCATGCTGGCACCCGTCACGAGTACCCGAGCACCCTTCAGAGACTCTAAAATAGATTTACAGTCTGTAATGCATTAACTGCGGCTAAACAGATTCTCCATGGAAATTCAATGTACTTTTACTTACTTTTTTTGTGTGTTTGATGATCTGTACTATACAGCTCAGAATTATTTTAATCATTCTAGAATCAAAGTATGATTAAACTGTATTATTGTTTCTCATTTTAACATGTAATTACAATGAAATGTAATTTCATCTTGTCCTGCTAGTTAATATGTTAGTAAGCAAGTACAGAAATTAGTACTTTTCAAAATCTAAAGTGTGCCTTTAGATTTAAAAACAAAAAATTCCGAGTATGCATTATGATTGCATAATTATGATTGCATTTCTGCCTTCTTTCATGTACATTACTGCGGCACCCGTGTGTAATATGCTTGCAAATGCACTTTTTAATCGTGTGTAATAAAAGTTCACATCACGTAGACAACACGGCGGACTGCGGAGAAGTGTTTAAACTAATGGTTTTAATAAAAAAAAAAAAAGTAAAATAACTAAAGACTCTTACCGACGTCAAAGGCGGGATCCTTCCAGCGTGCGACGAGAAAAGCTGCGCCGAGACCAGCCACTATAAAAAGTTTAGCCGTCAGACCCATCTTCAGTCAGCCAGCGGGCCCTCTTAATGGAGGTGTTTTAACGAGACGCTTTCTGCTTTTATTAAAAGAACCTTTTGCTTCGGTAATATGAAGCAAACCGACGTCCGTGGACGACGAGAAGGCGCATGAGGGGAAGGGTGGAGTGGAATGGAGAGAACGCGAGTAGAACCTGTTCTTTCTTTTTTTTTTTTTTTTAATCACGTGCAATAAATTGAGCTCCTGGTCGGTTTAAAATTAAAAGGTTTACATAAATAAATGAGATGTAGACGTATGCCTGTACAACATTTTGAGGTATCGATTATATATTATTAGCTATAATTCAAATAAAATGTCAAATACAGCTAAATGCCAGAAAATCTGTGATTACGTTTAACGGGGCGTGTTCTTTATTCTGTATTAGTGTTGAGAGTCTTACTATAACACTTAATCAAAACAAGTTTCCGTGTTGAAACAGGATCCTGCTGCAGAAAATCGTTTATGAACCAGGCCAAAACATTGATTACCGAACAGGATAGGAATAATTTATGTAAACCACGATGTCTTTCATTTAAAAAAAATGTGTCTGGTAAGTTGTCATTGTTTTTAATTTACTTTTAGTTTATTTTCTGACGAATCTGCCGGTGTCGTTCGTAAATTCAAAAGGCCGAAACTTTATTGACATCAGACTTAGCACGCATGTCCTTGTCATTGAATGTTGCTTCGGGACAGATATATCTAGGTGGGCGCGACTTGAAATACGTTTTCGTTTCAGAGTGTCTATTATTTTTTTACGTGTCCTCTATAATGGCTACGAAGATTCTGCCTGTTTTAAAGTAAGGGCATTGCTTGTTTTTGTATCCCTTAGCCTCGAGGGTTTTAGCAGGCTTTTCGCGTTACTGTCAAGTGGACAGCTGAGTGCTGTTAAGTTAACATCATTATGCTACCTTCTTTTTGGCATGATATTTCGGTGTTCTGATGGGCCCATGAGGTCCTTTTATTTGGTGTTAAAACACCATGCCAGAGGATTGATTTAAAATAACATTAGCCACACATTGCTAGCTGGCCTGTTAATCAGGTTTCATTATTTCTGACTAGTTCTTCCCATAAAGGCAAATGAGTTATATTATTTGTGATTTTTAGTGATATGAATTGTTTGGTGGTGGGGGCAGGCATTATAACTACATTTTCTGAGGACTGTCATGGGTAGCGTTATGATGTGTGTACCAAATGTCAACATGTCTTTTAATGTCTTTCAGACTTGCTACAAAGGTGACTATTGCAGGAGGGGCAGTATATGTTGCATATGACTCGGGCCTGCTTGGAGGGAATGAGGAAGGCTCGATAGTCCTTGGAAAAGCAACAGCTGCAATCCCTCCTGCAGTGGATGAATGGATGAAGTATTTTGGCTTGGAGGTACGCAGCAATTATTTCCATAATTCAGTAGTCCAGTGACTTTGTGTAAAGCATGCACAGAAAAGGTGTATTCTCGTATCAAAGCTGCTTTAGCAGTTGAGCGGTGCAGTTTTAAATTTATTAACATTTTACGATTTTCAGCTCCCTGCACCACCTAAAATTGGTTTCTCACCTGTTGAAGCATGGAACTCAGGTAAAGAGATCCCACATTTTCACCTATTTCAGTCTGAATAAATGATAAAATACTAATACTAAAATGCTAAATACTAAAATGTCTTTAAATAACATTTTTGCAGGGGTTCAAACCTCTTTTCATACACTGTCTGTTGCTCCAACCAAAGTGTGCGACTACACCAGCCAAGGCTTGAAGTACTTGAAGGATCTTACAAAATAATAATAAACCTAAGTTATATATATTTGTCAGACTCTTTTATTATCAAACCGTTTTTGGATTGGTGATTTCTGTGTATGCATCTAAAATACAGAGTACTCAATCTTTGTTACATATGTATAATCTTTGTAAATGGAAAAGCAAATTGAACTTTTCCTTTCAAGAGACATGTCATCTTAATGCATTGTGTACCTCTGATATGACATGTCTGTTCTCTGGTTAATAAATTTAAGTTTTGATCTTGGTTGTCTAATTTTGGTTGTCTAATTTTTTTTTTTTTTTAACAAAATGTTTGTTTTTATCATGTTTAATACAGAATAACGTGTTATTTAAACTTGATTGTGTGGGCTTGATATTTCCCTTTAAATTGTGTGTAAAAGTTGGTCAACACAAGGAGGCATAATAAAAAGTGCAGTACCACCTAACTATGTGAAGTAATTTACATAACATGCAATATACTGTAAAATCCATCTGAATTTGCAATTATATATATTTTTCGGTGTAATTTATATATATATATATATATATGTTTACTACTGTTACTACAACTTTACTACTGTTTTTTTGTTCTTATTTCTTATCTCACTCCGTTTACTGCTCCTTAAATTTCGTTGGTCCTTGAGAAGTGACAATGACAATTTATCTACAGACTTATTTAATAAAATCAACAAACAAATATAGGCTCGAGTGGCAATAACAGGGTCCGAGCAATGGCCAACTCAGTGTGGCGCAATCCACCAAGTCACAAATCATACTAGAGACCCACAGGGCAATTCAAGTCCACATAAAGGGGCAATGTGAACATTTAAATTTACTGCCATAGCACCATCCAGTTGCTGACGCCTACGAAATTTGCCAGGTGCTCTTGTCATACATTCCCAAATTGGTGCAGATTTGAGTCAGCATTTGCTTTTCCTGCTTGTTTATTGCAATATTGCAAGAGTCTGTTTAATCCATGTTAATGTAGCACTGATGCTGTTTAGAAAGTCCACCTTATTTGCTTTGGGACTGCTCATTTAATGCCAGTTTCATGCTGATTGCACACAAATCCTAGGACTATTTTTGGTGTACCCAAATTATTTTAGTTGTCACAATAAAAGCCACTTTTTGGATTTGCCAAGGCGACCAGGCGCGCAGTACTGTCGTATGTCCTGCTGTGTTGCCCCCGCAGTGGCCTACGAAACAGTGTTTGCTATTTCTGCTCATGGCAATTATATTTACTGTGTGCTAGACCCAGTGCCTGAGGTCAATAATGTACATTTTTGAGCTGATTGACCATACCGTTGAAGAAAGAGTGCCATGGTGCCACAAATTGGCAAAATTTAGGTAGAGCAGCATCTTGCATGTGTGTTCTAAATTCGGTGCCCACAGTCCACATGGTTCATTTGTAAATACTGATTTCGTGAAACTATGCAAATGTGTCCAATTTGACACCAATGGAGTGTGTAAAACCTCACATATTTTTGATAATTATTCACAGTGAGTCTCATGCGTTTCAAATGACATCAAATGTGCACACGTGGGTCGAAAAACAAGGATCAGATCACTAGTTCGCGTTATGCAAATGAGCTGAACCTTTTGGGCGTGGTCTCAAGCCAAGGACCGCCTCGCAACAAAGTTTCCTCAAGAGTTACCAGGCCAAACGCATAGGCGTTTACTATAGTTGCGCGCGTTTTAGTACCGGAGTAGTGGGCGGGATACCGGACCCGACTGTGTGGTTCGCTAAAGCTCTGCGTATTGCGGTTTGTTCGCCCCAACGCGTTTTAAAGCAAAAAATAATAATTATTATAAAATCTGACCAAAAACAACAGGGCTCCTGCGGTTTGGCTGCATGGACCCCTAACCAGGAGGCATCACCCCGCCTCCTTCAAAAAAAATACAATAAAATTAACCAGAAAGCATCGCAAATGCACGTATTGCGTAATAGTTTGCGCGCCTGCGCAGCGCGGCGTGGTTTTTGTCCGACGTTATGGAAGCTGGAGACGAAGAGGAGGAAACAGCATCCAGGATTCCTGCCGTGGGAACAGTCTGGGAATCTCAGCCATGAGTATACCCGTTGTTGACTTCACGAGTTTTAAACTGGATAAAAGTCATGTTTCAGACGAGGACCTGGAGAAGTTAGGAGTGGAGCTGAGGGCCGCATTCACGGGAGTGGGCTTCGTTTATCTCGCAAATACTGGAATTGTCCAGTCAGAGGTTTGTGATGTTTGTTCTTTCTTTATATATATGTATATATGTGTGTGTGTGTGTGTGTGTGTGTGTGTGTATACACATATATATATACACACAGACATACAGTACAGGCGAAAAGTTAGTACACACCTTCTCATTCAATGTGTTTTCTTTATTTTCATGACCATTTACGTTGGTAGATTCTCACTGAATGCATCAAAACTATAAATGAACACATGTGGAATAAAGAAAACAAATTGAATGACAAGGTGTCATTGTAGGTGTATATATACATATAAAAGTAAATATTATGTAAAAAATCATTAGATATGTAAATATTTTACATAATGATATGTTATGCTTCTTGTGAAAAAATTCACATTAGGTGGACAAAGTAATGGCCATTTCCAAAAAATTCTTTCTCTTGCCTGAAGAGAAGAAAAGACCTTTTGAGAGGGGCAACTTCGCCAACTCAAACCACGGCTGGGTGTCCTTTGGAAGGGAGAGGTCAGTTCATCTTCTCCGAACTGCTTCTCCATCTTGAGGAAAGATCCACCATTCTGTCCTTCATATTTCTCTTCCAGATTAAATCCACGGCGTCCTGGAGATCTGAAGGAATCTTTCAACATCTCATCACTGTGTCCTGACATTGTAGCCAAATATAATCTTTTTATTCATACTCTTTTGATACTGTACATATAATACTTGTTTTAATGTGTTTATCATATGCTCCTGAAATAATCATTCTGCTTTTATGATATTCAGTCCAGTATTGTATTTTTAAAAGCCTTTGACTTTTAAATTATTGACTTTTGACCTTTCACCATAAACAAGTGAATCCTACATAATTTATTTTTACTAATTTTAATTAACACAAGCATCAAGTACATTCTGCTTTGTCGTTTGAAATTGTAGAACTGGCCTTCAGATGGTGTTGCTGAGTTTCGAGAGACCCTGAAGTCTTTCTACCTGCGCTGTGAAGATCTGTCACTGCGGGTTCTCAAACTGATGGCCCTGAGTTTGGATCTGAACCCTGACGTGTTTCTTGAAGCACACACATGCATGTCAAGTAAGTCAGTCTTTACGATTAATCGCAAGACAGGCAGGCCAGCCCAAAGTTAACATGTTCATTGCATCCCAAACCCATCGTGACAATCAACATAGTCTTACTAAAATTAAATAACAGCAAATACAAAATGACAGTTGGAACCTATTTAGCTACCATCTTTCACATTTAGCATTTATAACAATAATAAAAACAAGAAAGATACTTCACTCAAAACATGTTTTAATAAAGTTTGCTGCTGATATTATCCATAAAAATTTTCCAATAAAAAAAAAGATAGAGTAGTGAATAAAATAACACTTTAACTTAGAGATCTGTAAGCCAAGGATAGGCATATTGGGGCAGTAAAACGGTGTAAAAATTTTGTAACAAGCTACAGCACAAGGCTATTCCAATCATACTTTTTCTACACTTACAAATAAATAAAATCCTTCTGTAAAGACAGCCATCTTTCAGCAGGGTGTTGGATGCACTCTACAAACATATTTTGTGCTCAGTATCATTATGAGAAATATTTTCTTTTAGACATGCGAGAATGATACTACAAACTACACTAGTAAGTGAGCAGGCTTTTAAAGTTCTTTAACTTCATATTCTCAGATTGATGGATCGTAATGGATTCAAATTGTTCTTTGGACCCTGTAGAGGACAGGAATGTTGGGGGTGAGGGTGGGTCACATGGGGTGGTGACAGCGGTAGGACCTGTTTGGGGCCAAAAGTAGTGAGTGGGTGGTTGTTGGAAAGCATACTTCGTAAGCATGTTTAAATGGCTGCTATTGCTGTCAAACTGTGAGACGTGTAGAGAAGTGCATGATATGGAGGATGTTTAATGTATCGTATCGCAGCCAGTAGGGTGGGTTAATTTACACATGCTCACCTACTGGGGATATGGGTGCTCAGTTTAAGCATCCACTGTCTGTGATGTTGTGGGGACTGCAGTGTTCATTATTTCATTGTTAGCCTTAGGAGAAGGTAAGATAACCCCTTATCACCCTTTCGGTGAGTGTTAGTTCGGGTGGTGGGCTGGTGGTTGTGTGCTAAGGAGATTAGGATGGTGCAGGGGTTCTTGTGATCAATGTGAGCTCCACCTCCTATTTAACTAATAACCAGCCATGGCTGATTGTGACAGCATTTTTGGTTGGCCAGCCAGTTGGTGTTTGAGATAAAAGTTTAAATTTACAAAATGTAAGGTTTTTATCTGTAAGTTCTATGAGTTCAAGTTTGGGCTGTAGCCGGGCCACCCAAGGATATAAGTGTTGCCCCAAAGCCACTCCTTTGTTATATTGGCTTTGTGCTTAGTCGTTATCGAATTGAAAGATGAACTTTCGCCCAAGTCCAAGGTTCGGAGTGGTCTGGTGCAGATTATCATCAAGAATATCTGTGTACACGGCTGCATTCATTTTCCCCTCTACCCTGACTAGTCTCTCATTCCCTGTTGCTGAAGACATGCACACAGCATGGCGTCCGTCATGGCACTACATGATATCCACTAGCATGCACAGAATGAAATTCACTGGTTCAAATGAAAGACAGCCAGACATTGATGGAACGTTGACACATGGCTCACGTATGGAAGGGGCAGTAGTGGCCTAGCATGTAAGGAAACGGACCCGTAATCAGAAGGTTGCCGGTTCGAATCCCGAACTGCCAAGGTGCCACTGAGCATGGTTGATGGTTCAAAGGGTGATGGTTCAAAGCAGAGGACACATTTTGTGTTACCATGTGCTGTGCTCCAGGGTTTCACTGACAATGACTTCACTTTAACTTTTTTTTTTTTCCTCTGAAAATACCCGTCTTGTCTGTCATGCGGTGGCACACCTTGTGCAGAATAGCACTAGCTGTGGGGCAGGAGACTCCCTCAGGGATGATACCTTTCAGGGGCCACACCACATGTGCAAATAACCCAGACACATGCATTCTTAAACCTACCATGCTGTCCTTTCATCCATACCCAGGAAGATCACGCCCAATTCACACATCCACCAGGTTAGCCACGCTTAATCACCCACTTAATGGTGGCAGGAGGAGCTGCCAGGGTTGGGGCTGTCACATCAATCCACGTTACCTTCCTTTGTTTCACTTAAACAACCTTTTCAAAACATGAGTGAGGTGTGACTGACCTGGAGGATACATTTGTGGTCACCAGCCAGCTTCCCTCAGATTGACAAAGTTCTGTGGATGCAGAATGAAACGTTTCGACCTTAAAGAAAGTTGCCAACTTCATCTGGAGTGAGAATCTTCACAGACATGAAGTGGTGGCGTGGTACAAACTAGACCCTAGTCATAATGCTGCATTAGAGTAGTTTTCTTCAACAAACTTTATGACTAAATATCTTCGTCAATGAACCTTTTTGATGTGACAGAGACGAGACGTAATGTAAATACTAGTCATGTGATTATAACTAAATCAAAATTTATCATGTAGGGTGGTAGTAGCCTTGGGGTAACACACTCGCCTATGAACCAGAAGACCCAGGTTCAAATCCCACTTACTACCATTGTGTCCCTGAGCAAGACACTTAACCCTAAGTTGCTCCAGGGGGGGACTGTCCGTGTAACTACTGATTGTAAGTCGCTCTGGATAAGGGCGTCTGATAAATGCTGTAAATGTAAATGTAAATGTATGTAATATTGTTGATGAATAAAGATGAGACTATATATGGTTTACAAGATAAAAAGTACTAAAATGTCTCTTCAAGTTCAAACAGGAGAAAACTAGACGAGACATTTTTATGCAGTATTTCTGTTTCCTGTGTCTCCCGTCTGGTGTCTCCCGATGATATCACTTACTCAGTATGCATTTGCAGCGTTAATTAGATTTCAGGATACTTCTGAGGGGTGAGAAGATGGCTGGGAGAAATGAATGGATCTTTGGATCCACTTTCTTTACAATGAAGTGTAAAATAGAACAGAATGCGTAGTTGGAATACATGGAACAAATCAGAGCATCTTCCATGTCTGGAATGGATGCAGTGTCTATAAGGTAACAATAATATGATAATAATACAACCTTGTTTTAATTATGCAATGGATTTGTCTAAAAGAACATGTTGTTTTTCTCTGTTCTACTAGGTACTTGTACTAAATTGACTGGCTTAAATAGAATTGCATTACTAAAAAAAGAGACTAAAATACCGTTTTATTGACTAAAACTGGGCTAAAACAGTCATGGATAATTCTAAAGACTAAAAATAGTAGCCTAGTGGGTAACGCACTCGCCTATGAACCAGAATACCCAGGTTCAAATCCCACTGAGCAAGTCCCTGAGCAAGACACATAACCCTAAGTTGCTCCAGGGAAACTGTCCCTGTAACTACTGATTGAAAGTCGCTCTGGATAAGGGCGTCTAATAAATGCTGTAAATGTAAATGTACAGACACTGCTGGGCTTTATTGGCTGTTGAGCTGGTGTTGAGAGTCCAGGAGAGGTTCTCCTTTAGATGAACACAGAGGAACTTTGTGTTTTTGACTATCTCCACACAAGATCCATCAATGTTCAGTGGAGAGTGGTCCCTCTGTTGTCAACAATCATCTCCTTTGTATTTTTCAAGTTCAGAAATAGATTGTTGACCTTACACAAGTCCATCAGTCATTGCACCTCCTCTATGTACACTGACTCATCTCCAATGAACATTGTGAGTAAAGAGGTGCAGAATGTGTTTATCACACTATCCAATCAAGCCTGAAGGGCTGAATGGATTGGCCTTCAGTGAATTACCATACATGGGACATCAGTTGGCAATCAGTCCCACCAGCAACAGTTTTATAACATCAGCCAACATTGTCACTGTTCATAACAAGGAGAAAATGTTCTTTTGTGTTGAAGCTGATGATAACGCCACCACTCTGAGGACCCTGTACTACCCCCCGGTTGACACTGGCTGTGTGAAGGACAGTCAGGTGCGCTGTGGAGAACACTCAGACTACGGCAGCATCACACTCCTGTTCCAGGGACCTGAAGGAGGCCTACAGGTGACCAGTGGGAAATGGGCTAGGGATTTCTGAATGGTCATCATCACTATCTTTATACATGTATAGGTTTTATAATGATTATATAATGACATAAATACTAGGTCACTGAGATTATCAGATTAAATTATGAAATTTATCTTTTGTACTTCCAGTGAAATACATTGCCCTGCTGGCAACATGCAACCCAATAACTTAAAAATTTAAGTGGATGTATGTATATTAATCGGCCATATTCATGGCTGCCCAAGGCTCACCAAGGTGAAGGGTTAAATGCAGAGGACACATTTTGTTGTGTGCACCATGTACTGTGCTGCAGTTTTTCACAATGGTGGAATGGGCGATTGTCATCATGTAGTTGATAATTCTGATGCAACTGCATGATGCTATTGTGTTGATATGAGTAACAGGACTAAGCGGTTAGTGAAAATTAACAGTTTGTCATTGTGCAATTTGCACAGCATAGCACAACACATGGGGGAGCAGTATGTGGGGACGATACCCTGCTCAAGGCGACCTCATTGGCTAGTTTGCTTCCTTAGCCACTAGCCAACCACTGCCCCTCTAAGATTATAAGTGAGCGAGTGAGCTATACAATCAGTCCCAGTTCAAAGAAAAGCATTATACTCATTCTCATCAGAATGATGTCTGTAGAGGAAGTGTTATGATTTTGCATTTCGGTTCTGTGTTGAGCAGCATTATAATAATTTGATGACTATATATTGAATTAGAAATATTTTTTTCTTTTCCATCTGTGGATACTATGAAGCATGACTGAGCTAACATTTAAATGCTGCTTGTTATGTTTGTACTGCATTAGCAATGGGCTTTTGGTATTGGATATTATACCACTGTTCTTTTGGCTAAAAAGGTCACCCACTTCAAAGTTTACACAGGTGCAAATATTGTTTGTGGGACTTCATAAGATCTTTCAAATGTCTGGGATGCCATTCACTGTTCAGTAAATAATCTCTTAATGCTGCAGATATTGCTTGGCAGGATATGAAATTTTCATCCATCAGGAAGAGGCTTAACCCAGATATAATGTGGATGAGCATTTGGAAGAAGTGACTATAATGATTGTTTCTGTTGCAGGTTCAGTCTCGGACCGGAACGTACCTCTCTGTGCCCAGTATCCCTGGGACGGTTCTTGTTAACATTGCTGATCTGATGCAGAGGTGGACCGGCGATGTCTTTATCTCTGCTGTAAGTACAATTGAATAATTGAAATTTATCATATCTTTCTATATTCTTGTTTTTGAAAATAAAATATTTCTGTAACATTTTTTCCAGGTCCACAGGGTTTTACTGCCCTCTGATGGTGACTCAAGCTCACGGCAGTCTTTGGCCTTCTTTGTCCACCCAGATGATCAGGCTGTCATTACTTGTTGTGATGGTTCTAACAAATACCCACCAGTAAAAGCACTGGACTACCTTATGGAGCGTTTTGGTGAAAGTTATGGCAGCACATAATCCTTTAGGTCCTTTTTTATGGAATTCCTATAAACACAATCAACAGGCATTGTTATATGACAGTTGAAATTGAATAAATGGTTGCTTATCTGATCTCCTACGGTCTTCTTATGAGAATATAGTGTCAATCACCTCTGTCTTGTGAAAATAATAGGCCAGGGATAGACAGAGAGATGTGTAAAAATAAAAAAAAACTTTACATATCTGAAACCCATGTTTAGTCTGTTTATTCTCAATTAAACCTCACTGAAAGTTAATCATAAGTTTTGTTAATCTGCCAGTCTCCAACTAAAAATTCTGATTTCTGGATTGTCATCATCACGACACGTCAATATTACTAATCATTAGGGCTGCTATAAACAACACAGCACTAGCCATGATACCAAAGATGGTCTTACAAAGCTTAAAGAAAATAAATATGTCTATGGATAGTCAACGTAATCGTGACTAGTTGACCAATCGTTGCAGCCCTACTGAACACACGTGTTTGATTTCCTGAGGGTAGATGTGTGCTTTTTTCTGTTTGCAGACTAAGCCTTATCAGGGCTCTTAGTTTTGTAAACTCAAAATTCGATAGAAATCGAACGAGAATTGCTGGTGTCTTCCTCTTGTAAGTCGCTTTGGATAAAGGCGTCTGCAAAATAAAGTAAAGTAATGTAAGCAAGTAGTCACATTATAATGTGTAACAATTATGCTTATACAAGATATTCGCCTATAGAAACAGGCCTTAAAATAGGTAAATGCATGCCTGTATGTGTATGTATAAATTTGATACAGAGTACTATGTCCATGACATAACTCTTTGCTTTGCTTTGTCACCCTATCAGTTGCCATCAGTAGGGGCCGCATTTATCCAGTAAACCAGTATATCTGGTTTGTTCTGGTGGTGAACAGGAGTAGCAAAACTCTTTAGTGCCCCTGTGTGCATTATGCCCATTCAACTGCCTTAGGGGCCAAAGGTGAAAATGTCCCTGTCTGCACATTCAAACCAGTTGTGAAACCAGTCAAGTCAAAGTCCACTTTATTGTCATCTCACTATATACAAGTACACAGAGGGAAGAGATTACGAAGCTTTGGAGATTCACAGTGTGCAAAAAGACATGCAAGTGCAAATGGAATAATAAACAAGACAAAAACATGACAAGGGACATTGTGGACATTTTGCACCGACCCAATAAAAAAGTGCAGGTCGAGACAAACTGGACAAACCAGGCAGACAAGTAGCAGCGATAATGGTATATCAGTGTGTGGATGTATTTAGTATTAAGTGTTTGTGGTATATGGCGTAGTGATAGCAGTAGTAGTGATATGACATGATATGATGACCATAACACAGCAGCACAGGGTGAGGTAGTGAGAGATTAAAGTGCAGGGTGTAGTACTGATGTTCAGTTTGTAATGTGTAGTTTGGGAGGGGAAATAAAATCATCTGCAGATGGTTTAAGGCTTCAGATGTGGTTGAGATGATGTGGATGATCCTGGGGGCAACATAGTGAGGAACCGGACAGCCTGGGGGGTAAAAACTGTTCCTCAACCTGGCAGATCTGGCTCTGATGCTGCAATAGGAGTGTGAAGTGTCCATGTGATGGGTGTGAGGGGTCCTGCACGATACTGCAGGCCTTGCGGATGCTGTGTGAGGCATCCCAATGATGTTCTCAGCTGTCTTCACTGTCTTCACAAATGATTCCTTCAGGCTCTATTATCACCTTTGTCAGGACTGGTCTGTGAATAACAAAGGTGGTTGAATGCATGCAGTTGTGTTGCATGCATCGGTGTGTTAGATGGCCACTGTCACAATGATTGATGTCCCGACTTGGCCACGTTGTGAAATTAGAATGTGTTTCTACTTGTTTTTAAATTTAATCTTTGACCAAAAAATTTATATTTTATAGATATAAATCTCTCTGTTGAAAAAACATGGGGTCAAGATAACAGATCAAAGCTGGCCTTGAGCTGTATGTATGACCCTTATGAAAACTAGGTGATGAACCAGTTTAACCAGCTTATTGTGGTCATAATTGTAAGGTGGACACACCTAGTCTGTGAGACAGTTATGGAGACTAAGATTCAGGTCATTTTGAGGAATCCTACACAAGAAACATATTTAAGTTTTTGTGGCAGGAGAAAGTGAAGTATGTTCGATGAATTAGCTTTTCTATAGTCACCTTCGTGGCTGCTTTGTTCACTATTGTCATCTTCAAAATCCATTTACATGAGTGGATGATAAGAAAATGTTCAGCAAAAATCTTCAGGGCTGTTGGAAAACCATCCAGAGGGGTAGTGGAGAGAAGCCAACAAGGCTGTGAAATTCTACCATAATGTGTTATTTCATAGTCCTGTATATTAAGTTTTGTTCGAAATAGGTGTGTAGAAACTTTTGACTGGTTCTGTACATTAAATTTTGAAGCAAGTTCCACCCACTCTTTATTAATACGTCATAATTTTTTTCTTTATTAATACGTCATAATTTTACTTGTGTAATAGTTTAATTCCAATGTATTTTAATTACTTAATTATCATAAGTTTTCATAATTTTATAATACAAATACATGTAAATGCATCAACAGATTTCATGATCAAGACAATACATTTATGAGTTCATCTTGATATTTTTTGTGATCCAGGAAGCATATTTGGAGATGTCCGTGTAGATATTTGGGGCGTTAGGGTAGTCACAGTTATTATGGAGGTTAAAAGACACAATTCCAACAGCCATCTTTCTGAATACCAGCGGGCCCCCAGAATCACCCTGCAAGGACAAAGCCGCATTTAACACAGGCACCAAGGTCACCTTAATCTGCCATCCTTGGCCTGACATACCTGACAGGCGCCTTTAGTAGTGTCATATCCTCCGGCACAGATCACGTTTTTCGGCAGTTTTACGTTGACATCGCTCCACTCTTTCTTGCAGACCTTGGGATCAATCACTGTTACGTTTGCTACTAGAAGGTCCTCTGATTTCTCCCCCCTGGTTTCCTTTAAGCCCCAGCCAGCAACCTGACACTGGGCAGGCAGCTTCATAACCGTGTCCTTTTTTGGAAATTCAACTGTTT
This sequence comes from Denticeps clupeoides, assembly GCF_900700375.1. Classification (NCBI taxonomy): domain Eukaryota; kingdom Metazoa; phylum Chordata; class Actinopteri; order Clupeiformes; family Denticipitidae; genus Denticeps; species Denticeps clupeoides. Next base: position 12,942,443 of record NC_041719.1, on the reverse strand, counting down.
TCACAGTTTTGCTGGTTCTTACTTTCCTGGAAAGCTTCATGGCATAAGCAGAGAATGTAAGTAGAACGTATGACAAATGTGTGACAGAAACGGTAAAAAAAAATAATTTTACCTTTAAGAGCATGATGTCATGTCCTTTGTTTGCCTTTTCATAAGATTCGTGTATAATTTTGAGCTGAACTTGGTATCTTGTACCTTGTTTCTTTAGACTGTGTGTGCCAAGTATGACAGTCAGATTTTTGCTGTGTGCAACATGAGCAGAGAACCAGATTGTTAGTATCAGATGCTGAAGGGCAGTATGCGTCTATATTGAGATGCGTGTCAGTATGACTTACCTCCTGTTATCACAGTGTGCTGCTGTGAGCACGAAGCTGGGATCAATGAGGAAGCCTCCACATTTGTGCTTACCATTGTCCTGCACAGACGCCATGAACTGCCAGGAATTCGACTGGGCTTTTTTCCCATGAATGATTTGACCTTTTCAAGGTGATTTAAAGAGAGACAATGAATGCTTGAATGAGTAGTATCTTAAATGAATAAAGGTGCAATTTATACAGCATGTGTTATTTAGCATGACTTACCTGTGTCCCCCAAAGCCATCGTGGCTGTGAGAAGCAGAAGATGCTGCAGCACATGCATGGTTGGAAATGCTGAACTACGACAGAGATGGTCAACCTCTAATTGTTTTCCGTGGTGAGGTCATCACCTCGAAACTGACATTACGCAGATGCAGAGATTACCGAGTCCTCTTTAGAAGCAGCAGTAACCAGGATGGGGTAGCAGAATTGTTGCATTTTTCACATCAGATCTTATTGGTCTGATTCACATCAGATCTTATTGGTCTGATTATCTGGACCTTTTTTATTTTGAATTTAGATTGTAATGAGCTCATTTTGACTGTCAAAAGAACAAATAATTCGGAGACTAAAATGAATTAGATGGATTAGATGGTCTAGTTTAAGTCCTCTTAGAAATATTCTGAACTACCACTGTTCTATCACACTTCTGTTTGCGGTTGCCTGCAGCTTTCAACGTTCCCGCACACAAGAAGCAGAGATATTTCTCAGAAGTCTCTGGCCAATGCATTTAACATAGTCAGGTAACGTTTGTTTTTTGCCTTTGAGTCATATTTAAAGCTGACTAAGCATAAACCTGTGGTTAGAAGTCATGAAGCCCCCCCACTGACATTTCCTATTTGCCTGTGCTGAGACCACACTTTGTTTCGTGTTCCAAACCTACATTCTCCTCTTGCAGTGTTATTTTCTTCTTTCTTTCAACAATTGGCATCAGGTTAAGTAACATGGATACATATATAGGAATGAATTCAATATAAACACTTAAATGTACAGCAGTCCATTTCGTTTTTAATTTAGGGGTTCTGCAATGTGGGCCCTTAACAAAAACCAACAATTTTTCATTGAAATGTCTTGAAACCTTACGGTAAAATTCTACGCTCATGTGTTTCAAAAACCTATTTTAAGACCGGTTTTCTATAGGCAAATATCCTTTAAACACATTATAATGCTTAATCGCTTAGTCTGCAAACAAATCAAAAGCACACATCTACCCACAGGAAATCCCAATGTGGTGTTCTAAGAAAATGTGTTTTTTTTTTCTTGCAAGTTCAGAAACGTGTATATAGACAAACATGTTACTCCTGAGAAATGAAAGTGATTGAAAGTGATTCTCTACTTGCATCTTCAAGTGGATTCTTCCTAGTGGAAAGTTTTTCCATCACCATTTTAAGCCTTGGGTTCACACTTCAGGACTACCAGTTTTAGTGAATAATTATACTAAAAGGCAGTGTATAAAAAAAGTTGAGCATTTATTGTATTCATCATTCTTAATTTCCTGACCTAATGATTCTTTGCATGTGTGCATGCTTATTGTTTGAATATCTATGCAGTACTTATCTGATCAGATTTTATCAGATCACTTTATTGAGAACAAAGTAGTCAGTGACACAGAACATCTTTTGCGCCACATTGATAATAGTTTTTACAATGCATGATACATAACGACATAGTTCAGAAGAGCATTTATTAACACGTTCGCTGTTGAGCTAAATGATCCAGCTAAAATAAAATTTGGTACAACCACAGTGCTGAATTTGCTGTTGTGGCCAGGCTTTCAGGTCACCTACAACAGTGCTGCCAAGCATGAGCCTCATTTTTGACAGAATGTATTTAACAATACTGAACAAAGAATCTGATTGGATTTTGTACAGTGCTCAGTTCTCAAACATATATTAAACATATACAGAAAGAAGCTGAAAATTTTTTACTCATTGCTTTACACTTGTCATGATAATATTTATCCACTTAAGGTATGCTGATATTTTGGTGTAGACATTTGGTAGATTGGGCTTATGGCAGTTGTTACGTTCATTGAATGAAACCACTCCTGCGGCTTTACCTTTACACACCAATGGGCCTCCTGAATCCCCCTGAAAGACATAAAGATGTTCATTGTTATTTGTCAATATCTGCTATATCTGCCAAGCCAATGTTACAAAGGAAATGCATTTGACTACCTGGCAGAAGCCGGCTCCACCAGCTGTACACAGCATGTCAGGAGTAATGTCTTTCCACGCCTTATTACACTGGTCTCTCTTCACGATGGTGACTTCGGCCTGGTGAAGGAGATCGCTCACAGGCCCATTTGTTTTCTTTGCCCCCCATCCAGCCACCATGCAAACAGATTTGGCCTTTATGTCCTCTTTTTTCTTTGGTATGGGTATGGGTTGCACAGATTTGGTGAATTTGAGTTTTTCAGAGAGCTGAATAAAAATTTTAGTTGTTTATTAAAACAGTTGTAATCACAGTTAGATCCACTATTACATTTTGATTCATAGGAACTCTAAGAGATTATTTTTAAATATAACTCAACTTTACTATTTTGTTTTCATCTAGTTTGTGGATTAACTATTTCACAGCAAAGCTAAAGTTTTTTTGTAACCATCACCCTTGTTGAGCAGTGGGCACCCATGACAGGCGCCCGGGGAGCAGTGTGTGGGGACGGTGCTTTGCTCAGTGGCACCTTGGCAGATCAGGATTCAAACTGGCAACCTTCTGATTATGGGGCCACTTTTTTAACCACTAGGCCACCATTGCCCCATAAGGTAAACATAAGGTAAACCAGTTCATTCTATTTACTATTATTAATTTAGATATAGGCACCTGTGTCCATGTATGGAGCTGTCTCTATCATATTACTACTTAAGTATAAAAAAAACTATTATATATGTGATGTAATTGGCCTGTGTATTAGTTACCTGTAAAAGTGCAATGTCATTTTCCAGCGTTTTCTTGTATCCAGGATAGATGTGATAGACATTGACAGTAACAAATTTGCCAGTTTTATGCTTTGAGAGATCCGAAGCTCCAACCAAAACTTCCAGGCTTTGTCCCCTGTGAACAGAAGGAAATTATTTATTTAGACAGAAAAAGCCATTTAGCTAAACAGTCTGACACTAAGGATGACACTCACCATTTTAAACAGTGTGCTGCTGTCATCACAAAGTCCTCAGACACAACGAAGCCTCCGCAGCGATGCTTCCTATTGTGCTGTAGCGACACCATGTAGGGTCTGGACTCTATCTGGACCACCGTTCCATTCACTATACTGACATCAGCATGTTGTTGAGCTGAGAGGAGATCAGGGAAAGCCATGAACCGCGGTGCCTGATTACCATGCATGACCACAAGTATTCTCACCTATCAGTACCCATTTGAGTCGTTATCAGTAATAACAGTGTTATACCTTGTAATAATTATTAAAGCAGAGACTAATGGAAACCATCTGGTAGAAAGAAGAGAAACATACCAGAGAACCCCAGAGAGGTCAGGACTGAGAGCAGCAGAATCAAATGTGTTATAGCCATGAAGACTGAAAAAGTGACCGAACACTATCGAGAAAAAAAGACAGCAGTCCTGTGCACGCTTCACTCTTGACAGTTCACACTTTGGTTTCAATCTTCCTTTCTATTTGTACCCCACCATAAACCAACACGTCACCAACACTTTGCTTTCCCCCTCACGTAAAGTGCTCTGGCTTAGTAACCTGAAGTGTCATCATGACATTTACATTTACATTTACAGCATTTATCAGACGCCCTTATCCAGAGCGACTTACAATCAGTAGTTACAGGGGACAGTCCCCCTGGAGCAACTTAGGGTAAAGTGTCTTGCTCAGGGACACAATGGTAGTA